>NC_083571.1:82281387-82628887 GCF_027579695.1 Neoarius graeffei
AGTCAACATTCATAATAGGCGGCACGGTGGTGTAGTGGTTAGCGCTGTCGCCTCACAGCAAGAAGGTCCTGGGTTCGAGCCCTGTGGCCGGCGAGGGCCTTTCTGTGCGGAGTTTGCATGTTCTCCCCGTGTCCGCGTGGGTTTCCTCCGGGTGCTCCGGTTTCCCCCACAGTCCAAAGACATGCAGGTTAGGTTAACTGGTGACTCTAAATTGACCGTAGGTGTGAATGTGAGTGTGAATGGTTGTCTGTGTCTATGTGTCAGCCCTGTGATGACCTGGCGACTTGTCCAGGGTGTACCCCGCCTTTCGCCCGTAGTCAGCTGGGATAGGCTCCAGCTTGCCTGCGACCCTGTAGAAGGATAAAGCGGCTAGAGATAATGAGATGAGATGAGAACATTCATAATAAGTGTCCTATTCCTTCGATTGCTTGCATTCTGATATAAGCGAGAGCAGGGGGGATACGTAAGTAAGCAGTAGCTCACAGTTGCTCTTGTTTTTACCCACTTTTAGTCTTTGAGTCATCCAGACCAATGTTCATGTCTTTATTTGGCTTTCTGGCTTTTACTTTCTTTTCACCGTCGTGTGAAATTATTCACCATCCACATTTCCTTCTTTGGCTCTTTCTCAGCAAGGATATGGTGCGTCAGATGATGAATAAGATCTTCCACAGCATCGAGACAGAACTGAACAGTCTGATCGCTCTGGGCGATAAAATCGACAGCTTCAACTCGCTCTACATGCTGGTGAAGATGAGCCATCATGTGTGGACAGCTGAGAACGTGGACCCTGCGTCTTTCCTCAGCACCACACTGGGCAATGTGCTGGTCACCGTCAAGAGGAACTTCGACAAGTGTATTGTGAGTCGAGGCAGCTGACAATGCTAGAGTGACACGGTTTAGTTTTTTTTTTTTTTTTAATTATAGGATAAAGTAACCACTCTGTGGTAATAACAGAAAATAGTTGTACTGTTTTGTTTTTTGTTTTTTTTTTCCTCACAACTGTTGATCATTATCTTCTCACACCTTATGAAGTATCTTAGTCAGCTCTAGAATTATTGGCACCCTTGCGAAAGATGAAAGTCGATGTTACTGTACTGTGGGTTTTAACATTTTGTGTATTTTTTTGCCCTCAGTCTGGTCAGATCAGGCAGATGGAGGAGGTTAAGATCTCTAAGAAGAGTAAAGTGGGGATCCTGCCTTTCGTCACAAGCTTTGAGGAATTTGCCGAACTGGCTGAAACTATTTTCCGTAACGCAGAGCGACGAGGTGACCTGGATAAAGCGTACGTCAAACTCATCAGAGCTGTCTTCATGAACGGTAAGACTCTTAGCTCAGTCAGATTGTTCATCATTTATATATCTCCAAAATATATAACACACATGTACACACAGTGCCCTCCACAATTATTGGTGCGCCTTGTAAAGATTAGTAAAACAGATTAGAAAAAAATCCACCTTTTGGTGAAGTCGCTTCATCTCGCACTGAAAAAATGAAATAATGCAACCTTCAGTTGAAAGAAATCTATTCAGAGAAAAACAAATCCCTCATCAAGGAATAATTATCTTCAACAAAAACACATGGGCCACTATTATTGGCACCCCTGCATTGAATACTTTGCCAGTAAACTACAGTACTGAGTTTCTCCTACAACATTTTATAAGGTTGGAGATACAGAGCAGGGCATCTGAGACCATTCCTCTTTACACAATCTCTCCAGATCATCCAGGGTCCTCGGCCCTCTGTGCCCTTGTGCACTCGCTTCTTCAGCTCACCCCACAGAATGTCCTGGTAAAATGTTCTGGTATTTCATGGAGTCCATGATGCCATGTACCCTAACCAAGTTTTCAGGGCCTTTGGAGGAAAAATGGCCCCAAAATGTCACAGAATTTCCACCATATTTTGCAGTTGGGATCGGGTTCTTTTCATTATAGCCATCCTTCTTTTTACGCCAAACCCACCTTGGGTGTTTATTGCCAAAAAGTTTGATTTCTGTTACAACCCCGATTCCAAAAAAGTTGGGACAAAGTACATATTGTAAATAAAAACAGAATCCAATGATGTGGAAGTTTCAAAATTTCATATTTTATTCAGAATAGAACATAGATGACATATCAAATGTTTAAACTGAGAAAATGTATCATTTAAAGAGAAAAATTAGGTGATTTTAAATTTCGTGACAACACCACATCTCAAAAAAGTTGGGACAAGGCCATGTTTCCCACTGTGAGACATCCCCTTTTCTCTTTACAACAGTCTGTAAACGTCTGGGGACTGAGGAGACAAGTTGCTCAAGTTTAGGGATAGGAATGTTAACCCATTCTTGTCTAATGTAGGATTCTAGTTGCTCAACTGTCTTAGGTCTTTTTTGTCGTATCTTCCGTTTTATGATGCGCCAAATGTTTTCTATGGGTGAAAGATCTGGACTGCAGGCTGGCCAGTTCAGTACCCGGACCCTTCTTCTATGCAGCCATGATGCTGTAATTGATGCAGTATGTGGTTTGGCATTGTCATGTTGGAAAATGCAAGGTCTTCCCTGAAAGAGACGTCGTCTGGATGGGAGCATATGTTGCTCTAGAACCTGGATATACCTTTCAGCATTGATGATGTCTTTCCAGATGTGTAAGCTGCCCATGCCACACGCACTAATGCAACCCCATACCATCAGAGATGCAGGCTTCTGAACTGAGCGCTGATAACAACTTGGGTCGTCCTTCTCCTCTTTAGTCCAAATGACACGGCGTCCCTGATTTCCATAAAGAACTTCACATTTTGATTCGTCTGACCACAGAACAGTTTTCCACTTTGCCACAGTCCATTTTAAATGAGCCTTGGCCCAGAGAAGACGTCTGCGCTTCTGGATCATGTTTAGATACGGCTTCTTCTTTGAACTATAGAGTTTTAGCTGGCAACGGCAGATGACACACTGAATTGTGTTCACAGATAATGTTCTCTGGAAATATTCCTGAGCCCATTTTGTGATTTCCAATACAGAAGCATGCCTGTATGTGATGCAGTGCCATCTAAGGGCCCGAAGATCACGGGCACCCAGTATGGTTTTCCGGCCTTGACCCTTACGCACAGAGATTCTTCCAGATTCTCTGAATCTTTTGATGATCTTATGCACTGTAGATGATGATATGTTCAAACTCTTTGCAATTTTACACTGTCGAACTCCTTTCTGATATTGCTCCACTATTTGTCGGCGCAGAATTAGGGGGATTGGTGATCCTCTTCCCATCTTTACTTCCGAGAGCCGCTGCCACTCCAAGATGCTCTTTTTATACCCAGTCATGTTAATGACCTATTGCCAATTGACCTACTGAGTTGCAATTTGATCCTCCAGCTGTTCCTTTTTTGTACCTTTAACTTTTCCAGCCTCTTATTGCCCCTGTCCCAACTTTTTTGAGATGTGTTGCTGTCATGAAATTTCAAATGAGCCAATATTTGGCATGAAATTTCAAAATGTCTCACTTTCGACATTTGATATGTTGTTTATGTTCTATTGTGAATACAATATCAGTTTTTGAGATTTGTAAATTATTGCATTCCGTTTTTATTTACAATTTGTACTTTGTCCCAACTTTTTTGGAATCGGGGTTGTACATCAGACCATAAAACGGTTCCAGTCAAAGTTGTCCTAGCGTTTTGCAAACTTCAGGTGCTTATGTTTGTGGTTAACTGACAGAAAATATTTTTTTTTTTTTTTTTTTTCTGGCAAACCTTCCAAATAATCAGCTGGCATGGAGGTGGAGTCTGATGGTGGTTTTGGAGATTTGAAAGCCCAATGACTTTCTTGTAATTCACCAACAGTGATCCTTGGGGATTTTTTTTCCCTCTCTTACCCGCCTCCTCACTGCACATGGGAGCAAAATAAACTTGGGTCCTCTTCCAGGCAAGCTTGTAACAGTTCCAGCTTGTGTCCACTTTTTTATTGCTCTTAAAGTAGAAATGGACATTTTCAGGCAAGTAGCTATTTTATGTTACCATTCCCTGACTTATGAAAGTCAACACACTTCTCCTTCATTTGGTTTGTGTGTTGTCTTTTATTTTTCTTATGTTGATGGATGACTAACCCTGTGTCTGAAATCACTCACTCGTTCACTACTCCCTATCTAGGGAATTACTATGTAGAGGACTATATAGTGAGCTCATTGGTAAAGTGAAAAAACGCTTTCGGACACTAGTCTGTCACACGAGTATTTACGTCATTACTGTCGCACAATTAAAACGTGCCGGATCAGTCGGCTGGTGGGTTTTCAAAATAATAAATACATGCATGTATTTTTGTGATAAATCCATATTATACTGAGCGTATTTCCCACATTAATCAATACAAAGTACCTGCATCTTTCAGTTTTTTTAAATCAAGGCTGAATACTTTCTTCTTTGCCGCTGCCTTTTATTAAATCAAATTTGAGACTTTTTTAATTTGATTTCTTTCAACGCGACTGCAATGCATGATGGGATAGATTGCTTGGTTAGTGACCATCGGTTGTACGCTACTTTTTGTGATGCATTGTGGGATACTTTGCACTATATAGAGTGTAAATAATCCTCACTATCGTTTTGGACAGCACTACAAAATGGTGTCCTCAGTATATAGCGTCTTTTATATAGTGAGTAGGGAACGATTTTGGACACAGGGAAAGGGAATTTGGCCTCTGTGTTGCCTCATGTTCCCCAGTTAATCAGGAAGTCATGGATTACAGCTTGAAAGTTCCTACACTCTCCAATCAACTCAAAAATACTGTACAGTTTAAATGAGAAACATGCTTCAGTTATATTGTGTTCACTATAAATTCCAGGGGTGCCAATAATCTAGTGGCACATGTGTTTTTGTTGAAAATAATTATTTTTTCAGGGATTTGTTTTTCTCTGAATAGATTTATTTCAATTAAAGATTGGATTTTTCTCATTTATTGAGTGTGAGATGAAGTGACTTCACCAAAAGATGGATTTTTTTTTTTTTTTTAATTCTAATCCATTTTACTCATCTTTACAAGGGGAGACAATAATCATGGAGGGGTGTGTGTGTGTGTGTGTGTGTGTGTGTGTGTGTGTGTGTGTGTGTATATATTTCACACAGTGTGGGAAATAAGGCTGGACTGGCGGACACTGACTGGTAATTTTTGCATTTGTCCGTCTGTATTTCGAAAGTATCGGACCAGATGGCTCATGAAAAAATTTTTTTAAAGATATGGGTCTAGTCTACTTCTAATTTCCTTCCTAATGTTACACTGGATGAATACATTGTTATAACACGACCTGTGACATGGGGCCACCAGAATTTATAGGCACATCCTTCTCCCTGAGCCTTTTCCAACCAGCACAGGCACGGTCTGCTACAGCCTCGCCTCAGCCCGGTATTCGCCCCCGAAACCCCCGTGTGAGCACTGCTCGCCAAAATCTTTAATATGAGCCCTGGCTCGAGCCACCATTTAAAAATTCATAACTCAGCCACCGATGGTTCTAGCCTTGCCAAAATTTACAGGTATATCCCTCTCCCTGAGACCTTTCGAACCAGCCCAGGCTCGGCCCAGTCCGACATCAGAAGCGAGCGCAGATCGCGGAAAGCTTTAGCACGAGCCCTTGCTTTAGCTGCTCGCGCACACGGGGATTTAAAGATTCATAACTCGGCCACCGAAGGTCCAAGCCCTGCCGAAATTTACAGGCACCTCCCGCTCCCTGAGTGGCACACTAAATAAGACAATAATAATACACTGCATATCCACTGGTGTTTTCGTTGCATGATGCAGTTGAACTAGTGTTTTTAGGGTTGACAGCATCTGATTGATCCAGTCGGTTGATTGAGTTCAGTTTACATGAAACTTTGCAGTACAGTATTATGTTCCGTGCCAAACTGCCAATCAGTGGTTATGTTATGTGCAAATTTTTTTTTATTCATAATAAGAATGATAGTCATAGTCATATGCTTTGGAGGCTGTAGATTTATATTTTAATAGTTTTTATTTTCTGAGTTCTCGTCCAGCAGATTGTAGTCTGAATGCCAGATGATATTACCATGTCTAGTTTTGAGTCATTTTGTTACAAAGTTGCTTGGAATCGCGTCCTCAAAATTTTAACTCTGTTATGTAAGAATACCGTAAAATACCAAATAATAGCCCGGGCGATTATTTGTCTCAATCACGTAAGAGACCCGGCGCGTATTAGAGACTAGGCGGCTATTTGGAACAGGCGATTAATTCCTTCTTCACAAACACCTTCCCCAAAATCTACCTCAAAACGGGGAAAAAAATCATTCTCAGATAGGCCTACTTTTAACCAGTATAACTTACAGTTTGTTTAGAGTTAGATTACAGATAGCACGGTGCCGACTTCGGGGAATTTTGAAGACGCAGAATGCATCTTCGCATGGCACAGTCGGGGTGGATAAAGGATAAATCACACACCTTTTCCTGTTAATGACTAGTTAAGCGCATGCTTTACAAAATAATCAAGAAACCACACCATTGTCTGTGCGCAGCACTGTGATTTAATTACTCTGCAAAGTTATGGTCACTTGCTATCACCCTCACCCATGCAGCCTCCACCCTTTGCGCTTCGCGATGTCTGTCAATCTGAAATTGCACGGAGGGCGCGACGTTGAAGCAACATAATTAGGGTGCGAAGTGTCAAACCAAAGGGTTTTTTCTTATGCTGAAAAATAAGTGACCTGCAGTGGCTACATACTGTCATCTTGCATCACGTTTCTCTCCAAGACGTCTCCCTATTTGGCCGATATGAGCCTATTCCCCGAGTGAGTTGGTACGGTGGCTCGACCCCGTAGAAAACTTAAAGTTCGGATGAAAGTTAGTTGAATAGGTTACTGACTTGTAGGCCTACATGTTGCCTGCCTGACGCGTGCTTCTGCCCAACTTGCACGACAGATTACTTGTTGAAAAGGCCCCTTGGATTAGATTGGCCGCGAGCAGACTGAAATGCATGTTAGAACGCTCTCACCTTTTTTGTAAAGCGTCTTCCAGATCCGAATGGGTAAGGGCAAGTGAAATGGTATAAGGTCTTTAATAAAACTCAGTGTGTGCTTTGACGCATGCATTCGGCAATTTAGGTCGTTTAACAGAAGCAGCAGTCCAACCTTGGAAACCCGCAGTCCTCAATGTCACCACACACGCTGGCTTTCGTTGGGTATACCCAAAGGGGTGGCTAAGACATCTGTCAAAAGTTACGGAGTTGCATTCCTCAAGAAATATTACGGTAGACCAAGATTATAACATTGAAATGGCATGTTTATTATCATGTAACAAAATGTTGTAAACAGTATTATAGAAATAATTTAATTCATTCATTCATTCATTCATTCATTCATTCATATTGTTTCGGTAGAAAACTATGCAATGCAAAATCGTTTAAACACCAGAAAACCAGAAAAGTGCTGGGCCTCAAGATTCTAGATAGAACGTTCGGACGCTTTTTTTTTTTTTTTTAGACCCTGGCGAGTATTCGGAACCGGCCTTTATTTGTCACAACACACGCGTACACCCGGCCGTTAAAGGGAACTCGGCGGTTAATTGGAACTCGGCTATTATTTGGTATTTTACGGTAGTTGTATTGTTACATTTCTTATAGACTTACTATAAAAATAAAATAGTCATTACTGACATAATATTTCATGAGTGTTATTATAGTACCTGTATATAAGTACCAGTAAGTTGTAACCAACTGGAACATCTCCCCCCCCCCCCCCCCCCCCCCAGTACTTTTTTCTAGACATGGAACTGACCTGTATGTGCTACTGCAGGGGTTTTCAGTGTGGGAGAGTCAGCCCCCCCCTCAGAGAGCAAATAAACAACAGCGCCCCTCCCCCTTACAAGTTTTGTTGTTGCTATACTTAAAGGGGAAGAAAGGGCAATATATACGGTTGCTGATGTGACAGAGTAACGTATTCTTAAGTATTCTATCAAATTTATGTACTAGAAAACAACGAAATATCTTGGTAATTGTAAATATAATAGTCGGTACGCTAAACCGCACAAGAGTCAACATTTTTAAAAGACCGTGACGTCAGCCCTACCCACTGCACTAGGAGAGAAGCGTGTAATCATGGCGTCGGGCGCATCAACTGAAAGCGACAGCTCTGTCGAATCGTACGAAGAGATCCCGCAAGACACACTGCAAGCAGGCTATGGCTTAGAAGGGTACCAGTTTGAACCTAGGAGAGGTACTCTCGACTCCGGTGATGACGAAAGAAGAGAAGAAAGCTCGAATTCGCTTGGCGTTTTTCAGCGGAAACGAGTGAAAAGACACGTCTGGAGGATCGTTATGCTTTCCATCGGTCCTGTTATTACACCTGAAAGCAACACACTGTGGCATTGTGTAGCCGATCACTTACAATTCATCCTACTTTCCGATTCACACGTGCTATTCCCAACCTCAATGAGCCAACACAACTGGGCACATACATACGTCATGAGTGTTACGCAGAGAAAATGAACGTGCATTCTGATTGGATAAAGTTAATATCATGGCGGGCTGTTCAAACTGCGGAAATAGTTTGCTCGAGCTACTTTCAAAACACTATAACTTTCCAACCTTAGAACAAAAAACTTTTGTAAGTCTTGAATAAGGTTCGTCAATGTGTGTTTTATTGTTATATTTACTCTATATATTGCCCTTTCTTCCCCTTTAATGTTCCATTCGTATTTAAAAAAATGGTTGTTGTACACATTTTTTTTCTTTTACACATTTTAAACATCTGTGCTTTTTTTTTTTTAAAAAAACATCTTGTTTTACATATTTTAAACATCTCATAGCATCATTAGCTAGCACCTCTTGGCAGACAACACACTGTGGCAGTGGAGCATCTTCAGATCCAGTCCATGAAAATCCAAACTTTAAATAATCGTGGTCATACTTCCTTCTTTTTTTGCTTGGCCCAGACTCTGTCTCCTCACTCACTGTAGCTTTAGGTACTAAAAATCGATCCATTTTGTCTCTGGCAAAGGCTAGCTGAAGTTCACTAAACGTCCGCAATAGTAACTTATTCTGGTTTATTTTTCCTCACGTTGCGCCCCCCCTGAAGAACTCTGGCGCCCCCTAGGGGAGGCGCGCCCCACACTTTGAAAAGCCCTGTGCTACTGTTTTCTTGGGTAGAACTTTAAGTATGTTTTTCTTGAATCTTCTGACATTTTCTTGTAAATTAGATTCAACTTTTAGTGTAATTAGCAACTAATGTCTAGTGTAATTTGGCCTTTGAAGATCACAAAAATATGCCTGGAAATAGCTGAGAAGCATCTCCAGGCATCTAAAGCCCTTCAGCGACCCCCAGCCACATTGTTCCGGCCCGTTGGCCCGTCATTCAGACAGGCTCAAATTTGGATGGACAGACAATATTTCAGACTTGTCTGTCCTGTGATAGTCTGCTTAAATTCCTTATTTCCCACTGTGTGTGTGTGTGTGTGTGTGTGTGTGTGTGTGTGTGTGTGTGTGTGTGTGTGTGTTTATTTATTAAAGAGAGAGACGGTTAATAATTGGAGAAACTTGATTTATAGGATTGACTTGGTTTTCGCAAAAAAATTAATAAATAAAAAGAAAATTGGTCACATTTAAGTGGTTTGTTAGTCTGTAAGATTACTCCGATCGGATATCTGTAATTCATTCAGACAAATGTTAATATCAGCTGCTCATCCGTTTGTCTGTGTCTGATTGTGAACAGTGGAGAAAGTGGCCAATGAGAGTCAGAAAACCCCCCGTGATGTTGTGATGATGGAGAACTTCCACCACATATTCTCCACTCTGTCGCGCCTCAAGATCTCATGTCTGGAGACGGAGAGAAAGGAGGCCAAACAGAAATACACAGACCATCTTCAGTATTATGTTATTAACTCACTGGGCCAGCCACTGGAAAAACTCAATGTAAGGAGCAGAGATTTACAGGATTTTTTTTTTCCTTTCCAAACCAATGAAATGACTAATGGCAAATAAGAGCTGAAATATGTAGTGTGATCTCAGTTGTACTGAACTGTCGTTTCTATTTTGTCTGTGTAAGAGAGTGTGATGGAGGAAAAAAACACAACTATTAGAAGTACTGGACATGTATTGTGTGTGTGTGTTTAGCACTTCTTTGAGGGGGTGGAGGCACGTGTGGCTCAGGGTGTGAGGGAAGAGGAGGTGAGCTACCAGCTGGCTTTCAATAAACAGGAGCTGAGGAAGGTGATTAAAGAATACCCAGGAAAAGAGGTGAAGAAAGGCCTGGATAATCTCTACAAGAAAGTGGACAAGCACCTGTGTGAGGAAGAAAGTCTTCTCCAAGTGAGTGATCCGAATCCATTTCCATTTGGCTGAGGAAAGAATTTCCTAAAGCATGTATACAAAAACCGAATGCAATGATTTTGCAAATCCTTTTCAACTTCTCTTCAGTTGAATACAATACAAAGACAAGATATTTAATATTCCAACTGATCAACTTTCTTGTTTTTTGTAAATATACACTCATTGTGAATTTGGTGCCTGCAACACGTTCCAAAAAAAGTTGGGAGAAGGACAACAAAAGACTGGGAAAGTTAAACACACATTCCCAGTTAAAAGAAACATTTTGATTATCATTGGGGTGTGGCATCGTAGCACATGCCACATACAGTTGTGCTCAAAATAATAGCAGTGTCTTTAAAAAGGCGAGTAAATGTCAAAATTCTTCAAATAAATTGTACTTTAATAAACACAAATGCATTGGGCATACTGCACATTCTATTTCAAAGCAAGAAAATTGGAAAAAGTAATTACATTTCATAATATTTCACAGAAAGTCAAGAAATGTAATGTTCAAAAAAATAGCAGTGTTGACATCTTTCTTTGGAAACTCAAAAATGTACCATACAAACTAAGAAATTCTTGAAAATTCAACTTTGCTGAGTATCCTAAACTAATATTTTGTTGCATAACCATGGTTTCTGATAACTGCTTCGCATCTGTGGTGCATGGAGTCGACCAACTTCTGGCAACGGTCAACAGGTATTGCAGCCCAGGTCAATTGTACTACGTTCCACAATTCCTCTGCATTTCTTGCTTTTGCCTCATGAACAGCATTTTTTATGTCAGCCCACAAGTTTTCTATGGGATTGAGGTCCGGGGATTGTGCTGGCCACTCCATTAGTTGGATGCTGTTTGTCTGGAACCATGATTTTGCTCGCTTGCTGGTGTGTTTGGGGTCATTGTCTTCTTGAAACACCCACTTCAAAGGCATTTCCTCTTCAACATATGGCAAAATGACTTCTTCCAGTATCCTGATGTACTCAAACTGATCCATGATCCCTGGTATGCGGTAAATAGGACCAACACCGTAGTATGAAAAACATCCCCATATCATGATGCTTGCACCACCATGCTTAACAGTCTTCACTGTGTACTGTGGCTTGAATTCTGTGTTTGCAGGACGTCTGACAAACTGTCTGTGACCCTTAGACCCAAAAAGAACAATCTTACTTTCATCTGTCCACAAAATATTACGCCATTTCTTTTCAGGCCAGTCAATGTGTTCTTTGGCAAATTGTAGCCGCTTCAGCACGTCTTTTCTTTAACAATGGGACTTTGCGGGGTCTTCTTGCTGGTAGATTGGCTTCACGTAGACGTCATCTGATTGTACCAGTACTCACAGGTAGGGCTGGGCGATATGGCTGAAATCTGTATCACGATATAAGTGTTTCATATTGGTCAATATCGATAATTATTGAAACATTTTATGACCTATTTAAAATAAGGACCAGGAGGGAACAATACTAAATTCAAACATTTATTTTAAACTTCCTCTGACAGCCAATAAGCAAGGAATGTCAACACGCATGTTCAATGTTACGATCACAACAAAAACTGAGCAATTATCAATAATAAAGTGCTTAAAAAACTCGTGTTATAAAAACATGAGCAAAGTGTTAAATGTAAACATAGCAAAACCTGCTATGTGAGAAGGACTGTCATATTTTTAATTTTTTACTGCAAGTTTAGTGCAAAAAAAGTTCACCCTCTGGTGAATAACATTTAAAAACATAAATAAAAATATGCAGTGCTTTATAAACATAAAAGAAATTGAGTGAAACTGAGGTAGACTTAGACTATTCTTAAACTATTCAAGTATATTTTCATTGAAGGTTTAATAAAATAAAAATAGTGTTTTGTAAACATAGAAGAAATTAAAGTAAAACTGAGGTAGACTTAAGACTTTACATCTGTAACATCTGACCTTACTGACTTTATCCACAATTTCCTCGCTCGTTCCGGCACTCATCTTTCTTTTCTTGGCCACGCTGTTTCTGGAAAAAAAAAATAAACACGACAACGAGATGGCACAACCAAACGCGATACTGTTACATGATTGGCTATCAGCATGTCACTCCCTATGCGTTGCTAGGCACCAGAGGACGAGTGCCTTTGCTCATGCAACCAAGCTTGCTTCGCAACAACAGTTGATTGAAAGCGGACCTAAACCAGAGAGGGCTCTGGCTAACGCTTGTTTCTTGAAAAAAAAAAAAAAAAACATTCTATCGAAACGTTCTATCGAACGCATTTTCTATTGATATCAAGTATGTGTCTATCGCGATACGTATCATTATCATTTTATCGCCCAGCCCTACTCACAGGCAAGTTTAGATCTTCTTTGATCCTCCTGGAGCTGATCATTGGCTGAGCCTTTGCCAGTTTGGTTATTCTCCGATCCATTCGAGAAGTTGTTTTTCTTTTTCTTCCTCGTCTTTCTGGTTTTGGCTGCCATTTTAAAGCGTTTGAGATCATTTTAGCTGAACAGCCTATAAGTTTCTGCACTTCTTTGTAGGTTTTCCCCTCTTTTATCCATTTCTTGATTAAAAGCCGCTCTTCATCAGAACAGTGTCTCGAACGACCCATTTTACTTGGTTTTTCAGGACCAATGCAGGACAGCCAGCATATGCAATGTCAGTTGCCTTGATCCGTAAATAAGGACCACCTGTTAACACCTTTTCGCAAAATCAATGCCCTCCCTAATTGAACTCACCACTGCTATTTTTTTGAACACACCCCTTTCCGCTAATCATTCAGTTTCACAGAATCAGTAGCATGCACGGCAGGCCTGTTGGGTCTGTTGGTTTTCTATACCTTTACTATACCCTCCAGAAACTTGCTTGCGGTGTAAAGGTTGAAATTTTAACAAAAACAGTGATTTATCTTGCTACTGTTGAGGGACTGCTATTATTTTGAACATAACTGTACGCTGCCCCAGTGTACATGGGAAGGCATTTTACCTGACCTTGTGCTTGGGCCCCTAAATTGCTGCTTGCAGCCTAAATTGAGAATTATGCTTTGTTCTAGGATGAAAATAAGATGAACGTGTTGCCTGATAATGGTGTTGGGGACAGAAAACAAATCATTAATGGTGTTTCGATATAAATTTCATTTGACTAGGTGGTGTGGCACTCAATGCAGGACGAGTTCATCCGGCAGTATAAGCACTTTGAGGGGCTGATAAACCGCTGCTATCCCGGCTCAGGCATCACCATGGACTTCACCATACAGGACATGCTGGAGTATTTCTCCAGTATCGCCCAGTCCCACTAGGACTAGAATAAAGTCACAGAGGAAGAGACGTGTGTGTGTGTGTGTGTGTGTGTGTGTGTGTGTGTGAGAGAGAGAAAAACTGTTGAGGGACAATGTTAACATCACAAAAGGATATGCAGTGCACCCTAATCTATGTACATACAGTAAAACACTAAAATCATTGTCAATTAAATATATTCCTCAGCTTTTGTTGTTGTTGTTCAAATCTCTGATTAAATCCCAGGTTAAAGTAAAACTGGACGCTCTTGTAAATGCATAATATATCATCAGGCGGTAATGCTAACATGTTACAATGACTGAATTTCCTTTTTTTTTTTCTTAACTCCCCAACATTTAAATCCATATTTAATCTATGTTAATCTCCTGAGCTGATGCCAAATGTTTAAGTAATAATGGGGAAAAAATCCACATGCATTTCTGTATTTGTTGAATTATTAAATACTGTTTTTAATTTTCGCTTCAGTTTGAGAGAATAAAGGCACAGTTATGAGAATTAAAGGTGCATTCAGTGAAATTAGTCAGTTATTTTTGTTGTTGTTGGTTTGTTAACTCCTTAAACCCACCCACCCAATTCATTTTTGACAAATGTTCGCCCCCAAGATCTGTGATGGGTTTGGTAGAGTTTAATTTCATTCGTTCATGCATTATCTGTACCCCTTATCCACTGAGGATCGCAGGTGAGCTGGACCCAATCTTGGTTGACATTAGATGAGAGGCAGGGTACATCCTGGACAGGTCACACACAAAGACCCAAAAGCTGCACCACCATCACCAACTGGAGTGTCTGTAAAATCACAAACAAGCATTCTGGACTGGAAGTCAGCTTTCCCAATGGGCTTTCTCACCCATTTACTAGGCTATGCTTGTTCTGCTCATGGCTTAAACTAATGGTTTTAATCATGTTCTAAATATCTCATCTCATCTCATTATCTCTAGCCGCTTTATCCTGTTCTACAGGGTCGCAGGCAAGCTGGAGCCTATCCCAGCTGACTACGGGCGAAAGGCGGGGTACACCCTGGACATGTCGCCAGGTCATCACAGGGCTGACACATAGACAACCATTCACACTCACATTCACACCTACGCTCAATTTAGAGTCACCAGTTAACCTAACCTGCATGTCTTTGGACTGTGGGGGAAACCGGAGCACCTGGAGGAAACCCACGCAGACACGGGGAGAACATGCAAACTCCACACAGAAAGGCCCTCACCGGCCACGGGGCTCGAACCCGGACCTTCTTGCTGTGAGGTGACAGCGCTAACCACTACACCACCGTGCCGCCTTTAAAGTGCATATTCTGGACCAATTTTGTTTTTTTTTAATATGAAAGTATGTTCCTTTACACACTCATCCAGAAGGGTAATTTTGCACAAGGCCATCTGTCTACAGCAGAAAAAAATAAAATAAAACGTGTCTGGAAAAATCCCAAGGGAGTCTGGAGCCAGATTCGTGACGTCACCTGCGGAAGCGCCAGCAGGCTGCAAGAGCTTTGCACGGTTTCAGTGCACAGCCTGTGTAGACCAAGCGCTCCCATTTCTCTCTCACTGTCTGGTCTTTTGGGAAACAATGAGTACTAATCCCATCAAGATTGGTGTTGCTACATCCTCCTACGATACATCTGTTAACCATTTTAATAATTACGTGATAACGTTGAAGAAATTTGCAAAAAAACACCAGGTCGTTTTCTCATAAACGAACCAGTGCTGATGTAGGATTCAGAGACAGGCGTCCTGCACGCGACATCACGAAAATCAATGTTTGCCGGGAAATCCAAATGCCAAGTTTTTTCAGAGGCGGACCAATTCACCTCAAAAATGACGTGATTTCAGCTGAATTTTTCTGGTATTGCGCAAGGTAAAAAAAAATTGCACAAAATGCAAAATGTGACAGATATTTGACCAAAGGTTAATATAAAATAGGAGAATTACATTGATCTTGCTCCTGAATTGACCCGTGAAATGCACTTCAACAGTTTTAACATGAAGTCAGCCTTGTTGATGTTATAACTCTTCACTGATGGAAACTTGAGTGCAAAACGGGCGGCACGGTGGTGTAGTGGTTAGCGCTGTCGCATCACAGCAAGAAGGTCCGGGTTCGAGCCCCGTGGCCGGCGAGGGCCTTTCTGTGCGGAGTTTGCATGTTCTCCCCGTGTCCGCGTGGGTTTCCTCCGGGTGCTCCGGTTTCCCCCACAGTCCAAAGACATGCAGGTTAGGCTAACTGGTGACTCTAAATTGAGCGTAGGTGTGAATGTGAGTGTGAATGGTTGTCTGTGTCTATGTGTCAGCCCTGTGATGACCTGGCGACTTGTCCAGGGTGTACCCCGCCTTTCGCCCGTAGTCAGCTGGGATAGGCTCCAGCTCGCCTGCGACCCTGTAGAACAGGATAAAGCGGCTAGAGATAACTGCAGTCCCAAAGTTAGTGAGTCAACTGTAGTCCTCAGCCATAAAGGCATTACTGTAAGTGTCCAGAGCGTCTTCCAAGTGTGACTTTCGACTGTCCATATGGGGCCGTCCTCCACAGGAGCGGTGTGATGAGACTCCAACCAGACACAGGGCATCAGGATGGATCAGGCAGGTCCGAGGAGCAGAAGAGGTCAGCGTCTCGATCCCAGGATTGACATGTAACTCAGAGGGACAGATATGGAAACACAGGTTGTTAGGTATGCCCAGTGTCACCTGAGTAAGTAGGAACAGTATGCATTTTGCACTGAGTGCAAGCAGGGACTAACTCGGGTTGTAGGGAAGCTGGGTCCTGTCCCACTGACTGTGGGGGAGAGGTGGAGTACAGCCGGGACAAGCCGCTAGATCATTGCAGGGCTTCCCTCAAACATCTAATCTCATAATCTCCACCCCTACACCACAGCATGGAGCAACTACATTTCCCACAATCCCCCCTTTTCCAAAATCCTTTCCCCCCACTGAGAACTGAAGTCAGAACTCGGTGTGGACCGAAAGCGGAATGGACTCGTGTTAACTTTGCCACGTTCGCTCTTGTTTGTTTGTTTGTTTGTTTGTTTGTTTGAGAGAGGCAGTGATCTTGGGACTGTGTGTGTGTGTGAGAGTGTGTGTGTGTGTGTGTGAGTGAGAGAGAGAGAGAGAGAGCTTGCTTTTCTCCGCCATGCCGGCTCGGGACCCAGAGTGCGGTGCGCGCGGTGCGAGCGGCTCGTCGGTGTTGCGCTTCAGTCCCACAGCAGTGAGCTCGCGCGCCACACACCGCCGCCGCCGCCGCTCGGCCCTGCTGCCGTCTGTGCTCACGTTCGCCGTGATCGTGGCGTCCGGAGGCCTGCTGCTGCTCATCGAGAAGGGAATGCTCAACGGCATGCACACTCCATCACCTCTGGCCAACGGCAAGAAGCCAGATTACCGGGTCGCGCCGCGGGATCCAGCTGTGGACGGGGAATTGCAGGTAGCTATTCGGAGCGTAAACCCCGGAAACGGAGGAGCCCCAGCTGTGGGCGACCCCGAGATGCACACGTAGCGGTTTGGTCTGCCGATTTCCGGTGCTTCACTATTATTCATTTTCGCATCAGCAGCACTTTTTCTTGTTTTGCTCGCAGACAGACCCAGAAGTTTGTTGCCCTGTTTCTGGCAGCGCCATGAATCACTCTAACCACAACTTCATTCTTCCACTTTATTACAGGAATCAACACAACAACTTCTAACAGACACATCTGCGCATTAATCATAACTCCACACATGTGTGCAGCGGTTTACAGCTGGATTTCTTTGAACTTTTCCGCCCTGAATCCTTAATTTACAAATTACAGTTTGGATTAAACACGTTCAAGTCACTAATATACAGAAGAGAATTTCAGCCACACCAGGGGAAACAGGAAAACACCAGCATCACGTAATAACGTAAAAAGTTTGTTATAAGAATATATTTTCAGGTTATAACGGGATAACTTTAAAGTCCTGTTTGAATCTATGGTCTGAATGAGGTGAGTGGAGAATAAACTGGGTAATGTGGAGAATAAACTGGGTAATGGGGAGAATAAACTGGGTAATGTGGAGAATACATTGGGTAATGGGGAGAATAAACTGGGTAATGTGGAGAATAAACTGGGTAATGTGGAGAATACATTGGGTAATGGGGAGAATAAACTGGGTAATGTGAAGGATAAACTGGGTGGAGAATAAACTGGATGACGTGGAGAATACACTGGGTAATGTGGAGAATAAACTGGATGACATGGAGGATAAACTGGGTAATGTGGAGAATAAACTGGGTAATGTGGAGAATAAACTGGGTAATGTGGAGGATAAACTGGGTAATATGGAGAATACACTGGGTAGTATGGGGAATAAACTGGGTAACGTGGCAAATAAACTGGATGACGTGGAGAATACACTGGGTGATGTGGAGAATAAACTGGGTAATATGGGGAATAAACTGGGTAATGTGGAGAATAAACTGGGTAATATGGGAAATAAACTGGGTAGTTTGGGGAATAAACTGAGTGATGTGGAGAATAAACTGGGTGATGTGGAGGATAAACTGGGTGATGTGGAGGATAAACTGGGTGATGTGGAGGATAAACTGGGTGATGTGGAGAATACACTGGGAAATGTGGAGGATAAACTGGGTAATGTGAAGAGTACACTGGGTAATATGGCTCAATTACATGATTTAATCAAGTTCTATTTCATGCTTGGGTTGAGACATGGTGAGATTCTGCTGTTACTGAACACAGTATAGACCCCTTTCACATGACGTCACCGCGCCGCGAGATTTTGTTAGGCGCCATATTGGAAGATCAAGTACATGCACTCACAATATAAAACAAAGTATGAGCGAGAGTAAAGTGACACGATGGATGATAATTCTGGTTATGTGAGTACATTACCAGCTGCAGAAAGGGCACGGTATGTGGAGAAACTGGTTGTGATTGATGGGTTTGACTCATATGATAAGACTCGCGGCAAGGGAGAATGGAAACATAAGGAGGACCGGACACCAATTCTGCCATCTGTTTGCTACCCAGACATTGTAAACTATTTGTTGTTTACACCCAGTGCCTACACTCAGTGTTCGAACTATGCCGATATTTTCGGGGGGTCCCTTTTTTTCCCTTGGGGCGCTTGCGCTTGTCTCGGAGCGCGGATCTCCAAACACATGAGAAGCCTTGCGCTTGTCTCGGAGCGCGGATCTCCAAACACATGAGAAGCCTATCTTACGCACATATCACGCGGACTCCACACCTCCACACACGCATCGCGTCTGAAGTCATAACTCATCAGGGGAAATCGTGTCCACATTGGCATGTTCAAAAAACAACCTCGCGTCAACAATGATACCACACGCAAGAAAAAAAAAAAAAAGTCAGGCTACTCAACAACCAACCTGGCAGCAGCGAGCAAGCCCCAAACCATCCTAAATTATTATTATTATTAAATTTTAGAAGTCTGGGAGGCTTGCTCCTCATACAGTTATCAACTTGGGGCCACTTTAGCATGTTTTAAATCTGAATTTCTTGCGTTTGCTTACCTCAAAGTGTCCACAGATCATGCACAGACTTATCCATTATATCCACAGTTTTTTGCCAAGTCTCACACAGGTTTCTTTCAAGTCTACTGTTGGGCCAATAAATCATAAATAAAACAGCTCAGATTTGTTTGTTTAAGTCGTTTGCCACTCCACTTTATTCTCGTGGGTTCACATACCGCTGCCGTTATTTCCCCCTAATCACGAGTTTGTTGGTCTTCCAATATAGTACAGGGTCTGTTTACTTCCGGTTTCGGGTGACGTCAGTGAAAGGGGTCTATATGCACGCTGAGAAGGATTTTAAAATATGTGGGGCTGTACAGAAAGAAGAATGAGTCTGACCTGCTGGAGGTAGCATCATTTCTCACTGATCAGCTGGAGGGGCACGGACGGCTCCATGGCTACAAGCTACTCCCAACAGGTCAGATGCGTTCTTCTTTCTGAGGTGGCTCAGGACACAAACTTCATTTGTTATATGCGCAAGTTCGTAGTAAAAGAGTTCATTATAGTGGGGTTGCAGTGTATATCTGCAAAGTCAGTTTTTCTTGAGCTCAGTAAAAGATCCCTGTTTTTATCTTTGTGACGATGCATTTTCCAGGTAATATAAGAAGGTTATTAATTATATACTTAAGGAGTCGGGCGGCACGGTGGTGTAGTGGTTAGCGCTGTCACCTCACAGCAAGAAGGTCCGGGTTCAAGCCCCGTGGCTGGCGAGGGCCTTTCTGGGCGGAGTTTGCATGTTCTCCCCGTGTCCGCGTGGGTTTCCTCCGGGTGCTCCGGTTTCCCCCACAGTCCAAAGACATGCAGGTTAGGTTAACTGGTGACTCTAAATTGAGCGTAGGTGTGAATGTGAGTGTGAATGGTTGTCTGTGTCTATGTGTCAGCCCTGTGATGACCTGGCGACTTGCCCAGGGTGTACCCCGCCTTTCGCCCGTAGTCAGCTGGGATAGGCTCCAGCTTGCCTGCGACCCTGTAGAACAGGATAAAGCGGCTAGAGATAATGAGATGAGATGAGAGACTTAAGGAGTCTGACTATTTTCTCAACCTAGAAAGGAATACTGAATTCTTCAGTTTATCACAAACATTCAGAATCAAAATCAGTACATTTGGAGATATGCAGTTTTCACTGGACAGGAAGGGGATGAAAAATTGTCATCTGAAACGTAACCAGGAGCAAAAGTTGTCAGATAAATGTCGTGGAGTAAAAAGTAAAATATTTCCCTCTGTGATGGAGCAGAGTAGAAGTATTAAGTTGCATAGAATGGAAATACTCAAACAAAGTACAAGTACCATGAATTTGTACTTAAAGCTATCCTGCCTTTCGGATTTTTCAAGTGTAGGTCAAAAAAAGAATTTTCCCTGACACCCAATTATTTTTGTTTAGTGGACCAAAAGCTACTGAATTCGAATCACAGACTTCCAATTTTATTAGTTTTTTTTAAATAGAACAATTAATGAATTTAGGGCCACGTGTCCCTAAATTCTCCGCTATTTTTTCCTGCTTCACCATGACCCAATTCAAGATACTACATTATGCATCACATTGTGGGCTTTCCCAGTTTGCTCAAGGCATTGTGGGATACAAATTTAAAACAGGAGAGAAAAATGGAGGACGAGAGAGTGCGAATGAAACATGAAAGCCCGTCTACAGTAACAGAAAGTGAGAAGAAAAGACGTTATGTTGCGAAGGAAAGGAAATGCAGGACCAAACTAATAACTATTGGCGGTCAGCGAACACCTCGGTCTAATCAGCTGTTCAGCAACAGAATGATGGAATGGTCAGTGCATGGTCAAGGTAAACCTGTAGATGGCAGTAATGCAACACTGTGGATGCCAGCTGCCATAAAACCCAAAAGAAGAAGAAGGTAAACCTGCGCATGCGCACACGGACTTCCTCTGTCTGCTTGACTGCACGAAGCGAGTGATTTCATGCACATTGTTTGCTCAGGAATCCCCTCAAATTAAATCACTTCCCAGCAACAGAATGGCCTGATATTTTTTTTCTTTTTTTTTTAAAGCTATTACAGAAATAAACATGTATCACAATGACCACATTTCAGAGGGAACTAAATTTCACCGATTTTATGAAACCGAAAGGCCGTCTAGCTTTAAGTACAGGACTTGAGTAAATGTACTTGGTTACATTCCACAGGGATGAGAGTTTTCCGCTTTTCGGCAGAGTTCCGCTTTTTCTGAGTAAAAGACGAGCTTTTTACATAATGCCAAATCCGTTGAGAATTTTTTTTTTATTAATTTCGGGGGGTTGGGGTGTGTTCCTTCATGCTGTTCAAACTTTATTAACTCCAACGATGTTTACACATTATTTGTAAGTCGCCATCTTTAGTCTCGTTTAATCTCGTTGAATGTGATGTAAAATTCGTGTTATCTACATTGTTATTGGTCAAAACATCGATGTCGAGACCATAATAGCCAATCAAAACAGTTTTTACAAAGATACCCACATCCGCTTTCTTTTATCAAAACTTAGACATGTTCGTGAGCTTCATATCAAAAATACGCTCCTCTAATCGGCGTGTTTTCTCAAGATGCCGAATACTATTGACAAGCGAGATGAAGCGAAGGTACGTGAAATTGATGCTGGTATAAAAAACAAGTTTAGCAAAGCAAAAGGAAAGCAAGAGAGGAGTGTGAGAGAGAGCAGAAGAGAGCTAGGTTAGAGCATGTAAAAACACAGGAGGAGCTGGCTAATGAAAGAAAAAGGAAAAAAAGAGAGGACTGATGAGCTTTTGGCTTTGGCCAAGAAGCTGAAGAAGAATTCTAAATGATGAAAATTTGTTTCAAAAATAACTGGGAACTGTAAATAACTTAACTGTAAAAAGTGTGAATAGACGTATGCTCTTCCTTTTGAAGAAAACATACAAGTGATGTGGACAATAAGATAAAGACAGTCCCCATAAAATATGCATTTGTTTGATTCAATACATTGAATATATGATAATTTGAATTATAGCTGACAGTGTTGATAACTGTATAACTTTAAAGTTTAAATAGACATTGTGAAGAAATCATATACAAGTAATGTGGACATTAGGAAAAGGTCAGTTTCCATAAGATATATTTTTATTTAATTCAGTATATTGAATATATGAAAATTTGAATTATTAATGGAACTGTAAATAACTGTGAATTTTAATGGACATTTTTTAGAAAAACAAGTGATGTTGACAATGAGTAATAAGCAGTCCCCATAAAATGTGCATATTATTTTGAATTAATGCAATACACGCATTGATTTTGATACATATTGTTCTATATAACAGTGTTTTTATTTCAATAAGTATTAAAATAGGCATCAGGTGTTTTAATTAACTACAGCTCAGATTGCAGGAAATAGGGTGTGTAAGGTCTCATTTTGAAAAAAAAATTCCCGGGGGGTGTCCCCCCGGACCCCCCTCATTACAGATTTTCTGCTTTTTTCATCAGCACCCACTCTGATCCCTGATTCCACCACTGAGTGTAACTTTGCGTAAACTGCAAATGAAGGAATAAGCTACTGCTTGTGTTAGTTGTGTTGACTGGCTATAGCCAAACATTATATTAATAAAATGAAAGCCATTTTATCATGAGATTGGGGCTCCTTCTCAAAAATCAAATTACAGTGACATTTTTAAAAAACAGTGAAATTCCCATTTAACTATTTTTAAATTACTGTATTATTTTGTCCCACATTTTTTCACAACAATTGTCAAAGCTTCAGAGACTACCGAAATCCGGACTCAGACGCTACCTTTCAGGCGGCTGTTACACAAACAACTTAGCATGATTAAGAACATAATACATACAGTATAACGTAATACATACAGTATAACATAATACATACAGTATAACATAATACATACAGTATGCTCTCTGCAGCAGCATACACAAGCATACAAAGATGGCTTTAGAGGAACTGAAAGTTTGTACCGTAGTCAATATTTTGTCTTGAAAAAGAGCCCATGCATGACCATGCCAGTGGAATGCTTAGTGTAAATACTGTCTGTGTTTAAAATCTGCTTGTTTATACAGTTTTTCATCTGCGTTTTATCTTTCTTTAACTTGGCGCTGCACAAATGGTGAACAGTACAGCCTGAAGCTTTCGTTGGTAGAGCTGCCATTTCTGTATCATTTCCTGAGCTGAAGTTGTGCTCTGTCCTGGCCAGGGTGCAGGAACAACACTTAAACACATACAGTAAACAATTTATGATCCAGTGCACTGGGGTTGCTGCTCCATTACCCATAATCAGCATGTCCCCAGCCGTACCAGCAAGTTTGAATATGTTTTCTCCATCCAGCCACCCATTATCTGTAGCCGCTTATCCTGTTCTACAGGGTCGCAGGCAAGCTGGAGCCTATCCCAGCTGACTACGGGTGAAAGGCGGGGTACACCCTGGACAAGTCGGCAGGTCATCACAGGGCTGACACATAGACACAGACAACCATTCACACTCACATTCACACTCACATTCACAGCTACGGTCAATTTAGAGTCACCAGTTAACCTAACCTGCATGTCTTTGGACTGTGGGGGAAACCGGAGCACCCGGAGGAAACCCACGCGGACACAGGGAGAACATGCAAACTCCACACAGAAAGGCCCTCGCCGGCCACGGGGCTCGAACCCAGAACCTTCTTGCTGTGAGGCGACAGTGCTAATCACTACACCACAGTGCCGCCCAATATGTTTTCTCAATCAAGCTTAATAAATTAGTTACATCCATTAACAGCATTGCTTTATTGTTAGACCTGAAAGTTAAACTTGGTCTTAAAAAAACACTGACACTCCCAGATTCCAGGGTGCATGCAGACAAGTTTGTGTGTGACTTGTTCAACAAGCAATTATCCTTAATCCCATTAAAAAAAAAAAAAAAACTTGTGGGATTATTTGCACCAACCAACAAGTGAACCACCAAAGCAGGCAAACACTAAAATCATAAACTCTACCTGAAAAAGGCTCAAATTTACCACGCTATAAAGACAGTGCCGGAATCTTTACCCAACAGGATTGGCGTAAATAAGGAAAGAAACAAAACATAGTTCTAATTTTTGTCTAGTTCTTAAAAGATCAACTACACTTTTGACAAAATTGTCCTCTCTGCAAACTGCCTTGGATTCTTGGATTTAGTGTTAGAAATATATTTGGACAATCTATTACTGTGTGCTGATTCAGTCCATGGATTAATTAATGATTTGGCAAATCCTAATATCAAAGCTCTCAGTTTAATTGTACTGTAATCATAGAAACCTTTGTACATTTGTGATGTATAAAAACAAGTTGATCTACAGTGGGGCAAAAAAGTATTTAGTCAGTCACCAATTGTGCAAGTTCTCCCACTTAAAAAGATGAGAGAGGCCTGTAATTTTCATCATAGGTACACTTCAACTATGAGAGACAAAATGAGGGGAAAGAATCCAGAAAATCACATTGTCTGATTTTTAAAGAATTTATTTGCAAATTATGGTGGAAAATAAGTATTTGGTCAATAACAAAAGTTCATCTCAATACTTTGTTATATACCCTTTGTTGGCAATGACAGAGGTCAAACGTTTTCTGTAAATCTTCACAAGGTTTTCACACACTGTTGCTGGTATTTTGGCCCATTCCTCCATGCAGATCTTCTCTAGAGCAGTGATGTTTTGGGGCTGTCGCTGGGCAACACGGACTTTCAACTCCCTCCAAAGATTTTCTATGGGGTTGAGATCTGGAGACTGGCTAGGCCACTCCAGGACCTTGAAATGCTTCTTACGAAGCCACTCCTTCGTTGCCCGGGTGGTGTGTTTGGGATCATTGTCATGCTGAAAGACCCAGCCACGTTTCATCTTCAATGCCCTTGCTGATGGAAGGAGGTTCCATCTCATCTCATCTCATTATCTGTAGCCGCTTTATCCTTCTACAGGGTCGCAGGCAAGCTGGAGCCTATCCCAGCTGACTATGGGCGAAAGGCGGGGTACACCCTGGACAAGTCGCCAGGTCATCACAGGGCTGACACATAGACACAGACAACCATTCACACTCACATTCACACCTACGGTCAATTTAGAGTCACCAGTTAACCTAACCTGCATGTCTTTGGACTGTGGGGGAAACCGGAGCACCCGGAGGAAACCCACGCGGACACGGGGAGAACATGCAAACTCCACACAGAAAGGCCCTCGCCGGCCCCGGGGCTCGAACCCAGGACCTTCTTGCTGTGAGGCGACAGCGCTAACCACTACACCACCGTGCCGCCCTGGAAGGAGGTTTTCACTCAAAATCTCACGATACATGGCCCCATTCATTCTTTCCTTTACATGGATCAGTCGTCCTGGTCCCTTTACAGAAAAACAGCCCCAGAGCATGATGTTTCCACCCCCATGCTTCACAGTAGGTATGGTGTTCTTTGGATGCAACTCAGCATTCTTTCTCCTCCAAACACGACAAGTTGAGTTTTTACCAAAAAGTTCTATTTTGGTTTCATCTGACCATATGACATTCTCCCAATCCTCTTCTGGATCATCCAAATGCTCTCTAGCAAACTTCAGACGGGCCTGGACATGTACTGGCTTAAGCAGGGGGACACGTCTGGCACTGCAGGATTTGAGTCCCTGGCGGCGTAGTGTGTTACTGATGGTAGCCTTTGTTACTTTGGTCCCAGCTCTCTGCACGTCATTCACTGGGTCCCCCCGTGTGGTTCTGGGATTTTTGCTCACCGTTCTTGTGATCATTTTGACCCCACGGGGTGAGATCTTGCGTGGAGCCCCAGATCGAGGGAGATTATCAGTGGTCTTGTATGTCTTCCATTTTCTAATAATTGCTCCCACAGTTGATTTCTTCACACCAAGCTGCTTACGGTACCTACTGCAGATTCAGTCTTCCCAGCTTGGTGCAGGTCTACAATTTTGTTTCTGGTGTCCTTTGACAGCTCTTTGGTCTTGGCCATAGTGGAGTTTGGAGTGTGACTGTTTGAGGTCGTGGACAGGCGTCTTTTATACTGATAACGAGTTCAAACAGGTGCCATTAATACAGGTAACGAGTGGAGGACAGAGGAGCCTCTTAAAGAGGAAGTTACAGGTCTGTGAGAGCCAGAAATCTTGCTTGTTTGTAGGTGACCAAATACTTATTTTACCAAGGAATTTACCAATTAATTCATTAAAAATTCTACAATGTGATTTCCTGGATTCTTTCCCCCCATTCTGCCTCTCATAGTTGAAGTGTACCTATGATGAAAATTACAGGCCTCTCTCATCTTTTTAAGTGGGAGAACTTGCACAATTGGTGGCTGACTAAATACTTTTTTGCCCCACTGTATGTATCTGTACCTTGTTTCATCAGGTCCCTTTTGGCCCCTTTTTAACCGGAAAGGGACCTTAGGTTGTATTACAGTCACAACAGCATTCAGCATCATCCATTATGACTAAGTTTCATTCTGAACTTTGTTCAGGGCTGAGTTTTAGCAGTGCTAGAATGCTACCTTGTTTCTTAGGATGGTCAGGATACAGCAATTAGCTACACGTACTGTATCAGAGTATTTATTGTCCAAGTTCTCAAAAACAGTTGTGTCCTTAGCCATTTTGTTCTGCATCCAAGTACAAATAACATTGCATAAATCACTCACCACCCAAAGGGCTAATCACTGATAGACTGGTCTTTATGACTGAGAAAGTGAAACATCAGGAATTATCAAACATACAGTCAAGCCAGAAAGTCTGCACACCCCTTTCACCTTCTCCACGTTTTATTACGTTACAGACTTATTCTACAATAGATTGAGTTCATTTTTGTCACAAAATTCTACACAAAATAGCTGTGGGTGGTAAAAGAGAGCAACTGGACTTGCTTGAAGATTCTTGAAGACGTTTCACCTCTCATCCGAAAGGCTTCTTCAGTTCTGTCTGACTAATAGGGAGTATCAGGTATTTATCCTCTCATGGATGAAAAGCAATCCTAAGGTGTCGTTGAGTCATCCTGTTGGTGTGGGTCACTGGGGGCTGGGTGTGAACGGCCTCGAGAGTCGTTGGGGTGATCAATGGGTTGTTGGTTCTCTCTGTCCTCCTGTGAGTCACTGAAAATAGCTGGGTTTTGGTGTGCATTCAGTTGTCTGGGAAGTGTGCCAAGGACTGCATTGTAGGTGGCTGATAAATGATGTCTTAGACCACAACCTCTGTTCAGTGATGGCCGTTCCAGGTTGACAAAAATGGCTTCTTTAACTCCTCGCTCATACCAACGATCCTCTCTGGCTAAAATGCGTACGTTGCAATCCTGAAATGAGTGTCCTTTGTTGTTAAGATGAAGATAGACAGCAGAGTCCTGGCCTGAGGAACTGGCTCTCCTATGTTGAGCCATGTGCCTGTAAAGCGGTTGTTTTGTTTCCCCAATACATGAGTCCATGCATTCCTCACTGCACTGAATTGCATACACTACGTTGTCCTGTTTGTGTCTGGCTATTCTGTCCTTGGGGTGGACCAGTTTCTACTTCAGGGTGTTACTGGGTCTGAAATGTACCGGAATGTTGTGTTTGTAGAAGATCTTCCTGAGTTGGATCTTCTTGTCCCTAAAACTTGTCCCTAAAATCAACAGCCATGGGCTCCTCTAAGCAACTCCCTCTCATTCTGAATAATAAAATAATTGATGCTCACAAAGCAGGAGAAGGCTACAAGAAAATAGCAAAGTGTTTTCAGGTAGCCGTTTCCTCAGATTGTAATGTTATTAAGAAATGTCAGTTAACCGAAATGGTGGAGATCAAGGTGAGGTCTGGAAGATGAAGAAAACTTTCTGAAAGAACTGCTCGTTGGATTGCTAGAAAGGCAAATAACCTTCAGAAAGATTTAGCAGACCCTGGAGTGGTGGTGCACTGTTCTACTATGCAGCGACACCTGAACAAATATGACCTTCATGGGAGAGTCATCAGAAGAAAACCTTTCCTGCGTCCTAGCCACAAAATTCAGCATCTGAAGTTTGCAAATGAACATCTAAATAAGCCTGATGCATTTTGGAAACAAGTCCTGTGGACTGATGAAATCAAAATTGAACTTTTTGGCCACAATGTGCAAAGGTATGTTTGGAGAAAAAAAGGGTGCCAAATTCCAGGAAAAGAACACCTCTCCAACTCTGAAGCATGGGTGTGGATCGATCATGCTTTGGGGTTGTGTTGCAGCCAGTGGCACAGGGCACATTTCATTGGTTGAGGGAAGCATGGATTCGAATAAATACCAGCAAATTCTGGAAGCAAACATCACACCATCTGTAAAAAAGTTGAAGTTAAAAAGAGGATGGGTCCTACAATAAGACGACGATCCAAAACACACCTCAAAATCTACAATGGAATACCTCAAAAGGCACAAGCTGAAGGTTTTGCCCTGGCCCTCACAGTCCCCTGACCTAAACATCATTGAAAATCTGTGGATAGATCTCAAAAGAACAGTGCATGCAAGACAGCCCAAGAAACTTGTAGAACTGGAAGCCTTTTGCAAGGACGAATGTGTGAAAATCCCCCAGGTAAGAACTGAAAGATTATTAGCTGGCTCCAAAAAGCAGGGCTCGAAATTCGTGGTGGTCCGGTCACCCGAGGCGACTTAATTTTTCATTTGGCGGGTAATTCCTGTCACTAGCCAGCCCGGCTGACTAGTTGAAAATAAAAAATATATATGAAGCGAAGATTCAGACACACCGTCAACTAAAGCCACCACATATTAAGTGTTTGCCGTGTCTGTGTTAATTGATGTGTTTATTGGCAGGATGGAAACTATCGAAGAATTCCGAATCATATCGTGTACGAGTCAGGCTGTCGTTTTTTTCACTACTGCGCATGCATATAACGCATCTCGTTGAATATCGCGGTAAACACGTGTAGTATTGGACCAGGTGGGTGGAGCACAGAAGCATGGCAGGCCAGAACTGAGTTCTCAATGAACTATTTATTGCTAGCTTTTCAGCCTTTTATCACTTCCCAGCTGCGCATGCACGCACGCACACGTGTTCTGGTTGGGGAGAGAGAGCTCCCTTTCTCTGCTCTCCTCTCCTTTTAAAGGGCGCGGTCACTGGGGAAGATACACAAACACAGGTTAATCCCCATCAGGTGCAATGATTCCACCACTTACCTTCCCTGACTCCGCCCTCCATTCACAGACCGACGCTTGGCCACGCCCCCACTGCCACATCACGTTATCAAATTCAATAGATGTGGCCACATTATCGCCCATTTAAACACGTGTTTTTGTTGTTGTTTACATCTACATCTGCCAAAGCTACGCTGTGATGTGGAATTTTCTGAAAGGCATACAGAAACCGCCAGAGACGGGGACAAAGCGACCTCGGTCTGAAGAGGAGAAACGATAAAGGACTTATAAGCAAACGTGGGAGCAGGGTAGGCCTTGGCTGCGATACGATTTTTATGGAATAATTAATTTTTTTCAAGTTGATTCCTAGTCAATATGAAGCTCCTAATGCTTTCTCTCTCATAAATGGTTAAATACAGAAAGCATGTTGGACATATTTTGGGTGCTATAGTCATGATAGTAAGTATATTTGCTTTCAATACTCATACACCAAGTTTTCCAATATATTATTATTTGTTGATATTATATTATGGTACTCTGTGTTGTTCTCATTTATGTATTTAACATCAATATCAAAATACTCGGGTCTTGAAGTAAATGCACATTAGTCATGAACAATGGTAACTACTCTCTTTTGCGTTATTTTTGACAGAAGTAAAATTCATACATGAACAAGTTTTGGCTAGTTGATTTTCTGTTTAGCTAGTTACTTTGGAAGGTAACTAGTCCGGCTGGCTGGTGAAAAAAATTTTTTTCGAGCCCTGAAAAGTGTTTACAAGCTGTGATACTTGCCAAAGGGGGTGTTACTAGGTACTAACCATGCAGGGTGCCCAAACTTTTGCTTCGGGCCCTTTTCCTTTTTTGTCATTTTGAAAATGTAGAAGAAGAAAATAATTTTTTTTTGCTTAAAATATAAAGGGAATGAGTCATCTTTAACTTTATGCCTTTTGGAGATCATTTCATCTTCAACTTGCTTAACTGTTCACAGTAACAGCAATTTTGACCAGGGGTGCCCAAACTTTTGCATACTACTGTACGTTATTTAGGGGTTACATATCTGTACACACCCTTTGCCTACCTTTGGCAGCAATTACAGCTTCAGTGCGTCTTGGGAAAGAAGCTACGAGCTTGGCACACTTGTTTCTGGACATTTTTGCCCATTCCTCTTGGCATATCCTTGCAAGCTCCATCAGGTTGGATGGGGAGCATCGGTACACAGCTATTTTCAGCTCCTTCCACAGATGTTCAATTGGATTCAGGTCTGGGCTCTGGCTGGGCCACTCAAAAGGGGTGTTCACATGGCAACTTTTACTCCGGTGTAGCACCGGGGCTGCCCCGGTAGAGCGTTCACACGGTACAAAGTTATACCGGTGTCGCCCCTGAAAGCTGCTTAAACGGGTGCAAATCTAACCCTGCTCGGGAGGTGGTTTAAGAAATTTACTCCGGAGTAAATGCTAGTTTGCAGGGCAGCACCGATATAAAATGGGCCGTCTGAACGCTACAGGGGTAGACTCGCTACGCGTGAGGAGAGTTGATTACATACAGGCATTGCATAATTTGCATCCTGGTATTTTGCGCTTCCAAAATGGCGAATATCAACAACAACAGAACTGCGTGTCTTCCAGTGTTGCCAGATTGGGCAGTTTTAAGTGCATTTTGGCGGATTTGAACATATTTTGGGATGGAAAACATCAGCAATATCTGGCAACACTGGTGTCTTCATCCACGTTGTTTTCCCGGCACTTGGTGATGCCATGACAACCGGGAAAAGGAAGTACATTTTCACACATGCGCATATTTAATTTCCGCATTATTACTATCGCAAATGATAGTAATAATGATACGAAATGATAGTAATAAAAGGAAATGATATCAAAACTTTATTACTATCAAAGGAAATGATAGTAATAAAGTTTTTGCTACTATTGCACGGTCGCAGAAACTGCCGTGTGACCGCAAGTGGGGCTGCACCGGTGCTAACACGCTCCTCTCTAGTAAGTAGGGTTGTGACGTGTGAACGCTGCGCAAAATTTACACCGGTGTAAGATATATCGCAACAAAATACATCGGTGCAGCATCGATGCAAATATGTGCCGTGTGAACACCCTAAAAGACTTTCTCCAAAGCCACTCCTTTGTTCTCTTGGCTGTGTGCTTCGGGTCGTTGTCATGTTGGAAGGTAAACCTTCGCCCCAGTCTGAGGTCCAGAGCGCTCTGGAGCAGGTTTTCTTCAAGGATCTTGGTGTACTTAGCTGCATTCATCTTTCCCTCTATTAGGATTAGTCACCCCATTCCTGCTGCTGAAAAACATCCCCACATCATGATGCTGCCACTGCCATGCTTCACTGTACGGATGGCATTAGCCAAGTTATGAGCTGTGCCTAGTTTCCTCCAGACGTGACACTTGGTCTTCAGGCCAAAAAGTTCAATTTTGGTTTCACCAGACCAGAGAATCTTGTTTCTCATGGTTTGAGAGTCCTCTAGGTGCCTTTTAGCAAACTCCAAGCGGGCTGTCATGTGCCTTTTACTAAGGAGTGGCTTCCGTCTGGTCACTCTACCATAAAGGCCTGATTTGTGGAGTGCTGCCTGGATGGTTGATCTTCTGAAAGGTTCTCCCATCTCCACAAGGATATGCTGGAGCTCTGTCAGAGTGACCCTCAGGTTCCTGCTCACCTCCCTGGCCAAGGCCCGTCTTCCCCGATCACTCAGTTTGGCCGGGCAGCCAGATCTAGGAAGATTCTTGGTGGTTCCAAACTTCTTCCATTTACGAATGATGGTGGCCACTGTGCTCTTTGGGACCTGTAAAGCTGCAGCAGTTTTTCTGTACCCTTCTCCAGATCTATGCCTTGACACAATCCTGTTTCTGAGGTCTACAGATAATTCCTTTGACCCCATGGCTGGGAGTTTGCTCTGACATGCACTATCAACTGTGGAACCTTATATAGGCAGGTGTTGGCAATCCCCAATCATGTCCAATCAATTGAATTTACCATGGGTGGACTCCAATTAAGTTGTAGAAACATCTCAAGCAGTATTAGTTATGGCTGGGCAATAAATCGATTTTATCGATTAATTCGAATTTACAGTTAAGGACCATGTGTTTTGATGAAAATCGTTTTTCTCTCAGTTTTAACCTCCGCCACCGACGCTCCCCTCTGCACATGTGCAGAATGGATTGGGCAGCAGCAACGGATCGGGCACTGACACTATCGATCCTCGCGCGCGCTTGGCATAGACACACACAAACATGGCAGCGATTGGGGGAAAGCTGCAACTTGTGCCCAAGATAGGAGTAACTTCCTCCGTGATCTGGAATTGGTTCGGTTTTGCGGCGTCGGATGCAGACCAAACAAGTCCTCGTTGTAAGGTGTGTTTGAAAACGGTTGCTTCCAAAGGAAGCAGCACGATGAATTTATTCCAACACCTTAAACAGAAGCGCGCAGCGGAGCGGGAGAAGTGCTGCTCCCAGCGGAATGAACACAGCCGCAGCACGAGCGCACCATCCACAGCAAAGCAAGCAGCCGTCCCGGACACATTTTCGAACTGTGTGCCTTATGATAAGAATGGGGCGCGGTGGAAGCTATCACAGATGCTATTGCGATGTTTATTGCAAAAGACATGGTGCCCATACATATGGTGGAAAAGTAGGGATTTTTTCCCCTATTTTGTCAGTTTTATCGAAAAGGACACAATTTTATTTATTATTATTATTTTTTTTTGCAATCCAAATCCTGCGCTCTGATTGGCTGGCGAGCAGGTCTGTATCCTACGGTATGGACCCTGGTTATGGACCTCTGGCGACTTGCTCGTTCACAACAACAACAAACATTTATCTTTTTTTAGAAGATTTATTTATAAGATTTGTCAAAAATCTTATAAATTTTTGCCAGCATTTCTCAAGAGAATAGCATTAATTTTACATCATGGATAGTGATAACGACAGTCTTCACAGCGAAAGCGAGTTTTACTATCGTGAGGAAGAAGAAATAAAAGAAAACATTTCAGGACAAAGCTAAAACCTGTAATTTGCTAACGCCGAGCAAAAACATGGCTGAATCCTGAATGACTCAATTTAGTATAAATAGGGAACTACATAGGCGGCAAAATGTAGTTTTTTTCCTGCCATAGAAGTGCACTTGTATACCGAGGAGGAAGCCATTTGCATGACAACCGTGAATGAGGATTCAAAATGGCGGCTCGGCTCGGTTTTCCCTTTCGGGCGCTCTCGTTTTCTGTTAGAATTTGGTAAAGAAAAAAATAAATATATTATTTACCAGCTTAAGGTCAGTCCATATGGTGAAATACCGTGACCTCGGCCTTGAATACTGACCTCAGCCCAGAGGGCCTCGGTAACGGTATTTCACAATATGGACCTCCCAGCTGGTAAATTATTTATATATATATATATATATATATATATATATATATATATATATATATATTTTTTTTTTGAGGGGGCATTTATTATTATTATTTTTTTAAATTTGAGGGTGCATTGTGTCAGTGCCAGTTTGAAACTAAGCTATGTTGGAGAAAGCTTTCTAAAAGTTACTGTATGTTCTCACTGTTTACAATGGCATGGTCTGCCATCTCATCTACAAGCTTGTTTTTTGGCTTCTTTTTGGTTTCTGGTTGCACTTTAACCCCAAAGGGGAAATTTAAGTGAAAACAAAATAAAGGTAAAACTTGTTTTGAACCATTTCTTTGTCATCTGTAGTTTGATTTTTAGTAGGGGGAAAAAATCGATTAAAATCGAAAATCGGATTTTTTGTGAAAAAATTGAAGATTTTTTTTAGGCCGTATCGCCCAGCTCTAGTATCAGTGGAAACAAAATGCATGTCAGCTCACTTTTGGGTGTCATATCAAAGGGTGTGCACACTTGTGTACATATGATATTTTACATTTAGATTTTTAATAAATTAGCACAAATGTCTAAAAACCTGCTTTCACTTTGTCATTATGGGCTACTTTGTGTAGAATTTTGTGACAAAAAATGAACTCAGTCTATTGTAGAATAAGTCTGTAACGTAATAAAATGTGGAGAAGGTGAAAGGGGCGTGCAGACTTTCTGGCTTGACTGTACGGGCCACTTTTTCCATGCAATAAAAACGTATTCTATTCCCTTTTAGTGGGTTTATTGATAGCATGCAATATTATCCTATCACTTATCTTCCACGTATTACGCCACTCTCTCCAATGGAGAATGAGTGTGCGATATTGTTACAATATTGCACGTTGTCAAGACAACATGACATTACACTTCAGAGCTCGTGTGAAGATCCAGTGACAGCTTTTCTGCTGTGCATGCGCAGAATCATTTCTTTGTCTGCCGGGAAAGAGAGAAGACATGGCTAGGGTTAAGCACAAAATAAATAAACTGAAAATTGAAACTAAAGACGTGTTGAACAACCGAAAGGCTACAAAACTTCATTATATATTCTTCACGCATATTTACAAGAGAAAAACATACCAGTGGATTGAAAAACTGGAAAAGAGACACATCGGAGATGTAAAACTTGCGCACTATAAGTGACTGTGACAATTTGTAAACAAACACTACACTACAAGTGGCCACGAGGTTTGCTTTGTTAAAAGCGGAAGATTTTGAGAGAATTTTAGCTGCCAGGACGCTCCATTGCGTGTAGTTGTCGATGTTGATTTTGAAAGTAACTAAGTAAATAACACAGGGAAAATAATAATAATAATATTCGGCTTGATTGCGCTAGCATTGGCCTTCGCCAACACTACACCAGCTGGAAGGTAACTGCACTGCCGTGCTAATAGCACTGAGTCATGGGTAAGCTAGCATTGGCCTTCGCTGACGCTACTGCTGCACCGGCTGGAAGGTAATGGGACTGCCAGCACTGAGTCGCGGGTAAGCTAGTGTTGCCCTTTGAGAATGCTGATATGAAGAGTGTGTGTATATAATAATAATAATAATAATAATAATAATATTGGCTGGTCTTTGACTAGTTCAGTATCATGTTAGCTGAATGGAATATATCTGATAGACCACGAAAAAAGCCAGCCCATATTATTTAAATAAGCCTTATTACTGCCAGCTATAGGAATGACTCCTTTATGAACAATGAACATGACTGCTAATCAAAACAGTAAGGACTGTTAGTTAGTTATGAAGCATATAATTTGTAAACATATTCCAAGTTTTTCAATCTTTTGTAGTAAAAACATTTATGATTATTTTATGACCCATTATCTAAAAGTTGTTAGTTAGAAAATTGCAAAAAGTCTGGAATTTTGACATAATGGAGAAGTGGTGTGTGTGTGTGTGTGTGTGTGTATATATATATATATATATAGCAACTTGCATGTTCTTTGACACATTTTTTTTGAAGTGACGCGTGTTGAATATCACAGTATATCACTTAACCATCTGTTGGACTTGGCTAAGCACTAATCTTGCAACATCATTGCTGGATGTTTTCTTGCAGTGATTAACCACTTCCTTTTTCCTCAGATTTTGCAGGATATCCGTAACCGAACTATCCGGGCGATGTGTGGCCAGCAGAACACAGCTCACAGCGTGTGGTCTCTCAGCTCACCACAGAGGAAAAGCCTGCTGCAGCACATCCTGGTGAACGAGAAGTATCGCTTCCTCTACTGCTATGTACCCAAGGTGGCCTGTTCCAACTGGAAGCGAGTGCTGAAGGTGTTGAGCGGCGCGCTGGCTGATGTGCACGTTCAGGTGAAGATGGACCACCACTCCGACCTGCTCTTCCTCTCGGACTACTCGCCTGAGGAGATTCGCCACCGTTTGCACCACTACTTCAAGTTCATGTTTGTGCGCGAGCCGATGGCACGTCTACTCTCTGCTTACCGGAATAAGTTTGGTGAGATCAAGGCCTACCAGCACAAATACGGTGCGGAGATCATCCGGCGTTACCGTAAGGGTTATGCAAAGAACATGAAAGTAGCCGGGGACGACGTGACGTTTGCGGAGTTTGTGCGCTACTTGCTGGACGAGGACCCTGAACGCATGAATGAGCACTGGATGCCTATATATAACCTGTGCCAGCCGTGCACTGTTCAGTATAACTTTATAGGCTCATATGAGAGGTTAGAGAAGGATGCAGCATATGTATTGGAGCGCATCGGTGCGCCACAGCATGTACAATTTCCTGAACGTCAGGCATGGTATAAACCTGTTACAAAGGAAACATTGCATTATTATCTATGTACTGTTCCTCAGAAGCTGCTTCGGGAACTTTTACCAAAGTATATTCTCGACTTTTCTCTTTTTGGTTATCCTCTACCCAATATCACCACTGAGTACTGTCGACACTAGCAGAGACTTGACCTAACAATTGTCTTTTGTACAAATGCATATTACAGCCATTTCCTTTTTATGCAATCTGTGAAATTACAGTATTTTAAATTCTTAGTTGAGTTTTTTTCTACATCTTTATAACGTTTTGTACAGAATTGTGAATATATTTCTTTATGGCCTCTGAATGGTGTTTGATAGCTATTTAAAGAGCAACCACTACGTAGCACTGGAACAGAGGCAAAGTTTCTGATAACTGAAATCTATTTTTATGGACACCATTAACTAACAATATTGCCACATATTTGGGGCAAGTCATTTCAAGTTGTGCTGGGCACAATCAGACTTTATAATGCATCAACAAGCACAAGAGTTTTCATAATCAAGCATTATACTTTCAAAGGTCATTTATGTAGCTGTTTTAAAGGAACAGTCCACCGTACTTCCATAATGAAATATGCTCTTATCTGAATTGAGACGAGCTGCTCCGTACCTCTCCGAGCTTTGCGCGACCTCCCAGTCAGTCAGACGCGCTGTCACTCCTGTTAGCAATGTAGCTAGGCTCAGCATGGCCAATGGTATTTTTTGGGGCTGTAGTTAGATGCGACCAAACTCTTCCGCGTTTTTCCTGTTTACATAGGTTTATATGACCAGTGACATGAAACAAGTTCAGTTACACAAATTGAAACGTAGCGATTTTCTATGCTATGGAAAGTCCGCACTATAATGACAGGCGTACTAACACCTTCTGTGCGCTTCGACAGCGCATTGATATCTGAGCTCCGTATCAATGCGCTGCCGAAGCGCGCAGAAGGTGTTAGTACGCCTGTCATTATAGTGCGGACTTTCCATAGCATAGAAAATCGCTACGTTTCAATTTGTGTAACTGAACTTGTTTCATGTCACTGGTCATATAAACCTATGTAAACAGGAAAAACGTGGAAGAGTTTGGTCGCATCTAACTACAGCCCCAAAAAATACCATTGGCCATGCTGAGCCTAGCTACATTGCTAACAGGAGTGACAGCGCGTCTGACTGCGTCTGACTGACTGGGAGGTTGCGCAAAGCTTGGAGAGGTACGGAGCAGCTCGTCTCAATTCAGATAAGAGCACATTTCATTATGGAAGTACGGTGGACTGTTCCTTTAAGCCTTGTTTTCTGTGGTGCTTTCTTCCCAGTATTAAAAAAAAAAAAGCTCTGAAAGAGACAGTATTCCTTCTAAGCTGTTTACATGGCTAATGAAAATGAATATTCCACTAATATTCCCATTTCCATGCAGCCGCATGTCTGCTCCAGCCTTGCAAACTTGTCCAGTTGGTATGTGTACTGGACAACGCACAGAGTTGACCGGAAACAAGAAAGAGACTGTGTCTCTCAAACTGCCATAAAACCCCATATTCCAAGACGCATGTTCTGAATGTGGGCGGCATGGTGGTGTAGTGGTTAGCACTGTCGCCTCACAGCAAGAAGGTTCTGGGTTCGAGCCCAGTGGCTGACGAGGGCTTTTCTGTGCGGAGTTTGCATGTTCTCCCCGTGTCTGTTTCCTCCGGGTGCTCCGGTTTCCCCCACAGTCCAAAGACATGCAGGTTAGGTTAATTGGTGGCTCTAAATTGACCGTAGGTGTGAATGTGAGTGTGAATGGTTATTTGTCTCTGTGTGTCAGCCCTGCGATGATCTGGTGACTTGTCCAGGGTGTACCCCGCCTCTCGCCCATAGTCAACTGGGATAGGCTCCAGCTTGCCCGCGACCCTGCACAGGATAAGCGGCTACGGATAATGGATGGATATTTTGAATGCGCTGTATAAATGTGCAAAGAATGCTCCTAAAACCAGAATAATATCGACATACAGTATCTCACATCTTAATCGGAAAATGCTCAACTCTGAATAAGGCCAAATTTGGAATATCCAAATGGAACATGCGGTTTATCCAAATGCAACATGCGGAACATGACCCGTATCAAATTCCAAATATTGTCATATTCATAATAATAGTGGAATATTAATGTGCATGTAAACATTCTGACTATAAACTGTTTCTGTCTGAAGCAGGAAAAAATATCAATGTATGTAAATACACATTTTATATAGTGGACACTACACTATGCAAATACCCTTCAAAAACATGAAGCCATATCCAGACAAAAAGAATTCCCTCATTGAGACTGTCTCAGGCTTAAATCCCTTAAGAATGCAGTTTCACAACCAAAAAGGCTCTTTTCCTTTTGGTTGCGAAATTGCATTCTTAACGGATGTTAGCCAGAGGAAATATGGCAACGTCTATAAATTAAGCTTGATTTTAACATAAATCTCTAGGGTCGTGGTAACCCTAAAAATTTCAACGGACAAAACCAAGCTACATCTTGCACAGCATAACAGTATTGCTTACCAAAGCCATAACTAAGAATGAACATTAAGAATGACAGATGTTCAATGGGGAAAAAAAAAACCAATGTTTGCTGGGAAAACCTGTAGTGTACATTAGCTATCAGCATCCACTCATTAGTAATTTTAGCTTCTTTTTTGTTTGTTTGTTTAATGTTTCTTAAAGTACCAAACATCCCATGTAAAGTTTAATAAAATAAAAGGTTTGATTAGCAGAGTCCATTTTCTTCCTTTCCGTTCTTGCATCATCTCCTTGTGTTAAATAAACATGTACGACTGATGGAAAAAAAGTGCTGTAAGAAACTAGGTACATTTTTATTTAAATTAATGATTCAAGTATACAGACAAATGATTTCCAATACACGACATCAGCCATAAGTTTTGATTTTGAGAGCAGTTGGCGTGCTCTCTCTAACACTGGCAACCCTGAGGACTTTGATCATACCCCATTTCATAGTAGTGTTTGGTCTCCTTCACAGCCAGTTCCATTAAAGCTCTGCACTGCACGCCGTCTAAAACTGACATTTCACATAAAAATACTACAATGTACAAAAAATAAATGAAGTCACAATGTCATCTTCCTACCCTAATACAAAAGCATGTGTTTAAAAGTTAACATAAAATAGTTACATGGAAAAATTTAGTTAATTTCCTTCAAGATATTAAAAAGACATAAATACACAAACAACGTATCTTTCTGTTTGGCTTTGGCAACATGACCAGGCTTGTCCCTGTAAAAGCATGTCCATACAGTTATTTCCAAAAGAAACAATCTCGGGAAATCTAAGGGTTTTTATTCTGAATAAGAAAAATGCAAAAAGACAGCAATCAGAATTCAAGCCAGAATGGACTGAAGTGCAGTACTTGAAGCAGAAACAGACATAAAATGGCCTCTCCTACCAAATTCACAATAAGAGGGGTGATGTATGAACAGTGATCCCGGGGATTAACTCCTTCCGATGCCCACTTTCCGAAGGTCCTGTAGTTTTGTTCTTTTGTTCTCTTTAGTCCTTAGAGCTCACACTTCTGAAATGAAGCACGATTAAGTGCAAGATGAAAGATGCTTCAGTAAGATGTAAAATGTAAGATTATTTATTTACTTACTAACCTGCAGAGGTGGACAGTAATGCAGTACATTTACTTGAGGACTGTACTTAAAGGGGAACAGAGGGCAATATATAGAGTAAATATAACAATAAAACACACATTAACGAACCTTATTCAAGACTTACAAAAGTTTTTTGTTCTAAGGTTGGAAAGTTATAGTGTTTTGAAAGTAGCTCGAGCAAACTATTTCCGCAGTTTGAACAGCCCGCCATGATATTAATTTTATCCAATCAGAATGCACGTTCATTTTCTCTGCGTAACACTCATGACGTATGTATGTGCCCAGTTGTGTTGGCTCATTGAGGTTGGGAATAGCACGTGTGAATCGGAAAGTAGGATGAATTGTAAGTGATCGGCTGCACAATGCCACAGTGTGTTGCTTTTGGGTGTAATAACAGGACCGATGGAAAGCATAACGATCCTCCAGACGTGTCTTTTCACTCGTTTCCGCTGAAAAACACCAAGCGAGTTCGAGTTTTCTTCTCTTCTTTCGTCATCACCGGAGTTGAGAGTACCTCTCCTAGGTTCAAACTGGTACCCTTCTAAGCCATAGCCTGCTTGCAGTGTGTCTTGTGGGATCTCTTCGTATGATTCGACAGAGCTGTTGCTTTCACTTGATGCGCCCGATGCCATGATTACACGCTTCTCTCCTAGTGCAGTGGGTAGGGCTGACGTCACGGTCTTTTAAAAATGGCGACTCTTGTGCCGTTTAGCGTACCGACTATTATATTTACAATTACCAAGATATTTCGTTGTTTTCTAGTATATAAATTTGATAGAATACTTAAGAATACGTTACTTTGTCACATCAGCAACTGTATATATTATATCTGATACCCCTTTAAGTGCACTTTTTGAGTTTCTGTACTTGACTTGAGTATTGTTTTTTTGTAGGCAACTTATGACTTTAACTTCACCACGGGCGCAGATAGAGGGTGGGACGGGTGGGATTCGTCCCACCCAGATTTAAATTCACCTCGTTCGGTCCCCCCCACTTATAGGGAGGAAAAAACGTCTATGCTGTCTTTTTTGCATAAGGCAAACCTCACGGAAAAATCAAAAGACTAATTACCATTCGGTTTATTGAGGTGCACAGCAGTACATACATAGTTGCAACAACTCACATAAAACAAAACAAAGACTGATATTCGGTTGGTTGAGCTGCGCAGACCGCACAGGTTGCGAGCTCGAGCTTGGTTGCTATGGTTACCCACAACAAGTTTGACAGGCATATCGGGGACAGCTCCTAGTTCAGGACCCCAACACGGCATGATGAAGGGTGCCAAACCGAAAAGGCAGAAAACGATTGCATCGTTTTTTCAAAAAACGACGACCTGTAAGTAAACTGTGCCTTACTTTATCATATCACCTTGCAATTTTTTGATAGTCTGTTCAAAGTAATGTCGTAGTGAAAGTAAAATCGTACGGAGTAGAGATGCCTTTCTGGTAGCCTCCTTCTTTCAGTGGTAGCCTGTAGATACAGTGCTCAGAAGGCAGTTTTAATGTTTAATCTGGCGTTCCCTGCCATAATTTCAGCGAGCATATCGTTTCATAAGGAAACTTTGCCAAGAGTTGTTGACTGACTGCCGCTCACGCAACACACAGGCATAGTTAGAAAGTCAGGATGCACTGGTTTACACTTTACACAGACCTAGATGCTATAGATAAATACAAAGGGTAGACAAAACAGTCAGCAGTCATCCAGAACACACACACACACACACACACACACACACTCAACCCACATGACATCCTGTCGTGTCAGTGGTAAATAGCACGAGAGCACCAGACATCACAGGTGTGCTCTATTCCTACTCTTTATTTATTAGTAGGCCTAAGCTAACGGTTGCAGGGATGAAGGAGTGATGGTTTTTTTTGTCTTAGCTGAGTAATGTCGCCGCCCTGAGGGCATCAGAGTATATTCCTCGCACAACACATGTTGGGGGTGGGGTTGGGGTTGGCTTGCTGGCAGCTTTGTCCCCCCCAGTTCAAAAAACATATCTGCGCCCCTGAACTTCACTACATTTGAAAGACAAATACTTTTTACTCCACTACATTTCTATCAAGGTCCTCGTTACTCATTACTATGAAGTGGCTTTGAAAGTGGATGTTTTTTTCTTTTTTTTTCTAAAACGTGACTGGTTTTTTCGCAGGTGACACTGAGACAGCCCATCAGTAATCACCTATCAGGGTCACATCTCGTCCATAGACTGTATAAAATCAAGTTCGATGATTTCTCCGCAGCATTATTTAACACGATCAGTTGATGGCAGAACGGAAGGAGGGGGTTCTTCTGGGGAATGCACGCACCCATGGCTTTACCTGGAACCCATGTTTCAGTTTTATGAAAGGAATAAAGAGTCGTTTCGTTTTAATTGTTTGCCTAAAACGCAGCACATCACAGCCGACAAAAACTTGCCGTCCAACCTGCGGAAGCATATTGAGGTCTGTAAACATTTTATTCAAGAGAAAGCTTGTAATGAAGTCATCTGTGCTTTAGAGCTAGCGATAACATTGCGATAGCTATGCAGTCTGGTTAGTCAAATGACTTTCTATGGATTTGGCCACCAAGTTACCATCGCCTTGTCCACAGCTAACATTAACACATAGCTAGTTAACTTGGACACTGTTAGCTAGCATGTAAAAATGGAGTTACGCTAACATGAATAACATTAACTTATCTGAAGTGCTTTCAGAAATGTTTTAGCATAATCTTGCCAAATAAACAAAATGTAGAAATCTTTCTTTTCTAGTAACGTTAGCTACCCAATATGATTTTGAGTTTGAAAAGAGTTTGCTAGCATGTCAGTTGCAGCTTCACTGACTAGCTAGCTTAAAGTGCATATCATGGGTAAATTCAGGAGCAAGATCAATGTAATTCTCTTATCTGTCACATTTTGTGCAATTTTTTTACCTTGCGCAATACCAGAAAAATTCAGCTGAAATCAAGGCATTTGAGGCGAATTGGTCCGCCTCTGAAAAAACTTGGCATTTGGATTTCCCGGCAAACATTGATTTTCGTGTTGTCGCGTGCGGGACGCCTCCCTCTGAATCCTACGTCAGCGCTGGTTTGTTTATGAGAAAACGACCTGGTGGTTTTCTGCAAATTTCTTCAACGTTATCACGTAATTATTAAAATGGTTAACAGATGTATTGTAGGAGGGGGTAGCAACACCAATCTTGATGGGATTAGTACTCCTCGTTTTCTTGGTCTACACAGGCTGTGCACTGAAACCGTGCAAGCTCTCGCAGCCTGCTGGCGCTTCCGCAGGTGACGTCACGAATCTGGCTCCAGACTCCCTTGGGATTTTTCCAGACGTGTTTTGTTATTTTATGTTTTTATGCTGTAGACAGATGGCCTTGTGCAAAATTATCCAGACAGCAAATCCAGTCTGGATGAGTGTGTAAAGGGACATACTTTCATATAAAAAAAACCCGAAATTGGTCCAGGATATGCACTTTAACATTAAACCACCAGGATTCCACAGGCAGATTCATATGTGCATGAATACATACACTTTTGTGCGCACTCTCACACACGTGATGGACAGTTTTGTACTAGTCAGTCACAACAAACTGTTGGCATTTTTTGTTTTGATGTCAGATGATGGTCTTGCTTTTTTTTTGTCTTACTTAAAGCAGTGTTGCTGTTGGGCAGTTATTAAGCTCGAGGTGTGGACCTGAGTTTTAATCAGGTTGGATTGTCATTTATTTTCTGAGCAAGCTGCATTTACAGCTATTCCACTGACTTCCTGATTAACATACACATGCATGTGTGCGCACACTGCCACAGCTGTCAGAGCACTACCATGCTGCTTTGTGGGGGTGGGGAGGAGTGTTACAAAAAAAGACAATGGTTCTTTTTTGGTTCCGTTGTGTTTCATTTTATAACATTCTACCAGGCGTTTATTCTACAGGTTAGTCAGCAAATCCAGTCGGTTGCTTCAGAGGCATTAGGTATTGCAAGCGTTGTGGCAATAATACAACCATGTGTTGATAGAAAATGTACTTTTAATACTTAAGTATTTTTAAAAGCAAGTAATTCAGTACTTTAACGTAAGTAAAAATTTGATTGGACAACTTTCACTTGTATCGGAGTAACATTTGACTAGTGGAATTTGTACTTTGACTTAAAGGAACAGTCCACCGTACTTCCATAATGAAATATGCTCTTATCTGAATTGAGACGAGCTGCTCCGTACCTCTCCGAGCTTTGTGCGACCTCCCAGTCAGTCAGACGCAGTCAGACGCGCTGTCACTCCTGTTAGCAATGTAGCTAGGCTCAGTATGGCCAATGGTATTTTTTGGGGCTGTAGTTAGATGCGACCAAACTCTTCCGCGTTTTTCCTGTTTACATAGGTTTATATGACCAGTGACATGAAACAAGTTCAGTTACACAAATTGAAACGTAGCGATTTTCTATGCTATGGAAAGTCTGCACTATAATGACAGGCGTACTAACACCTTCTGCGCGCTTCGGCAGCACATTGATACGGAGCTCAGATATCAATGCACTGTCGAAGCGCGCAGAAGGTGTTAGTACGCCTGTCATTATAGTGCGGACTTTCCATAGCATAGAAAATCGCCACGTTTCAATTTGTGTAACTGAACTTGTTTCATGTCACTGGTCATATAAACCTATGTAAACAGGAAAAACGCGGAAGAGTTTGGTCGCATCTAACTACAGCCCCAAAAAATACCATTGGCCATGCTGAGCCTAGCTACATTGCTAACAGGAGTGACAGCGCGTCTGACTGACTGGGAGGTCGCGCAAAGCTCGGAGAGGTACGGAGCAGCTCGTCTCAATTCAGATAAGAGCATATTTCATTATGGAAGTACGGTGGACTGGTCCTTTAAGTAATGAAGTTGGGTACTTTGTCCACCTCTGCTAATCTGTCATTTATTTTCCTATTTAAACCGCAACCCCAGTGTCGGCTACATGGTAACACGTGCAATCTTCGGTTTGTATTACTGCTTTATCGTTAAGAGTGATGTATTCCTTATTTACCAAACCCTTGATATTCACCAGGCACGGAGTTGACTCTTGAATTTACTATTGTCATTTACTTTAACTAAAATGAAGGAAATGTCTAATTTAAGGTTAAAAGTTAGTGAGCTAGGGCTATCCAGTTACAAAATGTTATTTTTAAAAAATGTTTTAAAATGTATGTGGTGCCCTTTGATGGCCTGGTGTCCTATACAGGGTGTATTCCCGCCTTGTGGCTAGCATTCCCGGGACTGACTCCAGATTCACCGCAATCCTGACCAAAAAAATATGCTCACTGAAATTAGTGATGATGATGATGAAGAATGAGTTTGGTTAGTACTAACTATTAGATTTAAATAGTCATGACCTTAGTTGTATCCGATTGTCAAAGATCAAGTATGGTTGTCATGAATTAACCTTATTACCATCAAGCTCGTGTATAATTTTCTATTATTATTGTTTTCATTTTTTAAGATGCTAAGTTTGAACTTTATTCACTCAGGCTTAGGTGTTACAGAAAAACAATAAGCTCTATCCCCAAACCGACACTAACCTTTGCGCAATATTCTCAGAAAATATACCATTTTATTAAACTGTTTCAAATGATAGGAAAAAAATACTAATGCTATGAATAGGAGAGGAAAAAAAAATCAGCTGAAAAGTTTGCATCACCCATTTTAATGTAATATAAAATCTTTTTTTTTTTTTTTTTGTTTAGCCTGTGCTTTACAACTACCTCCAGCCTCTTTCATATCCTGTGAACTGCTTTGGGATCAAGTCCAAGCCCACTCTCCAACATATTCTTCCCGTTATATTAGGTATCACTGCCTATTCATCCTGGTCTATCGGTTATAGCCAAACACCGATTAAAACTATTTTTCTGTTGATATTCCTTTATGTTTTGTCTTGTGTACACATTACAGGATATACAGTGGTGCTTGAAAGTTTGTGAACCCTTTAGAATTTTCTATATTTCTGCATAAATATGACCTAAAACATCATCAGATTTTCACACAAGTCCTAAAAGTAGATAAAGAGAGCCCAGTTAAACAAATGAGACAAAAAATATATTATACTTGGTCATTTATTTATTGAGGAAAATTATCCAATATTACATATCTGGGGCAGCACGGTGGTGTAGTGGTTAGCGCTGTCGCCTCACAGCAAGAAGGTCCTGGGTTCGAGCCCCGGGGCCGGCGAGGGCCTTTCTGTGTGGAGTTTGCATGTTCTCCCCGTGTCCGCGTGGGTTTCCTCCGGGTGCTCCGGTTTCCCCCACAGTCCAAAGACATGCAGGTTAGGTTAACTGGTGACTCTAAATTGAGCGTAGGTGTGAATGTGAGTGTGAATGGTTGTCTGTGTCTATGTGTCAGCCCTGTGATGACCTGGCGACTTGTCCAGGGTGTACCCCGCCTTTCGCCCGTAGTCAGCTGGGATAGGCTCCAGCTTGCCTGCGACCCTGTAGAAGGATAAAGCGGCTAGAGATAATGAGATGAGATGAGATGAGATGAGATGAGATGAGATTACATATCTGTGAGTGGCAAAAGTATGTGAACCTTTGCTTTCAGTATCTGGTGTGACCCCCTTGTGCAGCAATAACTGCAACTAAACGTTTCCGGTAACTGTTGATCAGTCCTGCACACCGGCTTGGAGGAATTTTAGCCCATTCCTCCGTACAGAACAGCTTCAACTCTGGGATGCTGGTGAGGTTCCTCAAATGAACTGCTCGCTTCAGGTCCTTCCACCACCTTTTGATTGGATTAAGGTCAGGACTTTGACTTGGCCATTCCAAAACATTAACTTTATTCTTCTTTAACCATTCTTTGGTAGAACAACTTCTGTGTTTAGGGTCGTTGTCTTGCTGCATGACCCACCTTCTCTTGAGATTCAGTTCATGGACAGATGTCCTGACATTTTCCTTTAGAATTTGCTGGTATAATTCAGAATTCATTGTTCCATCAATGATGGCAAGCTGTCCTGGCCCAGATGCAGCAAAACAGGCCCAAACCATGATACTACCACCATCATGTTTCACAGATGGGATAAGGTTCTTATGCTGGAATGCAGTGTTTTCCTTTCTCCAAACATAACGCTTCTCATTTAAAACAAAAAGTTATATTTTGGTCTCATCCGTCCACAAGATATTTTTCCAATAGCCTTCTGGCTTGTCCACATGATCGTTAGCAAACTGCAGATGAGCAGCAATGTTCTTTTTGGAGAACAGTGGCTTTCTCTTTGCAACACTGCCATGCACACCATTGTTGTTCAGTGTTCTCCTGATGGTGGACTCATGAACATTAACCAATGTGAGAGAGGCCTTCAGTTGCTTAGAAGTTACCCTGGGGTCCTTTACGACCTCGCTGGCTATTACACGCCTTGCTCTTGGAGTGATCTTTGTTGGTCGACCACTCCTGGGGAGGGTAACAATGGTCCTGAATTTCCTCCATTTGTACACAATCTGTCTGACTGTGGATTGGTGGAGTCCAAACTCTTTAGAGATGGTTTTGTAACCTTTTCCAGCCTGATGAGCATCAACAACACTTTTTCTGAGGTCCTCAGAAATCTCCTTTGTTCATGCCATGATACACTTCCACAAACATGTGTTGTGAAGATCAGACTTTGATAGATCCCTGTTCTTTAAATAAAACAGGGTGCCCACTCACACCTGATTGTCATCCCGTTGATAGAAAACACCTGACTCTAATTTCACCTTCAAATTTACTGCTAGAGGTTCACATACTTTTGCCACTCACAGATATGTAATATTGGATCATTTTCCTCAATAAATAAATGACCAAGTATAATATTTTTGTCTCATTTGTTTAACTGGGTTCTCTTTATCTACTTTTAGGACTTGTGTGAAAATCTGATGATGTTTTAGGTCATATTTATGCAGAAATATAGAAAATTCTAAGGGTTCACAAACTTTCAAGCACTACTGTAGTCAATGATTTAGCAACATGAACAACACCAATTATTCATTTGTCACATAAGTTCACTCAAGCCAATTTGTACTCTCTCAGCTTCTCTCAGATTATGAATGCATTGACCAGGAAAATTCTAAAATGATTAAACTAACTGATTTTTGGTATAATAATAATAATAATATTAATAATAATAATAATAATATGCATTTGCTTACACAGAACAAAGTCATTTGTGCAACAAATACTCACATTTCTGGTGATTTTTCAATTAAGCGCTCTGGTGTGCGCAAGCTAGAAGGTTCAGGAGACGATGGGCGGGGACTGAGTGAGGTACTGAGAGGGGAGGAGCTACGCAGTGAAGTAAAAGACACACCCTGTCTTCGCATCTCCTGGACTGCCCTTTCCCTGAGAAAGACAGAGCGTTAGACAGTGCGAGAGATGGGTTGAAGAGTCAGTTTTTGAAGAGTCAGCCAAATGTTGCGAAATAAACATGTGCATTAGGCAGGACTGACTGTCTCACCGCTCAAAGCGCTCAGTTGTCAATTGCCTCTTCAGCACATCCAATTCTGTCTGGAGCTGAGACATTTTTCCACGCAGCTGAGAAACCTCTCTGGCGTGACTTACCCTGTATGAACCAAACGCACAATAACCTTCAATGAGATCCTTTTACACACAACACCTTCATGTACCAGTTTAAACTGTCTGTAGAAGAGCCGGCACTGTTGACTGAATATCATCATCATCTACCGTGCTGAGGTAGGGACACCTGTACTGTACATTCATGCAATTATCCATTTAGCCAATCATGTGGTAGCAGTGCAGCGTATAAAATCATGAACATACAGTTCAAGAGTATTAAGAGGATTACTTTTGTTAATATTCACATCAAACATCAGAATGGGGGGAAAACGAGATCTCTCTGACCATGGCATGGTTGTTGATGCCAGCTACCGTACATTAGTCGGAATGAATCTGAAGCTGCTCATTTCCGGGGATTTTCATGAGCAACAGTCTCTAGAGTGTTCTGCAGGTGGAAACGGCTCTTTAATAAGAGAGGTCAGAGGAGAATGGCCAGATTGGTTCGAGCTGCCAGGAAGGATGTGGCAACTCAAGCACTCTTTGCAACTTTGGTAAGAGCAATTCCAGCGTTATGGACGCGACACTTGAACTCAAAATGGCAACAAATGACCCAGTGCATGTTTTATTGTCTCCCAGTATTTAAACAGGTGTTGCATATTTTAAGGCTGTACTATACTGGAGAAGTGATAGAACAAGAACAATTCCCATAGTACATCTAGGGCATGCCAGAAAATGCCAGTAAAAGATGCGTTATGGATGTGACAGAAAAAGTATCACTTTTCTTGGGTGACTGTACATTTTTATCAAACTCTGTGAAATCGTAAACCTAATGTCGAAATGGAGAGATCCATTTGATAGAGGGGTCCAAGGTGAATATTAAAAAATCTTTGTTTAAAATATTTTGTATTTCATGCAGAGTTTCGGAAGGAAAAGTCAGCATTATGGATGTGACAAAATTCCGTTATGGATGTGACGCGTCTGAAATAGACATGGCATATGTTTAGAAAATCAGCAATTTAACCACCATAACCCTTTGAAAAACTCTCTAAATATCAGCTAAAACTATCAAAGTTCTTAAATAATATTTAGGATGGCTATTGTTTTGCTGTTTTGTGGATTTTAGCATACATTTCTGTGGCTTGTGGCAATAATATAGAATTGTACATGATCAAAGTTGATTTTAGCTTGGGTTTTACATTATAAGAAAGAAAGACTGACAGTGACATATTAGGTTGGTTACAAATTGGTTCAACTTATTCACATCTGTAAAATACAGGCCTAGGTGATATCTCTGGGAGTGGTTTTGATGTATTACATGTTGCTTTATTTTTGCATGGTGAGGTTGACATTTACATGGAATTGCCCGTAAGCAGAAAAGCACATCAGCATGTACAAAAAAAATCATCAAACCTTGAGGTGAATGTGCTACAACAACAGAAGACCACAGTGGGTTCCACTCCTCGCAGCCAAGAACAGGAAACTAAGGCCACACTGGGCACAGATTCACCAAAACTGGACGGTTGACGATTGAAAAAAAAACCTTCAACCGTACCAAAATCTTACACCCTGTAGTTTTAAGAAATTCCTTCATTTTTATGAGCTTTTGCATGAGCTGGGTTTTGTCAGGGAAGCGGATCGAGAGATGAGATTTAAAGCCCCTTTCTGACACTTACGTTTTGCTGTCTGCGAGAGCCAGGCGGTCTTTGAGCACTTTCAGCTCCGACTCCCGCTCACTTGCACTGAGATGGTTCTGAAACTCTTTCTGTCGGTTGGTGGACAGCAGCGTCTCCAGGTTACGCACAGTCACCTTCTCGCTAGCCAGCTGTTTCTTCAGGAGCTCCATCTCTGAACGTACATCCTCCAGCTCACCAGTCATCTGAGTTTACACAACAAAGGAAAACATTTAGCCTGTGTCCGAAATCGCTCACTTGTTCACTACTCCCTATATAAGGAATTACTATATAGAGGACTATATAGTGAGCTCATTGATAAATTGAAAAAACGCTTTCGGACACTAGTCCATCAGGCTGGTATTTACACTACCGTTCAAAAGTTTGGGGTCACCCAGACAATTTTGTGTTTTCCATGAAAAGTCACACTTTTATTTACCACCATAAGTTGTAAAATGAATAGAAAATATAGTCAAGACATTTTTCTGGCCATTTTGAGCATTTAATCGACCCCACAAATGTGATGCTCCAGAAACTCAGGCCCTGTCCACACGGCAACGGATTCAGGTGAATCCGATACAATTGTTTATCGTTTCGGCCTGGCGTCCACACGGCACCGGCGTTTTGGGTGCCCCAAAACGCAATCTTTTGAGAACGGGTTCCAGAGTGGAAAGATCTGGCAACGTTGCCGTTGCGAAGTCGTCTGGATGAGTAGAACGGATTTGTTTACGATGACGTCACAACCACATGACTGTGAGTGCTTCACGCCGGGTAGAAGTGTAACGAACTCGATGCGAATTGTCAACAAATCCTATAACTTGGTCCACGAAACACGCTTACAAAATATTTTCCCTGTGAATATTTATTGTGTAATGGTGCAAAGTGAGAGAGAGAGAGAGAGAGAGAGAGAGAGAGAGAGAGATAGAGAGAGAATAGCCCTTAGGGCAGAGTCAATCCCGCCAGCAAAAATAGGGAAAAAAAGGAGCGATCTCACCTCTTCAGATGTTGGTTTAAGTCCTACAATACATTCCTCAAAAAGGGCGTAGAAGAACAAATTAATCCATCAACGTGTAGCATTCAATTTATTCCGGACCATTAAAGACGCCGCCTTCCGCGTAGAATCATACGTCATCCTCGCCGCCATATTGGATGGGTCAAAGCAGAGAATAAAGATGCCTCATTCATGTGCTGCGTTTAACTGTACCAACAGGTTTGCCGTCCAAACGAGATCACATGGGATTACCTTTCACAGGTGAGACTGGAAAAATACTTTTCATTGTATTTGGTCATTATAATGTAATTTTACGAACAGATTTTTCTGACTTTGTGGCTAATATGAAGTCTCGCGCATAATAGTTTATGCGCATGCGTCCTTACTACTTCTATTGTTCTGGTGTCTCCGAAGGGACCATCTTACAGCGCCCCTAGAGGTGTGGCATGTGTATTGCATCGTTTTCAGCAAGCGTTGCGTTGCCATATGGACCTGATATTTTACTGATCGTTGCCCATGTGGACGCGATATTTTTTTAAATAACATCTCGTTGCTGTTGTCGTGTGGATGTAGCCTCAATCTGCTCAAAGGAAGGTCAGTTTTATAGCTTCTCTAAAGAGCTAAACTGTTTTCAGCTGTGCTAACATGATTGTACAAGGGTTTTCTAATCATCCATTAGCCTTCTGAGGCAATGAGCAAACACATTGTACCATTAGAACACTGGAGTGAGAGTTGCTGGAAATGGGCCTCTATACACCTATGGAGATATTGCACCAAAAACCAGACATTTGCAGCTAGAATAGTCATTTACCACATTAGCAATGTATAGAGTGGATTTCTGATTAGTTTAAAGTGATCTTCATTGAAAAGAACAGTGTTTTTCTTTCAAAAATAAGGACATTTCAAAGTGACCCCAAACTTTTGAACAGTAGTGTATGTTATTACTGTCGCACAACTAAAACGTGCCGGATCAGTCGGCTGGTGGGTTTTCAAAATAATAAATACATGCATGTATTTTTGTGATAAATCCATATTATATGGAGCGTATTTCCCACATTAATCAATACAAAGTACCTGCATCTTTCGGGTTTTTTTTTAAATCAAGGCTGAATACTTTCTTCTTTGCCGCTGCCTTTTATTAAATCAAATTTGAGACTTTTAATTTGATTTCTTTCAGCGCGACTGCAATGCATGATGGGACATACTGCTTTGGTTAGTGACCATCGGTTGTACACTACTTTTCGTGATGCATTGTGGGATACTTTGAGTGCATTATATAGGGTGTAAATAATCCTCACTAAGGTTTTGGACAGCACTACAAAATGGCGTCCTCACTATATAGTGCCCTATATAGTGAGTAGGGAGCGATTTCGGACACAGGGTTAGTAACTTCTTCAGAGAGCTCCTCCTTGTATGAGGAGGTGGGATAGTTTACCAAAGGTATTTGTAAATGCTGCGAATGACTAGAAGCTGTGTAACACTCACCCTCTCCAGCTCCATGCTCTTAGCAGCGAGTTGACGTGTGATCAGCTCTTTACTGGAGTCTAGTTTAACACACAGCTCCCGTACAGAGGCGAGATCAGCAAGCACCGATGCCTTCTCGTCCCGTGCTGACTGCAGCTCCTCTTCCAGCCGAGACGTTGACCGCATCAGAGAGGATACTTGAGCCTCATACGCCTGCAGTGCATTCATGTGCTACACACACAAGCAAAGGAGAGCAGCAAGGAGTGGACAAGTCAAGCTCATATTTAAGAACACATTCAAAGGATTATATGGTAAAATCCAAAAGCTTTACTCCTGTACCAGAAAGGACTGCTTGTAAAATAAACACAAACTTTGTCAATTTATATTTGTCATGCAAAAGGACCTGCCAATCTTTATATTTTGCACAGAAGCTCTGCAATTTAGTTTAAACAGACACAGAGTATAGTTTACTAGAGTACACAGAATTATCTTCTCTCCCTCAAAAAACAGAAGATTGACCAATAGAAAAATATCTGGAATAATTTGCTCAGGTGTTTATATTAGATGACGCCACCTGAATGCTCCGCCCCCTTCCCCAGTATCCCACTTGTTCTAGCCCGGAGTCACGGAGCACCCTCACTTTCTGTACCGATAAATAGAGAATGCTTGAGTTCATTAATGTAAAAGGAAATCGGTCAGTGTATGTTTATCATTAGACAAAAACGTATGTAACATCAGTCAACTATAACTGATAGAGATGTCACCAGAAAATCTCAGCCAAAATGGGTCATAAGAGAGACTTTTTTTTAAGGGGGGATGACAAAACATTGAATGGGCCTGCAATGAAGTGCCAAATCTAAGACATTGCAAATAAATTATAATGACAGTTATTAAGTGATTAAAAATGCCTTTCCTGCCTGTGCTACTCAGTGCCCAGAGGCATTTGAGCAACAGTAAAAATCTCAGACATATCAAAGGATTATAACACAAATGCACTGTGTTTTGATTTTATTTATTTTTACTGTATATACTGCAGAGTCACCTAAAACCCTACCGCCCAACGGTTTTTGTGACTGCCGGGAAAACAAATTCTCATCTCATCTCATTATCTCTAGCCGCTTTATCCTTCTACAGGGTCACAGGCAAGCTGGAGCCTATCCCAGCTGACTACGGGCGAAAGGCAGGGTTCACCCTGGACAAGTCACCAGGTCATCACAGGGCTGACACATAGACACAGACAACCATTCACACTCCACATTCACACCTACGGTCAATTTAGAGTCACCAGTTAACCTAACCTGCATGGCTTTGGACTGTGGGGGAAACCGGAGCACCCGGAGGAAACCCACGCGGACACGGGGAGAACATGCAAACTCCACACAGAAAGGCCCTCGCCGGCCACGGGGCTCGAACCCAGGACCTTCTTGCTGTGAGGCGACAGCGCTAACCACTACACCACCGTGCCGCCCGGAAAACAAATTATTTAGATATATTTTGCAAGAGTCTCTAAAATATCTATAAAACTGATCTGTCTCAGATGTATATAATGTATTACTAAAATGTTTCTTCATGATTTTATGAACATGTTTACCAGCAACAAAGATTATCTGATCTTGACTTTGCAGACGACATCACTCTTATTGACGAGTCGGAAGAAAGATTACAGTATGCAACCACTCAAGTGAAAGAGGGAGGGAGTAAAATAGGACTAACCATTAACCCCACGAAGACCAAAGTTATGGCTGTCTCAAAGGATAAATGCGACATTACAATCAGTCTAAACAACCAAGATGCGTTGGAGAAGGTGGAGAAGTTTGTTTATTTGGGAAGTACGATAACATCCGATGGTGACTTAACCCGAGAGATTAACAACCGTATAGGGAAAGCAGCGAACGCCTTTAATAAACTTCTACCCATCATGTGCCACAAGTCCATCCAGCTTCGCACAAAAATGGCAATCTATCAGGCCGTAGTAATTACCATCCTAATGTATGGAGCCGAAGCCTGGAACACAACAGTGCAGCAAGAGAAGCGACTATCGGCCTTCCATACTAGATGCCTTCGCAGAACTCTTGGTGTTTCCTGGAGAGAGCGTAAATCCAATGCGGAGATCTTCCAAAGAACTGGACAGGTTCCTCTAACGAACATCCTTCGACAAAGACGACTATCATGGTTTGGGCACGTTATGCGCATGCCTCCAACACGCCTGCCGCGCCGACTTCTTTATTGGGCACCTCAAGGATGCCGGCGCCCAGACAAACAGCGTATGCGTTGGCGCGACGCAGTCACTAGAGACCTTCAACAATCCCTAACACATGAGGAGGCTATGGTGGCGTCGCAGGACAGGAAAAGTTGGCGGTCATTTGTGTTGGCGCTATGTGGGTCTACCCACGACAGCAGCAGTAAGTAAGTAAGTAAGTAACTAAAATGTATTAATTTTGAAATAAAAACATTCATTAAATGTCGATCTGGTAGTATCCTCAGATGTTGGTATGTATTGTATGTGAAGATAAATCAGAAGTCTGAAATCAGATTTCCCAAACTTCTTAAAGCAAGTCTGATGATCTAGGATCAATCTTTTTATTTATCCTCATTGTTTTGCTTTATCTATCCAGGACCAAAGTGCAATGTTATCCTTTAACACCTTTGATTGTCCTCCATTATCCATCTGATTCTAAACCACACCACCAAATCAGGGTTCCCCCGGGTTCTGAAAAACATTCTCCACTCTCTCGATTATGTTCATTATGTCTTATATTAGATATGGTTAGTTTTTTCTTTTTTTATCAGACATCTAGTTTTAGGTTTGTTTACCTGACATGTTTCGACGTACGTAACTGTCGTCTTCCTCAGAGTGTCACCAGATGTTGTTGGTGACGCATCTTATCAAAACAACTGGCAGAAGAACTAAAAAACATCAAAATGCAGCAAGACGAAGTTTTCATATCACACAACGTCATATCTCGTTTCACCAGAACACCCACGGAAGCCACTATACAGGTAGTGCAAGACAGATTAAAAACAGGCAGGACGCTCAGGAAACGTACAAACCTCACAGTACAAGACATCACTCAACTCCTTCAATTCATCGCCACATCCACATACTTTCAGTTTAGGAATACAATATACAGACAAAAGGAAGGGTTTGCCATGGGAGACCCACTATCGGCCATCATGTGCGGCTTTTTCATGGAAGACCTGGAGCAGAAAACACTCACTATAATACCGGTAGAATACAGACCAACACTCTGGAAACGTTACGTGGATGATATACTGGAAAAAGTGAAGACGGGATACACTCAACAACTCAGCGACCATCTCAACACCATAGACAATACCGGCAACATAAAATTCACACATGAAGAGGAAACGGAGCAGTCAATAGCATTTTTGGACTTAAAAATACAACACACAGAAGATGGGGACATCAAAATAAAAGTACACAGAAAACCCACACACACCGACCAATATTTAAACTGGACTTCCGAACACCCCATAATGCACAAAATATCAGTAGTTAGAACATTACATGAACGTGCAGCAATAATTACAGATCCACAGGACAAAGAACAGGAGGAACAACACATACAACACACGCTGAAGGCATGTCAATATCCACAGTGGGCAATATCCAAAGGGGCAGAACAGGTCAAGAACAACAAAACACAGAAGAAAGAGAAAAAACAAAGCAACAAACAAGAACACAGGGGAGTAATAACATTACCATACATCAGAGGAATAACGGAACGCATTCAAAGAGTAATGAGGAAACACAACATTAACACACCTGTCAAACCATACACAACACTCCGTCAGATCCTGGTTCATCCCAAAGACAGAATACATCCGGAAAACAAATGCAACACCATATATGAGATTCCATGCCAATCATGCAATAAAACTTACATCGGGGAGACAGGGAGGAGCTTCACCACAAGGAAAAATGAACATAAGAAAGAGTGCGAAAAGGAGACAGCTACAAGACAAACCCGAACAATAAAAGAAAAGGCACGACAGGAAAATTACAAGTCAGTCATAACAGATCACTGCAAAAGAGAAAATCACATTATGGACTGGGGGAATGCCAGAGTCATCCACACAGAAGATAATAAACATCAGCGCTGGATCAGGGAGGCCATGGAGATCTGAAAGCGAAGCCCAAGGACCATCAACCGGGATGAGGGAGCATACATGCTCTCCCATACCTGGAGTGCCATCTTGCAGGGGACGAACAGACAGTAGAAGACGTGACTGACCGGTCAAACCAGACAGGAAGGTCAAGGGCGCAGATAGCACAGGGGGGGACATGTCCCCACCAAATTTATAGTGACCCCCATCTGTCCCCCCCACCCACCGTCCCTACGTAAGGCGCCACACATAGGTAGAAAAAGTGAGGATTAATGTTCCGTTAGTTAGACTAACTTACACTGCAGCACAAAGTTGAAATGGCAGCAGCCTTGTCAGTGATCAATCCACATTTTCCCCTTCTTGAATCGGTGTAGGCTGGAGCAGATCCTTGCAGAGTTGGGAAAGCAAGGTGTTCATTTTCCACATAATTCTCGGTTAATAACACTGCACAGCTCATCCATTTGATATCAGCGGTGTTTCTGCTACGACTAATGGTGCGTTCAGTTGTACTCGTAAGTTGGAAGTTTGAAGTCGGAAAAGCATTGAAATCCAGCATCTCCCAGCATAAACGTTGGGGTTTTCGTTTCATTTCATTAACTGGCCATTTTTTTCAAATTCCATGTTCCATGATGTCCCAGTTTTTAAACTGGGAAGCGCTCAGTTCTGAGGTTATGTTGCTCGGAGCTCCAAGTTCCGACTTCCAATGTAAATGTAACGCACCATCTCGAACCCGGGGTCCTAAGGGGAGCTGGGGACTTTGCCTGTCGCGGTAACCATAGTGACCATAAACAACTGTCTAATGACTGAGCTGGTGATCTTTCTGCCACATTAAGCCAGAGAAGAGGGGGAAAAAAATCACAGCGTTTGTTTCAAGAACCAAAAGATGTAAATATCCTCTGCCTGTTGCCTTTCCCAGATGTGACAAATACTTGTTTTGTAATGTTGAGTAGCTAGTCTGATAATAATAAGAAGGAATTTGGACTTACCTGAAGGAGGCTAAATGTAAAATAACAGCATTCTAGGCTGTAGGTGAATATCTTTTAGTGTTGTTATTTTTATGTATAATGTTATTTTAGTAAGCAGCAACTGTTAACTGAACTTATGAGATTCAAGATGTTAACATTGTCCTCCTGGCCTGCAGGCAATCCCTGGTGGGGTCAACAATGAAAAAACAAAAAACAATTACAGCGTTTTTTCAAAAACCGAGCAATGTTGACCAGGTAGGCCTTTGTCTACCAATGTTCATTCAGTTAGAAAACTCACAATTCGAATGTATATTTAAGCTTCAGCACACACACACACACACACACACACACACACACACACACACATACATATACATGCATACATACACACATTATATATATATATATATATATATATATATATATATATATATATATATATATATATATATATATATACACACATATATATATACATATACATATATATATACACACATATATATATACACACACACACACACACATATATATATAAATAAAAGTGCTGTCAAGCGATTAAAATATTTAATCGCGATTAATGTCGCGACTGTCATAGTTAACTCGTGATTAATCGCAATTTAATCGCACATTTTTGTCACATGAAAAACCATTGTAATTCTCTTATCAGCATAAAAAAGTGAATGGGCTTGCTTTGTACCAATGTTTTTTTTTTTTTATTGCAGAGCATAACACTACGGAGCCGTAGAGGGGACATGGTGAATAAAAAAATTAAGCGTGGGAACGACTTATAAGGCGTGTGCACGAGATATTAATGCGCGCGCACGAGTTATAACCCGTGCGCATGCTTTGCGTTAAGGCGTGCGCTCGGGTAATTAAAAGTGAGGGGACAAGTTACTACGGCTCCGTATAACACGTCTTGTCACAGCCACTGCAAAGTCGGGCTGGAGCCGCCGATGGGAAAACGAAACCTAAGCCGAGCACCGTGGCTCTTCGTCCCGAGGCGCGGCAGCGCGAGCTGCCCGCGCTGGTTCTTTGGGGGGAGGGCAGAGGACTCTGGCTGTGCGGGGCGTGACATTACAGTCTAGCTGCTATCGTTTTTCTTTTTTTAAGATTTTTTTTGGGCTTTTTGCACCTTTTATTGGATAGGACAGTGTAGAGACAGGAAATGAGCGGGAGAGAGAGAGACGGGAAGGGATCGGGAAATGACCTCGGGCCGGAATCGAACCCGGGTCGCCCGCATTCATGGTATGGCGCCTTAACCACCTGAGCCACGACGCCCCCCTGCTATCGTTTTTCTAAGCAAAGTCTCTGTTCTGTTCCAAGTTCCTGGCAGTTTCAAAAGCTTATGAAAAACCTACATCATGTCACAGAGCGTTAATCTCGCAATAAAAAAATTATCGCCGTTAAAATTGAGTCAGGTTAACGCAATAATAACGCGACATTTTTGACAGCACTAATATATATATATATATGCATTTACACAAAATGGAATCATTTGCTGACAGCTCGGTCCCCCCCAGTTCAAAAATCCTATCTGCGCCCCTGAGGAAGGTCACGCCTTCGGAAACATCAGCTGATAAGATGCGTCACCAACAACATCCGGTGACACTCTGAGGAAGACGACAGTTACGTACGTCGAAACATGTCAGGTAAACAAACCTAAAACTAGATGTCTGATAAAAAAGAAAAAACTAACCACAACATTCTCCACTATTTTTCTCGAAAAATAAAATCAAATAAGTATTCTTTACTTTTTCTTAGTCTGTATTTTTTTCTTAGTTACCTACATATCAAAGTGGACTTAATACGGGTTTATACCAGCCAAACTGGCACAATTCAAATATTTGTACAGACCCAGCGAGGCCTCTCCAGTACATATAAAATTTGGGCTGCACTCCAGCCTCTAATAAGAAAGACTTGATTTTGGGCGCCCTGTGCACCATCAAGCTAAGTCAAGTTTTTCCTGGGACTTGTATTTTTTTAAGGGAGATTGGCATTGATGGGTTGGGGAAGTTATATCTAACTTTACAAGGTAATATTATCACCCACACACATTCAAAGGTGTTGACATCTTTATTACTGATTTTTGCACTGCTCTTTTCAAATTTGTGTCGTTCACTTCAGTTTCTATCTCCTTATTATTAAGTTATTATCAACACCCATAATGCCTCAGGAAACTGAAGCATCCATCAATTGACTTAATATCGCCAGTAAAATGTATCATCAGTCTAATAAATATATAATTTCTCACTCACATATCTCTCCTTTAGGACCACAAAGACACAAATTCTAAGTTACATTATTATATTACAGCATTCAAAATCCCAGATGACATCCAAGTCAAGTCAATTGTTTTCTATTAATCGCTTACTTTTTTGAGGGTGAAAATACCCCGGGGGCTATAGCCCCGAGTGATGGGGCCTAACAACACCACAGCGTTAGCCACAGGAACGCAACATGCCACACCGCCTGAAACATAGCTCCCTTCAGTCGTTTGCTGGCTAACAGCACTTTCACTTTGGTGTTACTCGGGGACGGCAGGGGCTCTGAGTGTGCCTCCCCCGTGGCTATTTCTGCCCTTAAATCATCTTCAGTGCTTGAAGAAGCTCGCCCAAAAAACTTTGTCAGCTTAGACTGCGCCATTGTTTGGTTCATGCAGAGATAATTACACCGCCACACCAGGCTGATTAAGCGATTGGTCAAAAGCTTGCCGCTCATTTGGTCATTATGTGCAGTCAATTTTTATTGGTCACAAGCACGTGCTCATTGTTTACACTCTGGCTTTCTGCCGTCTCTTCACTAGAGTTACAAACGGAGGGATTTGTGGAGGGATTTCTATAAAAGATGACTTATGATAATGATAAAGATGACAAATGCATTCGTCACTGTGACGACTGCGAGTAGTCACTGATGGATTATGTTCATCGATGACGAGCATCAGCGGCAACCCTGCCCCAAATCCTGTAGAGGCATCTTTCTTCGTTTTGAATCTAACCAGATTCTCTGGATAATCTCCATTTAAATTTAATTTCATGTCAACACATGAACACTGAAATATGAAAATTTTCACTCTACCTCCTGTATCTCTCGTTCCTGCAGGGAGACCTTCTCTCGGAGGTGTCTGCGCTCCGTGTCAGAGGAGAGAAGCTCCAGTTTGATAGAGTTGTTGAGACCTTCAGCCTGCTGCAGTTTTAGTTCACGCTCCTCGGCGTCCATGTGCGCTGAGCGGAAACGTTCCAACATCTCCCTGCTCTCCTGTTCCTGATGAATATTCAGCCTATCATCAGCTGTTGTACTTTCACAGTAAAGGTGCTTATTAGGTGCCTATCACTTGAGGGATAGCAATACTGCAATAGTAAAATCATAACGCGGTCATTTGCTTCTTCAGACACAATTATGCCCCTTTTCCACCAAAGCAGTTCCAGGGCTGGTTCGGGGCCAGTGCTTAGTTTGGAACCGGGTTTTCTGTTTCCACTGACAAAGAACTGGCTCTGGGGCCAGAAAAACCGGTTCCAGGCTAGCACCAACTCTCTGCTGGGCCAGAGGAAAGAACCGCTTACATCAGGGGGGCGGGGGGGGAGTTGTTAAGACCAACAACAATAGCAAGATCGCGAAAGGTCGCCATTTTTAAGCGGCGAGAAGCAGCAGCTGTACAAGCGCGAAGTCATCCGTTATTATTATTGTTGTTGTTGCTGCTGCTGCTGCTTCTTCTCCATGTTGTTGTTGCTACGATGTTCGCACCAAGGTTTATACAAACGCAGCGACGTAACTGACGTATACAGCGACGTAACTGACGTGGCTCCGCTTAGCACCCCGAGCTATGGAAAAGCAAACTGGTTCTCAGCTGGCTCGCAAGTTGAACGAGTTGTGAACCAGCACCAGCACTGGCCCCGAACCAGCCCTGGAACTGATTTGGTGGAAAAGGGGTATTAGAGAGACAGTGAACAGATCTTTTGAGAAATCCATACATCACAGTGAAGCAAATTAACAACACAAAAATGTGGTTTACCTTAGCTGCCATCAATTTCTCGATCTTGGTCACTTCAGAAATATAGGAGTGGACTCTCATCTTTAGCTCGTCCCTCTCTCTCAGTGCCTCGTCCATTTCTCTGTGCACTGCCTTCACACAAAAGCACAGACACATTATATGCATCTTACTGATCATGGGGTTTCCATCCCGTCCTTCCGCCTGTGTCTGTGTGTATACCTGGTTTTCTCTGGTCATGGTGGCCAGGTCGTCCTGTAGTCGACGGTTTTCTCTCAGTGCAATTTCTCTGTCTCTGCTGACTGACGAAAGCTCCTCCTGCGATTGATCTAGCTGTCTGCGCAGACTAGCTATTTCCCGCTCACGGCCACTCAGCACTCCCTTTAGTTGTCTATAAAATACCCAACACACACACAGATACCACAAGTACCAAATATCTATAAATCAAATGGTTTACTATTTAAGGAAGAACACACAACAGACTTGTGAGTTCATATAAACATGTGATTGTATGAAAATAATCCATGCAGAGGTAGTATGATGCCCAAAATATATTATTTTCATATAACTGCACGTTCTGGAGTGTGATATTTTGCTTATACTGGAAAGGCTCTGTGACTGTTGCTAAGCACTGACACTCGAGGTTCCTTCCATAAATGTTAAATAAATGTCTCCTAACAAAAAACCATCACCACATCAATGATTATACATTTTTATTGTTTAAACCACATATTTTAAAACCCATTTATTCTTAGTTTTAGATTATGTGTTATCTTTTACTATAGAAACTATAACATATTAGAAAGAGTGTAGTAGTATTAACCTATCATTCATGTTACAGCCAGAACAACTTTCGATGCTTCTGACCAAGCAGATTTGGGAATTCAACCATGCTGTGTTGTAAATAAAAATAGATAAACACACTCACTCTAAAGAGTTCTCCATTTCAGTTATGGTGAGGCGAACTTCTGTCAGCATCTTCTCCTGCAGAATAATGGAAGCTCATGACTACAGTAAACATCACAAACAATAGCCTCCAGCTTATAAGAGCTTAACTTCATAACTATATAAACAGGCCTTTCAATTACATAATTTGGGCTACATCCTGTATTTCGGCTTTTTCCCGTCGTGATGCAGCGTAATTTGGACTTTTCTACATGCGCAAAGTGCTGTTTTCCCAGCGCTCTGTGTTTAAACTTGCTGCTGCTTTTTTAGCTACAAAGTTATGAGTAAATAAATCTATGAATGTTATTTTTACCTTTATTGCAAAATGTCTACAGCATTAATCCCTCTTGATGTACATGTCAAAAATAATTAGAATACAGTTAGTTAGTATTTAAAAGATGTGTCGGGGCCTGAGGAGAGCCTGGAGGAAAGGAGCCTGGGAATGAAAAAGCAAGTTCTGCACTGTTGCCATCAAAGAGACAAACCTGTAGCAGACCTGCGACACAAAAGGTTTTTCAGTCACATCACAAGAATCAGCAGTGCAATTCACAGCATGCAGTCGGGTAATGGATCTTAGTTTAAATGAAAGGCCAGTGTCTAAGACTATCGCATACCTGCCAACCTTGAAAAAATTTTATGAGTACAATTTTACAATTTCATGAGTACCCCCCCTCGCGTCAACCTCACTCCAACCTGGCGCGCATGTGCCTCCACAGACCACAACCAGCAGACCAAAAACACACTTTCAATCCAGTTTTATTGATTGACCTTGGGAACATAGTCCAGTTTTGTAAAACATTCCTATTGATAGACTTTGGGAAACTGTTATTGATGGCTCTTGGGAACTTCCTTCCGTTTTGAAAAGCACAACAAACATTAAATACATGTGCAAATGAAATGAAATTAAACCAGAGCCACTCTTTCAAAATAAATAACAACACATTAAATTAATACAGTATGTAAAAAAGGCACTTTCAACACAAAACATGGTATGCACAAATTTCCCATGCAATAGAGATCTTGCAGTCACGTGACCGGAAAGTACACAACCGCCATCTTGTCGGTCAAAAACACCGCTGAATACTGCTGCACTCGTGTACAGAATGGATCAATTTCAACCGACGGACTACACGGCTCATTTTTCTAATGAACAGATAACTAGATATATGTCTAAAATAAACGATCTACAGATTTGTGACCCTTATGGCTTTCCGGACGGAGTTTTCACGACCGGATTTTGAACTGCCAGCGGAATACCCAGACGTGTATAATTACCTCATCAACTTTCCCTCGCTGTTCAGTGGTGAAGCACTGCGTGCTTATAAATCTCTGGACAGTTATCTCTACAGAAATTCAGGATTTGTCAGCGACTCAGATGTGGCATCTTGTAACAAGAATCCTCATTGGATGGGTAAGTCACTTAAGTATTGAGTATAGCACTGACCAGCCGATTATAGAATAGAATAAGGTAATTCCAAATCGTCCGTCTTGTTTACATGGATGTGGCGTTGGAGAGGTAGAGGCTTGGCAGTGGAGATTTGAGTGGCTGTTTTCTGAGCTTAGTCAACAGGCCGACTCTGCCTGTAGCCTCGCTTTTGCTCCCGGCGCCGCCTCCTTCGCTTTGCTTCCGATAACAATCCACGGAGACCCCGCTGGACTCGCTATCTCGTCCGGAATGTTTTTTTTTTTTTTTCTCGTCTGGAATGTTGTGCATGCGATGGAAATCGCTACAAACCGTCATTTTCTGCTGGAAACCAATGTCCAGTAAGTCCATACGGTTGTAGTGGATATTGAAGTCCGGTACAGACGAACAACACGCAAAAATACACACAAAAAACATAAAAAACGTGCACAGGTAGGGAGAGCTTGTAGCCGCAGCCGTTGTAGTAGAATTGTATATAGTAGGGTTTTCCAGAAGAAAAGGTAGAAGTAAAAGCAGAAGTAGAACCAGAAGTAGAAGTAGAAGGCGGAATATGGCGTTTGACCGACACGATGGCGTCTGTCACAATCTGGATCGGCTGTGACGTCACATGCAAGTGCTCCATTGGTTTAGACTTTTGCATTTTTTAACATGTTGGAAGTATATTGCATTATACAGTAAAAATATTGCATTATACAGTACATTGCAGTATTTTGTAGTATGCCTTTTTCATGTGCAAACTATTGCATTTGGATTTGAAATATTGCATTTACTGCAGTAATACTGTAGAAAAAAGCATCTGATACTGCAGTACCACACAGGTTTTTTCATAAGAGGGATGACCAATTTTCCACTTCACATCATCTGCAAACATTCTAGGCTACCATTGACAGAAGTTACCGACTGCCCTTAAGATATACAACACGCTACGTTTTGTTGAGCACATCAATAAAGTGGTACTTATCATAGTGATTCAATGAGAGCGTGAGAGGAATTGTAATCAGGTTTCGTTGGTTACCGCATCGAATATGCAACCTCGAGTGACGGCTTCGAAGTTAAATGAAGAACTAGCCTGTACTGTTGGTGTTGTAAATGCACAAAATAACGGCTAGGAAGCTCGAGTACACGTGAAACACAACCGTTTCTGTTACAAATATAAAAACGACGTCTCTAACCGACGTTTCAATCCCCGACTCGCTCTAGCCACCTGGCTGCACCGCTGCACTCAAGTCAGAGATGTGAAGGAGGAAGGGGAGGGGGTGAAGAGGGCGGAGCCACACGCTCTGGAAGAGGGGCGGGGGGATTGGGCAAAGCGTTCCATTCTGGCTTTGAGTTTTCTCACAGATCAGTGGTATCAACTTCAGCGAGAACTTGACTGAAATGCGAGTTTGGACGATATGCGTACTTTTTAATGTGAAAACGTACAGTCGTACAATGAGGTAAAAATTCGTAGCGGCTACGCAAGATGCGTACAGGTTGGCAGGTATGCTATTGTCAATAAGAGGACCAAGCCCCAAGTCACTGATTCCACCCACACTTACACAACTGTGTGGATTTAAGATGCAAGCTGTATCTTAAATACACACGGTTGTGTCCTGAATAGCTCTCTTTTATTCAGCCTTTTACCTGATTTACCTAATGTGGAAATCCCGCTCTAGTCATTGGTACGCGAGTCTCGCTCCTCGATGAAATCATAGTGTGCCGATCGCCGTTGATGGAGAATTCGTGCTGTGCACGAGGCTTACGGCTAGTTCGACGAACCCAGAACAACATGGGAATGGTGCAGATTTCGTGTCAATTACGAGAAATGCATGCTAATTCTCACTAATTTCGGTGTTTTTAAAGAAGAAAGTCAAGACACTGGGTTTTATGCAGCCAAGTTTATTTAATCAACATTTCGGTTTTTTTTTTTACTTTTGGTAGCATATTTTGGGTGCTTGACCTTAATTTGGGTGCCTACTACGTTATCCGTCGCAGGTTTCATGTTACTGAAAGGCCTGATAAATATATTTTCAATGTTCTTGCATTTAATACTGTCTATGAGGTTAAGGAGAGCAAAAGAAAGGACATCGAGACTACAGCTTGTTGCTTCAGTGCTGCAGTGATAATTCTTATTATTCTATCCACATTCACTGGATATGAGCAATTGTGCGCTCTGACTGGCTACTCTACGACTAGGCTATCAGCTCATATACCGTGAGTAGAGAAAAACAAAATAGCAGAGCATGTTGCTGAACCAGGCGGCACGGTGGTGTAGTGGTTAGCGCTGTCGCCTCACAGCAAGAAGGTCCTGGGTTCGAGCCCCGGGGCCGGCGAGGGCCTTTCTGTGCGGAGTTTGCATGTTCTCCCCGTGTCCGCGTGGGTTTCCTCCGGGTGCTCCGGTTTCCCCCACAGTCCAAAGACATGCAGGTTAGGTTAACTGGTGACTCTAAATTGACCGTAGGTGTGAATGTGAGTGTGAATGGTTGTCTGTGTCAGCCCTGTGATGACCTGGCGACTTGTCCAGGGTGTACCCCGCCTTTCGCCCGTAGTCAGCTGGGATAGGCTCCAGCTTGCCTGCGACCCTGTAGAAGGATAAAGCGGCTAGAGATAATGAGATGAGATGTTGCTGAACCAAATGAGGACTAAATAAAAACTCTACTCGAAAACAAAACCCCCAAAAATACAAAAACGCAACAAAATATGGAATGAAAGTATTTGATGGGAAGAACGTATCATTTTTTATTTTTCAAGAATTATTATTATAGAATTTTTCATAAATTTTTAATCATTTCGCCAGTTTGCTTACATTCTAAGCAGAAATTATTCTGTTGGACGTTTCGTATAAAGTTTTTATTTATTGAATTTGCAAAAAATAAAAATGCTGTTTCTCAAAATCCAGTGAATGTGGATATAATAAAACAGTTACTCCACTCAATCTTGTTGTACATGGCTTATAGCCAATTCAGCGCTACGCGCCTCGTCAGCTATCAGCTCATGCATGACTCGATTTCGTGGGATAACTGTTAATTATGTGATTTGGTTCCTAAGGTTGGCATAGCCAAGATGGTAGTGGGGATGAGCTCCCGCTATTTACAAAATGCTCCTATAGGCATGTGTCTCGAATAGCCTCTGTCAACCAAAGCCCAACTCCTGGCCTTCTCGCGTGGCTTAGCTACTATGCCCAACAGAACTGTTTTTACTTCAAGGAGAAGGGGCGAAAGGTGGTTCACTGGCGCCTTAAAACCAGTTGCTTTGGGCAGATAGAGCTCGTCAGCCTAGGACGGCAGTCTACCTAGGGGACGGAAAACCCTGATTCCAAACCTCCGCTGCCTTGCGGCTATATTCATCCATGGAAAAGGCTACGGAAGTTAATCCAAACAGAAAATCCGGAGTGGAGACCCAAAGGTGGATGACTGTCATTTTTGGCTTCTTTCCGGCAATTCCTGCAGCCTAGCCGGCCCCAATCGTAATGCTCTGCATTCCATTGGATCTTGCCGGTGTGGCCGAGAGGGGGGCCCTGATGACTGGGCAACGCTAGGCCTCCATACACTTTGCCCAGGCTTGCGCCCTGGAGATGTCACTCCAGTCTTATGTGATTTGAAGAGACTAAGTTACCTTCTTGTGTAACTGTTCCTGCAGCAGGACCACGGTCTCTGCTTTCTGGTCCACTGCCTCCTGCAGAACATCCTTCTCTCGATCCAGAGATGCTATGGCAGTCTGCAGTACTGCCACCTCATCTTTCTGAGAAGACCTGTTCTTACTCAGCTCAGCTAGAAACACACAAACCTTTAGATGTGCTTATTATAAACACTCGTAAAACTAATAGCACTAGAACTACATAATAGTTTATGTGAGTGCTGCAAGCAGTCAAATTTGTCACAAACTATAACAGAAAGAATGACAGAAGAAGTGGTGAGCATGTTAGTGTGATGAGTGAGAGAGACTCACCGATTCTCTCCTCTAATTTGTCCATTTGTTGGTGAGCTGCCTGTAGTTCGCTCGCCTTTACAGATAATCGGTGCTGAACATCAGAGAGAGACTTCTCCATCTGCTCCTGCAACAGCCTGCAAACACACATTTTTAGTTTTCTATCACCTGTTGATTCAAGCAGCACCTGGAAATACAAGAGAGTCTGCGTGTGGCAGCGGGGGCGTGGCCAAGCAGCAGTCTGTGAATGGAAGGCGGGGTCGGGGAAGGTAAGTGGCTAAGTCATTCCACCTGCTGTCAGTTATTGCGTGTGTGTTTGTTACAGGGATGGAGCATAAAAGGAGAGAGAGCAGAGAAAAGGGGTCTCTCCCCGACCACAATGCATGTGTGAGTGAAAGAAAGAAAGAAAGAAAGAAAGAAAGAAAGAAAGAAAGAAAGAAAGAAAGAAAGAAAGAAAGAAAGAAAGAAAGAAAGAAAGAAAGAAAGCTGAAAAGCTCAATAAAGAGTGTGTGTAAACATCAACTCTCGCCTGCTGTGCTTTTGTGCTCCACCCACATCAGGAACTGTTACACTGCGTTACAAAAAAAAAAAAAAAAGACATAGATAAACACACAATCTGCAGTACCTCAGAGCGCTGTTCTCAGCCCTGTGCTGAGCCACCTCTTCTGCGTTCTGAAGCAAGACTGCTGAGCGGGCCTTCAGCTCCTCTTCAACAGCTACACGGCTTTCCTTTAACACAGCCACCTGAGTGCGCAGATCCACCCGCTCTCTCTCCAGCTACATACAATTCACAAGTCAGCTTCGACTTGAATTAATAATTAATAAAAGATTCGCCACGAGTCATTTCTTCCTGAACACTTGACTACACGTCCACTCACAATATTCACGACTTCAGAGTCTGTCCTAGTGACATTATACAGTAAGGCACTGCTTTAATGGATGAGAGTACATGTTTCTCAGGAGAAATTATATACATCGAAAAACAATAACTGAAATTTTGGGCTATAATTTTAAGCAGCACAATTTCTTCAGCAAATCAGTTTTCAAAACTATTGGTGCCTCTACAACTGGCGCAACCTTCCTTGGAAAGAATATCAACACTGAACATCTTCCTATAATGTTTAATCAGACTGAAGAACAATCAAGGTCTATTATATTGTTAATTCTGTGCATGTGGACTGCTTTCTTCAATTCACGCATCTTGGACAGGGTTAAATCTAAAGTCGGAGATTTTCAAGCACTTTACTACAAGGCCGTTAATCTTTCAAGCACAAACGTAAGCAGGTTTTGTGTAAAATATCCGAATACTGGTGATGGATGAGAAAGAAAGTTGTACATGTGAGCTGCCTCATACTGTTTTCATTTATTAAAAATAATTTCAGCATGCCAATAACTTGTCCTTATGCAGGTTTCTTTAATTTTTTTTTTTAAATTGTGCCAAAAATTCTTAAGTTGACTATACACACTTAGAATATACTCATATACAGTAGATTAACAGCAATCGAGAAGTCTGATTTTATCTGATCTCCAACCCTCATCTTATTCTATACTTCACACAATTATATACAGTCAATATTAGAGCCACCTCAGTGCACATCACACACAGCAGAAATACTTCAACAAGTCTACTAACATCTTGTACTATCAGTACACAATCATTAATAGAGTAAATAGAGGCCTGTACCATCTGAACAGTGTTCTCCAACTCCATTATTCTTATCTCTTCCTTCTCTCTGTCTGTCAGAGCTGAGGTCTGAGCCACCTGCAAGTCACACACACACACACACACACACACACACACGTCAACTGAGATGATGAGAAATGTCCCACGTACACCTTAAATCGAAGAAAGATACCTTTACCAGTAACAAGTATCTAATCCAGAATTTTCAACCTAGACTCTATCTACCATATTGTAGTGTACAGTGGTGCTTGAAAGTTTAGGAACCCTTTAGAATTTTCTATATTTCTGCATAAATATGACCTAAAACATCTTCAGATTTTCACACAAGTCCTAAAAGTAGATAAAGAGAACCCAGTTAAACAAATGAGACAAAAATATTACACTTGGTCGTTTATTTATTAAGGAAAATGATCCAATATTACATATCTGTGAGTGGCAAAAGTATGTGAACCTCTAGGATTAGCAGTCAATTTGAAGGTGAAATTAGAGTCAGGTGTTTTCAATCAATGGGATGACAATCAGGTGTGAGTGGGCACCCTGTTTTATTTAAAGAACAGGGATCTATCAAAGTCTGATCTTCACAACACATGTTTGTGGAAGTGTATCATGGCACGAACAAAGGAGATTTCTGAGGACCTCAGAAAAAGCATCGTTGATGCTCATCAGGCTGGAAAAGGTTACAAAATCATCTCTAAAGAGTTTGGACTCCACCAATCCACAGTCAGACAGATTGTGTACAAATGGAGGAAATTCAAGACCATTGTTACCCTCCCCAGGAGTGGTCGACCAATAGTCGGCGAGGTCACAAAGGAGCCCAGGGTAACTTCTAAGCAACTGAAGGCCTCTCTCACATTGGCTAATGTTAAATGTTCATGAGTCCACCATCAGGAGAACACTGAACAATAATGGTGTGCATCACAGGGTTGCAAGGAGAAAGCCGCTGCTCTCCAAAAAGAACATTACTGCTCGTCTGCAGTTTGCTAAAGATCACGTGGACAAGCCAGAAGGCTATTGGAAAAAGGTTTTGTGGACGGATGAGACCAAAACAGAACTTTTTGGTTTAAATGAGAAGCGTTATGTTTGGAGAAAGGAAAACACTGCATTCCAGCATAAGAACCTTATCCCATCTGTGAAACATGGTGGTGGTATCATGGTTTGGGCCTGTTTTGCTGCATCTGGGCCAGGACGGCTTGCCATCATTGATGGAACAATGAATTCTGAATTATACCAGCGAATTCTAAAGGAAAATGTCAGGACATCTGTCCATGAAGTGAATCTCAAGAGAAGGTGGGTCATGCAGCAAGACAACGACCCTAAGCACACAAGTCGTTCTACCAAAGAATGGTTAAAGAAGATTAAAGTTAATGTTTTGGAATGGCCAAGTCAAAGTCCTGACCTTAATCTAATCGAAATGTTGTGGAAGGACCTGAAGCGAGCAGTTCATGTGAGGAAACCCACCAACATCCCAGAGTTGAAGCTGTTCTGTACGGAGGAATGGGCTAAAATTCCTCCAAGCCGGTGTGCAGGACTGATCAACAGTTACCGGAAACGTTTAGCTGCAGTTATTGCTGCACAAGGGGGTCACACCAGATACTGAAAGCAAAGGTTCACATACTTTTGCCACTCACAGATATGTAATATTGGATCATTTTCCTCAATAAATAAATGACCAAGTATAATATTTTTTGTCTCAGTTGTTTAACTGGGTTCTCTTTATCTATTTTTAGGACTTGTGTAAAAATCTGATGATGTTTTAGGTCATATTTATGCAGAAATATAGAAAATTCTAAAGGGTTCACAAACTTTCAAGCACCACTGTATATATACACAATTAAAATAGGTGACAATTTTCTCTGTCCTGGGAAAAGGACAAAAATTTGGTTACTGAAAACCCAAATCAAGTTTTTAATGTATATATTTATAAGCAAATTTCCAAAAAGTGATCAGAACAAAAAAAAGACAGTAGGCTTACAGGTTATTTCTCTTTGTGCTATCAATGAGTGATCAGTTTCACACAACGTTGGTGAAACATAACCACATATTTTCCAGTTAGAAAAGTAGTCTCTTCTCTTAAAAGGCAAAGGACAGTACCAGTCAAAGTTTGGGCACCTCTACTCATTCAGAATCAGAATCACTTTTATTGCCAGGTATGTGGACACACGAGGAATTTGACTCCGGTTTCACTTAGCTCTCATAGTACAAAACAGATAAAAAGCATATACACAAAACAAACAAACAAAAAAATGGTGTAATAGGTGCATAGTGCAAAGTAATCCAAGTAATTCAAGTATGAAATAGATAAATATAAATATACAGTGTGCACAGAATGGCAGTATGGATTCATAGGTTTCTCTGTATTTCGTATTTTCTACACTGTAGAAGAATACTGAAAACATCTAAACATGTATGGAATTATGTGGGCAACAAAAAAAAAGTGTTAAATAAAAACAAAATATCTTTCATAGTTTAGATTCTTCAAAGTAGCCAGCGTTTACCTTGATGACGCTTTACACACTATTGGCGTTATTTTAACCAGCTTCATGAGGTAGTCACCTGGAATGCTGTTCAACTAACAGCTATGCCTCGTCAAAAGTTAATTAGTGGACTAGTTTCTTGCTTTCTTAATGTGTTTGAGATCGAACAGTAAACAGCAAATAATAAAAAGACAGTGAATAGCCCTATTCCACAACTGTAGTAATCCATATTATGTCAAGAACTGCTCAACTAAGGAAAGAGAAACGATATTCATTATTACTTTAAGACATCAAGTGCCTTTTAATTAATAAAAATAAATAGAAAACACTGAATTAGAAGGTGTGTCCAAACTTTTGACTGGTACTGTATATTAGGGTGCCCCCTAAAAATGAAAAGTTCCTCCGATCATGATGCATTTTTGTTTTTATGTTCCTTTTGGTAAGAAAACATTTTGACAAAATTCAAAAGTTTAATGGTGGCACCAGGAGCTCAAAGTTATGGAAAAAGCTGCTTTTTTATGACAAAATTTCGATCACTTTTCATGAAACATTATGGCACCTTATAGAGTATACCAAATATCTTAGATACACATTTTTAGTACATATTCTAAATATATTATCAAGCGCAGTTTGAGTTTTAGCTGTTCATTGAAGTTCAACTACTTTTAAACAATACAAATGTATTATGAATCACATTAATGCTTCTCAATCCCTTGCAAAGGTTCTTAACATGATCTCTGGGTCACAAGAAATCAATAAATGGAGTCCAACATTGTGATTCAAAACATAAGCGATTTTTGGCAAAAAATGAACCTCGTGGTGCCACCATTAGACTTTTGAATATGGTCAAAAAATTTTACAGGATGTCTTTATTGGTGAAAAGGAACACCCAAACAAAAATGCATCAGATTTTATGAAAGTGAGGGCAACTGATGCACCCTACTGTATATAGATATGCAATGAGACTTGCAATCACTGCCACAATAACTGCCTATAGCCATCGCTTGCACTTTATTCTTTGAGTTTTGAGCAAATGGCTTGTCTGTCCTTTTCTCAGTGAAAAGAAATGCATTGAAAATGATTGTGATGGTGATAAATCAGACATTACAAATGCAGTAAATGGAGATTAGTTTGAAAAGTCAGAGCGTATTCCTTTATGACGTGTGCATGGTTTCGGCGGAAACAGACAAAACTACTCTCACATAAATTTGCACTGTGGTCTACCACAAACATAAATGGTCTCACCATACCACCCACACAAACCTTAAGTCTCTCGTGGAGAGCGTCTCTTTCTGCTGTAACTTTACAGAGTTCAGTGTCTGCCTGCTCTCTCTCCTCTCTCACTCTCCGCTGCAGTTCAGGAGAAAATGTTAACTTGCTATGAACACTCTGCAGCTCCTCCTGGGCCTAAGAGCACATGTACGGACACACACACACAAGAATAAAGACCTGTTACATAAACAGTATCCCACCTGCATTTTTTTCAAACTTTTGCATAACATTATTTCACAGAATTTGCCAAGCCATATCCATTTTATGATTTTTTGTTTAAAGTCACGCGCTAAACAAAAATTTTTTGTTTAAAACCATGAAGATGCAAGGAGTAGACGTAAAGAAAGTTGGTGAATTCAAGTACCCGGGGTCAACTGTGCAGGAAAATGGGGGCTGCGATAGTGAGGTGAGAAAGAGAGTGCAGGCAGGGTGGAGCAGTTGAAGAAGGATTTCGGGAGTCATTTGTGATCGGAAAGTCCCAGTAAAAGTGAAAGATAAGCTGTATAAGACAGTAGTGAGACCAGCTGTGATGTATGGATTGATTAGAGACCGTACCCTTAACGAAGAGACAGGAGGCAAAGTTGGAGGTGGCGGAGTTGAGGATGTTAAAGGTCCCATGGCATGAAATTTTCACTTTCTGAGGTTTTTTAACGTTAAAATGAGTTCCTCTGACCTTCTTAAGTCACCCCAGTGGCTAGAAATTTCATAATGTGTAAACCAAACTATGCCCAACATTTGAGAATGGCGCGTCAAAACGGCGCATTGATAAGCTCTTCCCTTTACTACGTCAGCAAGGGAGATGATCCCCACGCCCCCCCTCTGGATTCCCACCCACTGTATGGATTGCCCCGCCCAGTTGTAGTGAGGAGACCATAGAGGACACAACAACATGGCATCACCTAAGCGAGTGAAACATGGAAATTGCGCTGTACATGGATGTGACAACACAGAAAAGAGTCTATATTTACTGCCGACGGGAGAGCCCCTGAAGACGCAGTGGCTTAATTTTATTTACTTCAATAATACGCCGTCGAGTCTACCTAAGACAGTGTATGTTTGTCGGAAGCATTTTCCTGAGGAATGTTTCCACAACTTGGGACAGTACAGGGCAGGTTTTGCACATCAACTGTCACTGAAGCCTGGGTCCGTACCAAGCATCCCTGCCGCATCAGCCACAAACACCGAACAAGTAAGTGTATAACTGGTCGTTTTGCCATGTTTTAAAATCGGTGCGTTAGCCTAGCAATGGCTACATTAGCTGTGCAGCTAACCGCTTCCTGCAGTTAGCCAGGTAATCTGCGCTACAAAACTAAAGAGCATGCAGCATGCTCTGTTAAACTGAGTTTAGTCTGGAAATTGACTGTAACTTATGAGCTTATGTTTGACTATTGCTCCGCAATGCATGTCTTCTGTTGGATAAGCGATATGTTGCTGTAGTTGCTGCTTCTATCCTCTTTGGTTATGGAGTGCGTGTTCAAGCCTAGGGTATTATACGTTCGTAAACTACCACTCCGAACACTCTCACTCTCTGTTCTCTGTGTCACGTTGAGTTTACGAAAGGAGTCCGAGGGAGAACGGGGTTTTGTCTTAGCAGCGTGGCTACAGGCGCTGATAGCAGCGAGTATGTGTGTGCGCAGCTTGGTCAAGCCCCTCCCCCCATGGCCCGCCCCCACCCTCTACCCTTCCCCGCCTCCTGCTTCTCATTAGCAAAACGACGCACTGGGAAAAGCGCTGAAATGGGGCTTTCTCCCAGGAGGCTATATTTACGTGCCGAGGGTTCATTTCGAGAAAGGCTGCGGATATAACATCTGGAAACCTCCACGAGCCCGTTTAAAGCATCAACAAACCACCATGCCATGGGACCTTTAAGGTTTGCGATGGGAGTGACAAGGTTGGACAGGATAAGGAACGAGCACATCAGAGGGACAGCACATGTGGAGAGCTTGGGAATTAAGCTAAGAGAGATGAGACTGAGATGGTATGGGCACATCCTGAGAAGAGATGCAGAGCATGTGGGAAGGAGGATGTTGAGGATGGAGCTGCCAGGCACATGAAAACGAGGAAGGCCAAAGAGGAGATACATGGATGTGGCAGGTGTAGTAGAGAAGGATGCGGAAGACAGGGAGCAATGGAGACGAAAGAGCCGCTGTGGCGACCCCTAATCGGGAACAGCCAAAAGAAGAAGAAGTAGTTTAAAGCCATGCGCTAAAATTCTGTGTTTATCACCTGTTGATATTGAGTACTGAGTTGGTCTCTCTCAGAGGTGAGCAGTTTGACTTTAATCTGGATGTCCTCCATGTGTTTCTCAAAGTCCAGAAGCATGGCCTGCAGCTCATCTCTCTCTCTTAGTGCACGTGACAGCTCAGTGTCTGTGCTCTCTCCCTGCATCCAAACAGCCACCAGAATAGAAAAGTCATGGTACAATAGTAAAAATTTTACCAAAACAACTGTTCATGTTCTACAGCATTGTTTATTTGTGTTTGTGTGCGTACAGAGTATCTTACCCTTACAGACCAGCTCCCACGCCCTCTGGGACTCCTGCTCTTGGAAGGACTGACACTGTCTGCCCCACCCCTTGTCTTTCGGTATTTCTCTGCCTCATGTCTGTAGTGGTCCCTCTCTTCTTCCAAACTCTTTACAAACGCGTCCAATCGAGATGGAGAGCGCTCTTTGCCACACATGCCATGCCGAGCACGCATGCGCTCCAATTCTAAAACCATTTCTTTTTCTGAAAAAGATTTACAGAGCTACAATGTCGGAAATGCAGAAGCTGATATTATATACTGCATACTTATCCACCTTCATACTGTCAACCATCTACTGAATAACTTCATGTCATTATCAACATCATGCTCAGATCAAGCCCTCAATTCATTTTGCTCTCTTTAGGCGTCTTTAAAATTAAGGAATAGTTCCGCATCTTACCAGCTTGTGTCATTCTGTCGACTTTGTCCTGCAGTCTCTTCTTTTCCTCCTCCAGGAAATTCATCAATCCCTCCATCTTCACATTTTGCTCCTGCACTTCCGATAGCTGATCCTTCAAACGATCCTTCTCATGAGTGCTTTCTGCTAGGCTCTGAAGCAAAGACAAGTAAGTATCTACACAGAAGAATAAGGCTTCAATAATCCTAAACAGAATAATTTAATCTATAACGTACTGCTCCGAGTTTGCGTTAGTAATCTCAAAGATCTAGTGGAAAGCCTTTCCAGAAAAGTAGAGGTTATTATAGCAGCAAAAGGAATGTGATGTGCAACAAGCACATACAAGTGTGATGGTCAGGTGTCCATATACTTCTGGCCATATAGTGTATGTGATATTGACATTTATTCTATCCACATTTACTGGATATGAGCAATCACACGCTCTGATTGGTTACTCTACTACTAGGCTATCAGCTCATATACGGTGAATAGAGAAAAATAAAATGGTGGCGCACATCAAGTCAGATACATCACTTTATCAAGTATGCAAAATAAACAGAAACAACTAAAAGAATATCGTCCCCCCACCCCCAATATCTCTTGTTCCACACTCCAGCCCAGTTGGTGGTGAAAATGTACCTTTAAGTTGGTTTGCCAACCACCAAAAAAAAAACCTAAAGAAGAAAAAGAAAATAGCAACGCATGTTACTGAACCAACTGAGGATGAAATAATAACTCTACTCAAAAACCAAATCCCCCAAAATACAAAAAAAGCACCAAAATATGGAATGAAAGTATTGGATGGTAAGAATGTTTTTTTTTTTACAAGAATTATTATTATCGCATTTTTCACAAACTGCTACTGTCATTTTGCCAGTTTGTTTACATTCTAAGCGGAAATGATTTTGTTGGATGTTTTGTGGAAAGTTTTTATTTATTGAATTTGCAAAAAAATAAAAATGCTCTGTTTCTCAAAATCCAGTGAACGTGGTTAGAATAAAACAGTTATTCCCTTCAATGTTGTACAACCCCGATTCCAAAAAAGTTGGGACAAAGTACAAATTGTAAATAAAAACGGAATGCAATGATGTGGAAGTTTCAAAATTCCATATTTTATTCAGAATAGAACATAGATGACATATCAAATGTTTAAACTGAGAAAATGTATCATTTAAAGAGAAAAATTAGGTGATTTTAAATTTCATGACAACACCACATCTCAAAAAAGTTGGGACAAGGCCATGTTTACCACTGTGAGACATCCCCTTTTCTCTTTACAACAGTCTGTAAACGTCTGGGGACTGAGGAGACAAGTTGCTCAAGTTTAGGAATAGGAATGTTAACCCATTCTTGTCTAATGTAGGATTCTAGTTGCTCAACTGTCTTACGTTTTTTTTGTCGTATCATCCGTTTTATGATGCGCCAAATGTTTTCTATGGGTGAAAGATCTGGACTGCAGGCTGGCCAGTTCAGTACCCGGACCCTAATTCTACGCAGCCATGATGCTGTAATTGATGCAGTATGTGGTTTGGCATTGTCATGTTGGAAAATGCAAGGTCTTCCCTGAAAGAAACATCATCTGGATGGGAGCATATGTTGCTCTAGAACCTGGATATACCTTTCAGCATTGATGGTGTCTTTCCAGTTGTGTAAGCTGCCCATGCCACACGCACTAATGCAACCCCATACCATCAGAGATGCAGGCTTCTGAACTGAGCGCTGATAACAACTTGGGTCGTCCTTCTCCTCTTTAGTCCGAATGACACGGCGTCCCTGATTTCCATAAAGAACTTCACATTTTGATTCGTCTGACCACAGAACAGTTTTCCACTTTGCCACAGTCCATTTTAAATGAGCCTTGGCCCAGAGAAGACGTCTGCGCTTCTGGATCATGTTTAGATATGGCTTCTTCTTTGAACTATAGAGTTTTAGCTGGCAACGGCGGATGGCACGGTGAATTGTGTTCACAGATAATGTTCTCTGGAAATATTCCTGAGCCCATTTTGTGATTTCCAATATCCTGTATGTGATGCAGTGCCGTCTAAGGGCCCGAAGATCACGGGCACCCAGTATGGTTTTCTGGCCTTGACCCTTACGCACAGAGATTCTTCCAGATTCTCTGAATCTTTTGATGATATTATACACTGTAGATGATATGTTCAAACTCTTTGCAATTTTACACTGTCGAACTCCTTTCTGATATTGCTCCACTATTTGTCGGCGCAGAATTAGGGGGATTGGTGATCCTCTTCCCATCTTTACTTCTGAGAGCCGCTGCCACTCCAAGATGCTCTTTTTATACCCAGTCATGTTAATGACCTATTGCCAATTGACCTAATGAGTTGCAATTTGGTCCTCCAGCTGTTCCTTTTTTGTACCTTTAACTTTTCCAGCCTCTTACTGCCCCTGTCCCAACTTTTTTGAGATGTGTTGCTGTCATGAAATTTCAAATGAGCCAATATTTGGCATGAAATTTCAAAATGTCTCACTTTCGACATTTGATATGTTGTCTATGTTCTACTGTGAATACAATATCAGTTTTTGAGATTTGTAAATTATTGCATTCCGTTTGTATTTACAATTTGTACTTTGTCCCAACTTTTTTGGAATCGGGGTTGTAGTACATGGCTTATAGCCGACGAGGTGCGTGCTCATGTACAACTCGATTTTGTGGAATAACTTTGAGCATTTAGCTGATGCTCAAAGTGAATTACACTGAGATACATTTGAACAGTTTGCTCAAGGGCCCAACAACGGCAGCTTAGTGGTGATCGCTCATTGATCTCATGATCTTCTGATCCGCTTAACCTCTGAGCTACCTTTGCCCTATTCTTATTTAGACCGCAGACATTAGCCTTCGATATTGCAACAGGTGACTAATTTAACAACCCTTATCACATGACAATGTTTTGGACAGCAGAGTTACAGAAGCCTGTAATATGTACCTGTCTTAAGTTAGAAATGACCTCTTCCAGTTCTTCTATACGTCTGTGGAGCCGCTGAATCTCTTTCTGTAAACAGAGTCATGGGCATCATGAGCAGAGCAGCAATGCGTTCATACAATGTGTATTGTTTAACAATCCCAAATTACATAGAGATAAATAGGCTTTGCTCTGTAACAGTTTAGCCCTGCTGCTGTGGTTATGAAGTGCTGAGATGTAAGAAGTATAAACGTAAACACCTGCGCAACCCATACACATTCAGCTCCAAAATTATTGGCACTCTTGGATATAATGATTAAAGCGGAGCTCCCGATAAGCGTGTAAGCAAAAATATTTGCAAGGGCACAAAATCAACCTCAACAGAATAATAATAATAATAATAATAATAATAATAATAATGGGTGGCACGGTGGTGTAGTGGTGAGCGCTGTCGCCTCACAGCAAGAAGGTCCGGGTTTGAGCCCCGGGGCCGGCGAGGGCCTTTCTGTGCAGAGTTTGCATGTTCTCCCCGTGTCCGTGTGGGTTTCCTCCGGGTGCCCCGGTTTCCCCCACAGTCCAAAGACATGCAGGTTAGGTTAACTGGTGACTCTAAATTGACCGTAGGTGTGAATGTGAGTGTGAATGGTTGTCTGTGTCTATGTGTCAGCCCTGTGATGACCTGGCGACTTGTCCAGGGTGTACCCCGCCTCTCGCCCGTAGTCAGCTGGGATAGGCTCCAGCTTGCCTGCGACCCTGTAGAACAGGATAAAGCGGCTACAGATAATGAGATGAGATAATAATATAGCATAGGAGCCATCGAACTGTGTAGTGTGGTGTATTTCGCATCGATAAATTTCTACATTGTCACTGACAGTGACACAATAATGAGATATACAGTACCAGTCAAAAGTTTGGAAACACCTTCAAATTCAATGTTTTTTCTTTATTTTAATTAACTAAAAGACACTTTGTGTCTTAAAGTAATGACTGACTGTTATTTCTCTTTACTTAGTTGAGTGGTTCTTGACATAATATGGATTACTACAGTTGTCGAAAAGGGCTATTTACTGTATTTTTATTATTTACTCTTTACTGGTTGATGGTGTCAAATCCATTAAGAAGGCAAGAAATTCCATTTTTGTCAAGACACACCTGTTAATTGAGAAGCATTCCAGGTGACTACCTCATGAAGCTGATTCAGTTAATGCCAATAGTGTGCAAAACTGTTATCAAGGTAAATAGTGACGACTTTGAAGAATCTAAAAGATGAAATGTTTTTTTAAAACACTTTTTTTTTTGTTTACCATATAATTCCATATGTTATTTCATAGTTTTGATGAGTTCAGTATTGTTCTACAATGTAGGGGAAAAAAAATAAATAAATAAAAACATCGAATTTGAAGGTGTTTCCAAACTTTTGACTGGTACTGTACATCACAGTGTGAATACATATTTATTCCTTTCTTTGACACCGTATGTCATGAGCCAGAAACAACACTACAACATTTATTATGGTGTGACTCTGCTGGGTGTCTGGTGGACAGCAGTGAACCAGCACTTTCACTTTACATCATTACTACATAGTATAGTAAATATTACCAGACATAAGAACTAATCGATATCAATCTACAGTACTTTTAGATTATCTAAAACAAAGGAAACATGCTCATAATTGCTACTGAACTATGCAGTAATTATGTTTACAAGAGTGTGCAGAGTATCCTCCGGTTAAAAAAACAAAACAAAAAACATGCAATGCAAAGATAGGTTGCCCGCTATGAAACAAACAAACAAACAAACAAACAAACAAACAAACAAACAAACAAACGCTATGGATAAAAACCTTCGGATAAAAAAAAAAAAAACCTACTGGAAAACATACTTCTCGACCGAATGCAATGTCTCCAATGGCTCCAAGGGTTATGCCACACTCACAACCCACCGTAAGTGTTTTGGACACGCACGAGTCACAGGGTTTGGTAGTTTGCAGTCGTGCTGCAGGGTCACGGTAAACACGGGGGAAAGTGTGGGGGAGGAGTACGGGCAAAGTACTTGTCAAGTACAGGTTGCATTCGGCAGAGGATAAGAGAGAGGAAGTGATTGGGAAAAGATGGGACAGAGGCCGCCGCCTCGCGTTCTGACATCGGTATTCTTGTATTAGCAAAGCCAATATCGCTTCGTGCTGCTCCTCAGCTTCTATTATCTGCCTATAAAGGTCCAACTCCTTCAGTCGTTGCAGCAGTATAGCGACAGCCATCTTCTTCTCTTCTACAATGCTACACGCTATATAATTAGTTCCTTCCCCAATATATATACCCCGAGCCTTGCCCATCGTGTCGTGTGCGGGTCGCATGCGCTGCGTGCATGCCACACATAGGGGTAGAAAGTGAGATGTACTTCTGTCTTGAGGGCCACAGAAATAACAAGTGTGGAATACTTGTATAGTACTTCTGAGGCACGTCACTCGTACAATGACCGTGCGTCACTCGTACGTCTTACTGTCATCGCAAAAAGCCCCAACTAGCCGTGCTGCTGACTTAGTTCAGGCGCACAAAAGGAGTGCGGGTCCTGTACGTAGTATATGCGTTCTTGATTTTTCACAAGAGCCGTAGAATTTGCATGTGCAGGACCAAAAGTCTCCACGGCCAGTCTGCGACCTTCTACGGCACTGAACACACGCAAGTGTCGCGCAAGTCTCAAGCACGGTTTTGCCAAATTTTTTATCGTAGACTGCCTGTAGTAGCACGTACGGCAGGTTGTGAGTGTGGTTTTAGAGCTGCAGTCTTGATATTTCAAACCTGATATGTCAAACAGTTGTCTGGTTACAACTGTCAATTATCCAACAAGCTAGTGGACTAATAAAATGGTTTTAACTAGTTTTATATGAAACCGTCGTGAATATTTTCCATAAAATGCGTTAGTAAATAATCCGACGTTTTTTTTTAAAAAGCAAATTAAAAATAAGCGCTGGATAAAAACCCATCTATCTTATGCAAATAAAGATACAAATTTTGTTGTCCAGTGGTCAAATGTTTATGAGAGAGGTTGCCTTGCACTTATGATCGGGTTCCCTTTGGTGGTACATGTATGTTGTTTGTATGTAAGTACGGATGGATGGACATTGTACAGTTGCAAAAGTTATCAAAAAAATCAGGTTGCTGTATTAAGTATGGAGCTTTGCTCTGTGCGCTATGTGCTTGGGGAGTTCCACTATTATGAAAAACTTTTTTCTTTTTTTTTTGTGGTTGGTTTTGTCTCACACTGAAAATATGGGAGAAATCTACCTCTCCAAGTTTATTACCACATTCCCTTTAAAAAAGTGTCACAGTTATTGGCACCCCAGATTTCGCACTGTGTTCAACTTAACAGCACTGAGGTTTCCCCTATAACCCTGATGAGATCTAACAATTTTCCTCATTACCTAATTTCTCCAGATCCTCTACTATGGATTCTTCTCTTTAGTTCACCTCACCGGTTTTCAAATGGTTTAGGTTAGGGAGCTGGGGTAGCCATGTCAAAAGCTTGATTCTGTGGTATTAAACTATTTTTCATGTGGATTTGGAGGAGCTGAAGACAAGTTCAATATCATGCTAACTGAATGAAATATATCTGATATTCCATGAAAAAAGCCAGCCAATATTATTATTATTATACATACACATCCGATGGAACATTATACATTTTAGGGGCGGCACGGTGGTGTAGTGGTTAGCGCTGTTGCCTCACAGCAAGAAGATCAGGGTTCGAGCCCCGTGGCCGGCGAGGGCCTTTCTGTGTGGAGTTTGCATGTTCTCCCCGTGTCCGCGTGGGTTTCCTCCGGGTGCTCCGGTTTCTCCCACAGTCCAAAGACATGCAGGTTAGGTTAACTGGTGACTCTAAATTGACCGTAGGTGTGAATGTGAGTGTGAATGGTTGTCTGTGTCTATGTGTCAGCCCTGTGATGACCTGGCGACTTGTCCAGGGTGTACCCCGCCTTTCGCCCATAGTCAGCTGGGATAGGCTCCAGCTCGCCCGCGACCCTGTAGAACAGGATAAAGCGGCTAGAGATAATGAGATGAGATGAGAGATTATAGATTTTACAAAAAGTTTGTTTATAAATTGTCTCAGTCGTTCGCTCGCACGGAAATTTTATGTGTAATACGTATCATATGGCATTTTCAATTCACTGCGACCGTTTACTGTGGGTGCCACCGGCGAACAAAGAAATGCACGGCAGAAAACTTTCTCACTGAATATTCACATCGGCTCCAACATGTGACGTCATGTTGTCTTGACAATTATGCAATATCGTAAAGCATATTGCACACTCAGTCTCCATTGGGTAGAGTGTGGGCATACACATAGGAAGAGTGATATGCTAACAATATTGCATACTATCAAACCAAATGAATGAAACCCCCAAGAAGGGAATAGAATACATATATGTTATTTACCAGCTGGGAGGTCCATATCGTGAAATATCGTGACCGAGGTCTTGAAAGTACTGACTGAGGCCCTCTGGGCTGAGGTCAGTATTCAAGGCCGAGGTCACGGTATTTCACCATACGAACCGACCTTAAGCTGGTAAATAATATATTTATTTTTTTCTTTACCAAATTCTAACAGAAAACGAGAGCTCCTGAAAGGGAAAACCGAGCCGAGCCGCCATTTTGAATCCTCATTCACGGCTGTAATGCAAATGGCTTCCTCCTCAGTATACAAGTGCACTTCCATGGCAGGAAAAAAACTACATTTTGCCGCCTGTGTAGTCCCCATTTATACAAAATTGAGTCATTCAGGATTCAGCCATGTTTTTGCTTGGTGTTAGCAACAGTTACAGGTTTTTAGCTTTCTCCTGCAATGTTTTTTTTTATTTCTTCTTCCTCAGGGTAGTAAAACTCGCTTTCGCTGTGAACACTGTCATTATTGCTACCCATGCTGTAAAATTAATGCTATTCTCCTGAGAAATGCGAAAAAAATGTTGACAAAAATTGCTACGATGTTTGTTGTTGTGAATGAGCGAGTCGCCAGAGGTCCATAACCGGGGTCCGTATTGTAGGATACGGACCCACTCACCAGCCAATCAGAGCACAGGATTTGATGGAAACCAGACCGCGAAAAAAATGTTTTTATTCCATCAAAAATGTGTCCTGTATGTAGAATAATTTCTGATATTTTACTCTGATGACGCCACTCCCAGTATTTTTCCGATGACTGGATGTGCGTTGTCTACATGGTGAACCGGTTCAAAATTAAAATTCTTTTGATTAACTTGTATATATTTTTCGTGGATGTGTCCATATAATATAAAGAACATAACATGGTTACATGAAGATACGAAGTTTATCTTCTTGTGTTGAAAATATTTTCACTCGTTTGCTTCGCTCACTCGTGAATATATTCATCACTCGAAGATAAACTTCATATCTTCACATAAGTGTGTAATATCCTCCCTCTCTCTTACATATACACATATATATATATATATATTTGGAACATGCTTCAATTACAACTTTTCATATAAATTGGGGTGAAAATGATGGCAATGTGGTTCAGTCTAAATTTCCTTCAATGAAAATTTATATTTCTCATAATTTTTAAATGAGAGATCAATCTAACGAACCATAAACATTTGTTCATAACTGCCTCTAAATAAATTCCAGTGACATCATAGAGCTACATGCTTGAGGATTCCTTACTTTGGCCTCCTGCAGCTCCATGTCTGCCGTCTCCAACACCATCTCTTTGTCTCTCTCTAATTGCTGTGCGAGCTGATCTATCTGGGTGAGCTCACTGCACAGCTCCTGGTTCCTGGCACTCAGGTCGGCCACTTCACTGGAAACAGTCTTCTTCTTCTGTTGGAGTCCGTCCACCTTCTGCTCCAGAGTCCTGTTTGTCTCTTGCAGGTACTCAATCTTAGAGAGAGAAAGAGAGAGAGAGAGAGAGAGAGAGAGAGAGAGAGAAATTTCCTTAGATAACTAAGACTGGACAATTAAATGATGCTCTTAATGACGAGACCTTATGAAACTGAGTACCTTCTTTGAGGTTCTTGCAGTTTGCTACACAGCTTAAACATATGCTGATAAACTATGACATGTCAGTGTGCTTTATCTGGTTAAAACCAAGTCCTTAGAGCATCACAGAAGAAAGTGACACCAAAACATCGTGCTCTCAGTGGAGCTGTCCACAGGTTATTTTAGCAGGTAGGGGTGGGAGGTGTAATGACAAATGTGGCACACCTGAGCCCTGTTGTTGCACTTATATTTATGTGAACATTTCCTCTATGTCATTCTCCCTGAGCACTGAGAGGAGGGTGTGTGTGTATGTGTGTGTGTGTGTGTGTGTGCGCGCCTGTGTACATGAGGCGAACAAAAGAAAAACCAGAAGGAAAAAAACAGAAACATAATAAATACGTTTTGTACAAAGTTTAATGCTACAGTGACGACATTACTACTTTATCAATTATATGAGCCCAAATATAGAGCTCATGATCTGCTGTGTTTTCGAAGAGCCATTCTGTTAAGATTGCTACAGCTATAGTTTCCTGCAAATGTGAACAAATCACACCTACAAGAATTCCTTTTACAGGAAGAGCATTAATTCAATATCAGAATAACAGATGCGTTCATGATAACACAATGGCGTTAGCTTAGGCTCACTATCATACTATTTTCACGTATAATTTAGTAGGATAGTAATTTGAGGCTTTCTGTTCTGATATCTTATTTAGGAGGGTAAGACTTCGTAGGATAGTAAGCAGCTGCAAATAATATCATATTATTCTGGCATGGATATTCATACAGTACTATGAGATGCTGTATCTGATGACATACTCTGTGTGTGTGTGTGTGTGTGTGTGTGTGTGTGTGTGTGTGGGGTTTAAACAAAAGAGGAAAAATTTCACTTTTATTACCACCTCTTGGCCAAAAGCAATCTCATTCCTTTGAACACAAAATGGTGAATCAGGAGATCATGCAAGCTAATACAAGTTAATAAGACCTTAAATCTCCTTCTGCATGCAAAGTAAACAATCCAGTTTACATGTCAAAATGTTCAGTACACATGCTATTAGTCACCTGTAAGTTTAAGTGAGCAATGAGCTTTTCGTTACTGATGTTCTGAGCCTCCAGAGAGATGACATCGTATGGCCGTCCTCCATCCAGAGCCCGATTCAGGCGCTCGATCTCTTTATCTCGTTCCTCTACCTATGCAAGTAGCCAAACAAACAAAATTTCTATTGCAAATTTGCTTGGTTTTTAAGGTATTGCGGTTTGCAATTTCAGACGTTGTCATTTTTCAGTTCCCATAAACATCAAGCACACCTGAGCGTTGAAGTGCTTGATTCCCCCCTGGGCTCTCTCTAGATCTAACTTCAGTGCTGTCACTTCTTGCTGCAGCTCCTGAATCCTAAAACAAACAGCAGACCTCAATCACGCAAAACAAGTTATAAGCAATCAATCAATCAATCAATCAATCAATCAAGAAAGAAAGAAAGAAAGAAAGAAAGAGCACACCTGAAAGAAGAAAAACAAATCTGATTATGTCCTTCATAACTGGTTATCTAGCTATTGTAATAAGCCCTCTCATACCTGGTGTCAGCCACCTGGAGGAGGTCAGCAATGTACGGGTCATCAGGCCTTGCCACAGCTGGAGAAGAGAGGCCATGAGAGGCAGGAAGGAGCTCATCTATTTGCATCCGCTGGCGTCTGAAAGGGATTGGCCTCTTCTTCCCTCCTGTTCAATCAAAATAAAGCACACATTCATAACATCATATCATCTTATAACTGAGCAGTAGAAACTAAGAGGTTACGATTCTATGCTAACTGAACTACTGTTAGCTGGCTAATTTGCAGACACACACACACACACACACACACACACACACAAAAAAAAAAACAACCCTGCCCCATTCCATGCCTTTAGAGATGACTGTGACACTACGTTCAGACTGCAACCTGAAACGACCCATATCCGATTTGTTGTGAAATCCGATTTTTTTGTTAGGCCGTTCACATTACCAATTATATGAGACTTGTATGCGATCTCCAATATGAACGGAAAACGACCCAAAAGTGTCCCGCATGCGCAAATTGACACGTAATAAGCACATCTACGTAATACGTAAACAAAAAAAAGCGCACTCTTCAAGTTTAATGATTTCTTTTTTTTTTTGTTTGTTTGTTTAATTATCTGGTTAGTGTTAAAGTGTGAGGTCTCGTGTGTGTTTTTGTTTCCGAACTGAAATGAAAACGTGTAGCCTGGTAACGAGGGTTGACTCCTAAATGTCTCTCTAATTTCTATATAAGTGCACTACATGTTACTAGGAAGTAATGGATTTTTAAACTCTATATAGTGCACTCGAGCTTCAGTAGGCAGTCATTTGGGATACGGCCGCTGTATTACCAAACTCTTAATTCAGGCTTAATAATTTGCACATATTTATTTCGTCATATTAATAAACTTTTTCTACATTTTTATAAATATTTATTTAGATTGTTTATAGCCAGCTGAATTCTGCAACTTCTCTCAGCGCTGGCTCAAGGTGCAGAAACACCAGTGCAGTTTGCGATGGAGATGAGGCGAGACCTGGCGATGTGGTTTTTGTGGCGGCGGCGGAACTCACACAATAATCTGATTAATGTGGGCAGCAGACTAATGAGACCGAAGGTGTCAAATTACTGGAAATTTCCAGAACAATCTTATAATCTTGTAATACAGGATGGTTTAAGTTATAAATCAGTTATAGAAACTGTTTTATTTAATCAGGCTAACAGATCAACATCCAGGTCCCTACCAAATCCACCATTATCTTGATCAATTCTATAAAAGTCTATTTAAATTCTGAAAACTGTACAAATGTTGTTGTTTTCCACCAAAGAGGCGGGATTAGCCAACGCAGAATAGTGACGTTTGTCTCTTGTTGATGACGTGTAGGTCGCATGAATGCAACCTGTCCGGTCAGACTGCAGTCGCATGTGAAAATATCGGATATGCATCGGATTTAGGACCACATATCCAAGCGGCCTGGGTCGCATGTGAAAAAATCGGATCTGTGTCGTTCAGATTGTCAATAACAAATCGGATACAGGTCGCATATGGGCAAAAAAATCGGATATGGGTCGTTTCAGGGTGCAGTCTGAACGTAGTCTTACATGAACTAACTCATGTCAGTCAGCAATTTTTGTTGATAAAGTCTTAAAATAACAGCTAACAGAGTTATTTGATCACATGACGTTCCAGTGTAGACAGCAGACGACTAGGTAATGTTTCAAACAGTACACTGAAACCCATTTTACAACAGATTCTGTAAGCATGCTGCTTGAGCATCACTGTGACACCACTTTGATATGCTCATTAAAAACTGCTGCAGTGTGATCGTGTGTGCCTCATTAGTTTTGATGTAAACAGACTTAAATGGCCATGTTGATTAAGACACATCAAAAGTGGTACAGCTGTGGTGCATGTGCAGCGCACATCCCGAGTCTGATGTGAAATGGGTTTTATGTTACAAATATTGTGCATGAAACATGGCACAATTGAGCACGGTAAATGATCACACATTACAGACCTACTGGAGCATTTAGGAACGTTTATAGCATTACATTTAAAGACAATGTACGGTCAAGTGAAAAAGTAAGTACACCCCATGAAATGTTCCTTTTAACATACACTATATTGCCAAAAGTATTTGCTCACCCATCCAAATTATCGGAATCAGGTGTTCCAATCACTTCCATGGCCACAGGTGTATAAAATCAAGCACCTAGGCATGCAGACTGTTTTTACAGTTTGGAGCTGGCCCCTTCCTCTTCCAACATGACTGTGCACCAGTGCACAAAGCAAGGTCCATAAAGACATGGATGACAGAGTCTGGTGTGGATGAACTTGACTGGCCTGCACAGAGTCCTGACCTCAACCCAACAGAACACCTTTGGGATGAATTAGAGCGGAGACTGAGAGCCAGCCCTTCTCGTCCAACAATCAGTGTGTGACCTCACAAATGCGCTTCTGGAAGAATGGTCAAAAATTCCCATAAACACACTCCTAAACCTTGTGGACAGGCTTCCCAGAAGAGTTGAAGCTGTTCTAACTGCAAAGGGTGGACCAACGTCATATTGAACCCTATGGATTAGGAATGGGATGTCACTTAAGCTCATATGTGAGTCAAGGCAGGTGAGCAAATACTTTTGGCAATATAGTGTATGTGGACAGATCAGTAGTTGATCTTCAGTAAAACAGAATGCATAGATAAATGTTATGTAATAGATTGAAAAATAATGAAATGTCTGTGTGGCAGCGGGGGCATGGTCTAGCATCGGTCTGTGACAGGAGGGCGGAGTCGGGGAAGTTAAGTGGCAGAATCATTACACCTGTTGTTAATTAATGTGTTTGTGTGTCTTCCCAGTGACCGCGCCCTATTTAAGGAGAGAGTGTGAGAGCAGAGGGAGCTCTCTTGACAACCAGACGGCTGATGTGTGTGCTTGCAACTGCAAATAAAAGAGAGTTTTGTGAGATCAGTTCTGTCCTGCCGTCGGGACAGCCGCCAGATGATCTTTCGCCAGCTCGATTGCCTGATCCAGCGACGCCGGGCGGTGGCACTGGACCCACTCTGCGGTTCCCGCTGGTAGACGCGCGACGAACTGTTCCAGTACCACCTGGTCGATGAGTCCCTCGGCGTCGCAGCTGTCGGCCCTCAACCACTGCTAGCAGGCGTCCCGGAGTTGCTGGCCAAACGCGAACAGCCGGCCGACTTCCTCCAAGCGCAGAGCGCGGAAACGCTGATGTTGTTGCTCCGGGGTGTGTCCCACCCACTGGAGGACGGCCCGGCGAAGGTCTGCGTAGGCCAGCCGGCGGTCGGCGGGGAGCTGTAGCGTGGCCAGCTGCGCCTCTCCCGTTAGCAGGGGGAGGAGGCGCGCCGCGCGCTGTTCCACCAGCCACCCCGAGGTCTCTGCTACCTGCTCAAAGAGCGTGAAGAATGCCTCAGGGTCGTCCTGCGGGCCCATCTTCGTGAGGGGGGAAGGCCCCACGGCGGTGGAGATGGTGGACCCCGCCGACGCGAGGAGGTGCCGGAACGCCCGACGATCTTCCTGTTGCGCCAGCACCAGGGCCTCGAACCGTTGTTCTTGCTCCTTTCGGAGGGCGAGCAGCGCCTGGTGCTGGCTCTTTTGGGCCGTGGAGAGGGCGTGGATCAGGTCGGCAAAGGTGGAGGACTCCATGGGGCTGTTGTCTTCTGTGCTCGGATCCCGGGTTTCGGCACCACTGTAGCAGTCCATGTAGGTGGGTGGAGCACAGAAGGACGGCAGGACAGAACTGATCTCACAAAACTCTCTTTTATTTGCACTTTGCAGTTACAAACACACACTCAGACACACGCACACACATCAGCCGTCTGGTTGTCGAGAGAGCTCCCTCTGCTCTCACTCTCTCTCCTTAAATAGGGCGCGGTCACTGGGAAGACACACAAACACATTAATTAACAACAGGTGTAGTGATTCTGCCACTTAACTTCCCCGACTTCACCCTCCTGTCACAGACCGATGCTAGACCACGCCCCCGCTGCCACAGTCTGTCTGCAACCATGTCATTTGTATGCCATTTTTTTTCTGTTAAAAAAGTAAGCTCACCTCTGGCTTCAGTAACTGGTATTATTGCCCCCTTTGGCAGAAACAGCTTTAAGTAGGCGTTTCCTATAACTGTCTACCAGTCTCTGACATCTGCTGGGAGAAAATTCTGCCCACTCCCTCCAGGAAGAATTCTTTCAACTGCAGAATATTTGAGGAGTTTCTTGCATGTCCAGCATGTTTCAAATCCAACCATAACATTTAAATGGGATTCAGATCTGGGCTTTGACAAGGGCATTCCACAACCCTCTATTTCTTCCTTTTGATTCATTCCTTGGTGGATTTGCTTGTATGTGTTGGATCATTATCCTGTAGGAAGAACCCGTTCTTCAGCTTCAACTTTTTTTTTGACAAATGGCTTCACATTCTCATCAAGCAGTCTCTGCTCTGAAAGAGACTTCATAGTCGATTCTGTGACTGCAAGTTGGTCAGGCCCTGAGGCAGCAAAGCAGCCCCATGCCATAACATTTCCACCTCCATGTTTTAGAGTTGCTATGAGGTTCTTCAGATCAAATGTTGTCTTCATTTTTTGCCACACATGGCTTCTGGTACTGTTATCAAACAACTCTTTGACTCGTCTGTCCATAGCACATTGTTCCAGAAGGCCTGGTGCTTGCCTAGATATTCTTTAGCAAACTTTTTATCTTGCCCTGATGCTCCTTTTAGACAATAAAGGCTTAATGAAGGCTTAATAAAGGCTTACTCCTGGTGAACCTCACATGTAGGCCAAATTTGTACAGTCTCTTTCTAATAGTAGAAGCATGCTCTTTGACATCAATGATTGCAAGAGCTATCTGTAGATCCTTGTCTTGAAATTCTGGGGTTATTAAAGACTTCTTTTAGCATCTCGCAGTCTGTTCTGGGGTTAAATTTCCTGGGGCTGCCTGGCCTGGACAAGTTGGCAGTGGTTTTAAAACTTCTCCACTTGCAGATGATTTTCCAGCCAGTGGAATAATTTATCTTCTTTAACCCGCATCCCAGAATCACAAGCATCTACAACTTTCTTTCTGAAGGTCTCAGGGAGCTCTTTTGATCTCGGTACAATGATACCGCACACTCCAATAACAAAGAGCAAACAAGAGCAGATATCTGGAGTTTTAAATAAGACCAGTTTGTCCAAGATATTCTCTAACAGTGTTCTAATCATTAGCACCTGATTTCAGTTTGGAACATTTGAGGTTATGATATATTTAGGGGTGTGCTTACTTTTTTCCACACAGAAAAATTGCATTTCGGTTTATTTCAAATATATAACTCATGACAAGTATGTTGATTTTCACTTAAGTGTCAACTATTAATCAACATTGTTTAAATGAAGACCAGATATCTGTAGGTCCAAATATGTTGGGAAAAATTCTAAACTTCTTTTCTTGGGGTGTACTTACTTCTTCACAAGACTGTATATTCAAATTGAAGAGAATGTAATGATTATATATTAAGAGAATGTAATACTTATGTAATTGCATCGAATTAAGACTTGTTAAAGACGGGCAGATACACGGGCATAACAGAATTCTAAGGGCATTTGTTGGTGGAGTCAAACATTTACACTAAAAAGTTTTTTTTTTAAAAGATTGTTTTAATGAATTTTTCATTGAAAAGAATATGTAAATTAAACCACATACATATGTGTGTGTATATATATATATATATATATATATATATATATATATATATATATATATATATATATATCTCATTATCTCTAGCCGCTTTATCCTGTTCTACAGGGTCGCAGGCAAGCTGGAGCCTATCCCAGCTGACTACGGGCGAAAGGCGGGGTACACCCTGGACAAGTCGCCAGGTCATCACAGGGCTGACACATAGACACAGACAACCATTCACACTCACATTCACACCTACGGTCAATTTAGAGTCACCAGTTAACCTAACCTGCATGTCTTTGGACTGTGGGGGAAACCGGAGCACCCGGAGGAAACCCACGCGGACACGGGGAGAACATGCAAACTCCGCACAGAAAGGCCCTCGCCGGCCACAGGGCTCGAACCCGGACCTTCTTGCTGTGAGGCGACAGCGCTAACCACTACACCACCGTGCCGCCCCATACATATACATATATATATATATATATATATATAGATAGATAGATAGACAGACAGACAGACAGACAGATAGATAGATAGGGAGGGAGAGAGGGAGAGAGGGAGGGAGAGAGAGAGAGAATGTTTTGCTAAAAATTAGATTGAAACATGTATTCCACGGACCTCTTGTGGTCCGTAGCATAATTACAGTGAGTCTGCAGGAGTGCTTCTAAAAATATTTAACACAGATATGTGATATTTTCTGTTAAAAATACATTTTTAGGCCCATTAAATTTCAGAAGTCAGAGGCTTTTTAATTAACTTATATGCTTAGTTGTGCTCATTCGCAACTCTCTCACAACCCTTTTTAGCTTCTCATTCTGGAGTGATCTATGTTCACCGTGTTATTATTGCAAATATGTCCAAAACTGATGGGTTAAACAGACAAAAGACAATTCAGAGTGATCATCAAATTAAAGATAATGGTAGCAATACGTTAACATTTTACTGTTCACTCCAGGCTACAAAAACCTCCACATTCTGAAGCGTCTATATTCTGACTGATCAGCGAGCGTTACTCTAGGAGTCTACATCTGCAAGAAAAAGTCATTTGTTTGAGAACCACTTCTCTAATGAATGATGAGTAATGGTTGATACTGTACTACAACTCCAACTTCTTGTGCTTTACTAAACTATATAATATTTTACGTTGATGGCAGCAAACCAAACACAAGACAGCTTGGAACATTTGCTGAATGTGGTTGAAACGGTGTAGTAGGTAAGGCGTTTCATCCTACCTGGTGTCTGCACTACAGCCTGCATGTTCTTCTCTTGCAGCTGCTGAATGCGTTCGCTTTTGGCTTTGCTGTCCTTCTCCAGCGCACGGACCTTATGCACATACTGATTGTTGAGGAACTTTAGATCCGAGGTCTCGTGGTCCAGTTTCCTGATGAAAGCCTTTAGCTCTAGTCACATAAAAAATGGTACCATGAGAATTTCATAAATATACAGTGTAATAAACAACCAGGAAAATCCTGGATGTAGTATATGATGTGCTGCTGCTGGGAGTCTTCTAACCCCTAGTGGTTCGATCCTTTTCCTCCTTCAATTTGAGAAGCCCCAAGTGCAGTTCGTTGTTCTCTCGGACAAGCCGGGCATTTTCTGTCTTATATGGCTCCAGCAGAGCGTCAAGATTCCGACTCTCCTTTTCGGTTTTCCCAGCTGAGAGCTTGGCATTCCGAAGACTTTCGGTGGTGTGGACTAAATCACTGGCAAAGAAAACCCCACAAAATTAACACTAATGTACAACCAACTAAAGTAATAAACTAACAGATTTTAGACTAGAGCTTTCACAAATTTCACTTCTAAAAGAAAAGTCTGAAAAATCAAGACAGGCTGCCTGGATTGATCAAACATTAGAAATAATCATAAAAACCTACTTACCTAAAAAGCTTTTCAACCAAAGGCAATGACTCGATGCCTAACGGCTGCCTATAGCCCAACTGATCCAGACGTTTTCGGAGATTTATAAATTTCCGCTCTGCATTGGTACTCATGGTTACACTCTTAGCAGTGTTCTGTGGAAGTGCGTTCATTTTAATGGTAGTGGCAGTAAATCTTTAAAAGCATAATAAAGCGAAATAATTTAAATTCTGCACATCTCCACCCTGAATAATTCAGGCAAATGGATAGCAAGCATCAATACTCCTGACATTTCCTTTTAAGAACCAATAATGGGAGGGGGGGGGGGGGGGGGGGGGGTGTATTTTTGCCAATTTGCTTATAAACTGCTATCGGACAAAATGTGAACCTGTTAAAACTAAAACTATTAAAAACACCTGAAATCCAGCTATATGGTTACAGCAGAAGGTATGAGAAGAAATTAAGATAAACATGTGGCTGCCTGGAATAATTTGTCAGCTGAATTCTGGGGGAAAAAATCTGGTTTGACCCAAAATTAAGAAAACTCCAATAGATTTTGGAGCATGGCTGTGGGGATTTGTGCTCATTCAGCCACAAGGGCATTAGTGAGATCAGGCATTTATGCTGGTGAGGAGGTCTGGGGTGCAGTCAGTGTTTCAGTTCATCTCAAAGATGTTCAGTGGGGTTGAGGTCAGGGCTCTGAGAGCAGGATACTCGAGTTCTTCTGCTCCAACCTTGGCAAAGTATGCCTTCATGGAGTTTGCTTTGTGCACAGGTGCACTGTCATGCTGGAACAGGTTTGGGCCTCTTAGTTCCATCCATCCATCCATCCATCCATCCATCCATTATCTGTAGCCACTTATCCTGTTCTACAGGCATACTTGCCAACCCTCCCGATTTCGGCGGGAGGCTCCCGATTTTAGCCTCCATATCCCGCCTCCCGATCATATTTGTTAAAAACTGGTTAATCTCCCAGTTTTGGGAAATCCCTACCGCCAAGTTAAAAATACTCCCAATTATGTCCAATCAAAATCGTATAAGAAACACTGCTGATGTCAACTGATTTTTAACCTATCAGCAAACGGAACGACAGTCACTTCCGTAATGTAGGATTCACCTGGGCTGTCCGACATTTTTTACAAGCAGTCATTCATCACGGCCACTAAACCCAATACCAAAGGGCAAAAATATGAACGCAAATACCAGGTTGCATGGGAGAATGAATTTCCATGGATAAGCAAATGTTCGACCAGCCAGTTACACATTTTAAGATAAAGATACCTTAAATCAGAATATAATGGACATTTAAGTGTGAAATTAAACTAGTCTTCCATACCATTTCAGAAACAAACTGTACAACTTTTCAAGTGTTTAGTGAAATTTTGCATGACAGAGAATTTGTTTGATGAGTGTATTTGAATAGTGTGGTCGTGTCTTAGTGCTAATTTGAATTTATGTTTGAAAGTTTTAAGTGAAAGTTTACAAGTGAATTATCTGGAAAGCGATTGATTTTGATAGAGTTTTGAGGTTTTAAGTGCAAGATTACTCGTGAGTGTATTTTGGTAGGACTAAAATTTTGCATTCGAGTGAATTTCTTTCTGGAGTATATTTTGATAGTATGGTAGTATTTATACAGCCATTTTTAAATTTTGTTTGAAAACTTTCACTCAAAGTTTGCAAATGAGAAAATTCCTCTGATGCATTCCAATAGGATTTGGATAGGATTTCTAGTGCTTTTTAAAAATTCTGTTGGAAAGTGTTGCGTGAGAGAGATGCATTTTAGTAGTACTAAGACAGTGCAGTATTTATTTAATTGAGTTGTTACTATTTTGGTTAAATCTTATTAAAATTTAATTTATATATGATATAGTTCTCTGTATTTTTACATGAGCTTACACAAGGAAAACACATTTGATGCAATCCAATAATACTTTCATTCACTGTGACTATTTTAAGAAATTATAAACATTCTTCTAAAGCATCACTTGTGTTATTTTCTGTGGGTCTCTGTATGGATACAATATTCAGGCATGAGATTTTTCAGCTAGAAATCTGATTTAAGACTTCCCTTTCATTGTTATTATATTAAAATTCAAGACGAGTATTATTTCAGATTTTTCACTCTGAGCTCTCTCATCCCTGATGCATGAATCCCATAACCTATAGCAACGGATAGAACAATATCAACAATTCAAAAACTCTTTAATTGTATACATTTCAAATGGTTTGCCATTAATTGGGATCCACTGGTTTTATCATTTCAACCGCGCATCATATCCTCGTCCAATTGAAAATGTCGTTCACGCACTTTTCTCCCCCATGAGAATTTTGAAAAGTTGGCAAGTATGTACAGGGTCGCAGGCAAGCTGGAGCCTATCCCAGCTGACTACGGGCGAAAGGCGGGGTACACCCTGGACAAGTCGCCAGGTCATCACAGGGCTGACACATAGACACAGACAACCATTCACACTCACATTCACACCTACGGTCAATTTAGAGTCACCAGTTAACCTAACCTGCATGTCTTTGGACTGTGGGGGAAACCGGAGCACCCGGAGGAAACCCACGCAGACACGGGGAGAACATGCAAACTCCGCACAGAAAGGCCCTCGCCGGCCGCTGGACTCGAACCCAGGACCTTCTTGCTGTGAGGCGACAGCACTACCTGTTAGTTCCAGTAAAGGGAAATTATAAAGCTGTAAATCCACAGACATGCTGTATAATTGTGCGCTTCCAAATTTGCAACAGTTTGGGGAACAACCACATATGGGTGTCCACATACTTTTGGCTATAATGTATGTACATTAGATGGAAATGTCAAAATTTGGCCACAACATTGCCTCCAGTTTTCCGTCTTCCTCCAGTGCAGCAGCTTATTTACTAATGAAATAACTTTTAATGATCATTTCTGATGCCCACATTTACTTATTCACTTTAGAAATCATAGACATTTCCTCTTTTTGATGTACACAAGTATCCTGATACTAACCTACACTGTTTTCAATGTAACCGAATCTAGCGAGGAATATTCCTACCTTGATGATTAATTATATAAAGTTTAACCACTTACCCAGTAGTTTTATTTGTTGTTGTGTTTGTGTTATCCAGCTGTCAGCTAGCTGACTAGTTAGTGAGGTAGCAGCATAACGTACACTTTAGCATTTAGCTTGATGAGCTAGCTATGGACTCAGGAAAAGAACGCCATTTTCTGTTAAAATGTCGAACAGAAGTCTGGGCTTCTCTTTCTATTTTCACCCTTTTTTAAGCAAACACTATCACAATAAAGTGCAGAATTTTGACTGTTTTTTTTTCTTTGTAGCTAGCTATTCTGCAACTGATTTCCTTTTCAAGCTGTATGACTTCCGGTGGTGAGAAAGCTGTTTGAAAATGGCGCCCAACACGAAACAGAATTGCCATAGAAACGGCCATGGTGAACTAGCACCACCAGGCGGCTAAGCAAATCAACAAAAGACGTCAAGCTTTTAAAACCAGAACCGTTTTCATCTCATCTCATCTCATCATCTCTAGCCGCTTTATCCTGTTCTACAGGGTCGCAGGCAAGCTGGAGCCTATCCCAGCTGACTACGGGCGAAAGGCGGGGTACACCCTGGACAAGTCGCCAGGTCATCACAGGGCTGACACACAGACACAGACAACCATTCACACCTACGGTCAATTTAGAGTCACCAGTTAACCTAACCTGCATGTCTTTGGACTGTGGGGGAAACCGGAGCACCCGGAGGAAACCCACGCGGACACGGGGAGAACATGCAAACTCCACACAGAAAGGCCCTCGCCGGCCCCGGGGCTCGAACCCAGGACCTTCTTGCTGTGAGGCGACAGCGCTAACCACTACACCACCGTGCCGCCCAACCATGTTCATATTTTTTCTAAAGAAAAAAAAAATGTCTGGCCTCAAGAGCTATACTATATAGTAAAACTATGTGGACACCTGACCATCTCATCTCATCTCATTATCTCTAGCCGCTTTATCCTTCTACAGGGTCGCAGGCAAGCTGGAGCCTATCCCAGCTGACTACGGGCGAAAGGCGGGGTACACCCTGGACAAGTCGCCAGGTCATCACAGGGCTGACACATAGACACAGACAACCATTCACACTCACATTCACACCTACGGTCGATTTAGAGTCACCAGTTAACCTAACCTGCATGTCTTTGGACTGTGGGGGAAACCGGAGCACCCGGAGGAAACCCACGCGGACACGGGGAGAACATGCAAACTCCACACAGAAAGGCCCTCGCCGGCCCCGGGGCTTGAACCCAGGACCTTCTTGCTGTGAGGCGACAGCGCTAACCACTACACCACCGTGCCGCCCAACCATGTTCATATTTTTTCTAAAGAAAAAAAAAATGTCTGGCCTCAAGAGCTATACTATATAGTAAAACTATGTGGACACCTGACCATCTCATCTCATCTCATCTCATTATCTCTAGCCGCTTTATCCTTCTACAGGGTCGCAGGCAAGCTGGAGCCTATCCCAGCTGACTACGGGCGAAAGGCGGGGTACACCCTGGACAAGTCGCCAGGTCATCACAGGGCTGACACATAGACACAGACAACCATTCACACTCACATTCACACCTACGGTCGATTTAGAGTCACCAGTTAACCTAACCCGCATGTCTTTGGACTGTGGGGGAAACCGGAGCACCCGGAGGAAACCCACGCGGACACGGGGAGAACATGCAAACTCCACACAGAAGGGCCCTCACCGGCCCCGGGGCTCGAACCCAGGACCTTCTTGCTGTGAGGCGACAGCGCTAACCACTACACCACCGTGCCGCCCCCACCTGACCATCACACCCATATTTGTTTCTTCCTAAGACTGTTGCCATAAAGCTGACAGCGCACAATTGTATATACAACCCCGATTCCAAAAAAGTACAAATTGTAAATAAAAACGGAATGCAATGATGTGGAAGTTTCAAAAGTCCATATTTTATTCAGAATAGAACATAGATGACATATTAAATGTTTAAACTGAGAAAATGTATCATTTAAAGAGAAAAATTAGGTGATTTTAAATTTCATGACAACAACACATCTCAGAAAAGTTGGGACAAGGCCATGTTTACCACTGTGAGACATCCCCTTTTCTCTTTACAACAGTCTGTAAACGTCTGGGGACTGAGGAGACAAGTTGCTCAAGTTTAGGGATAGGAATGTTAACCCATTCTTGTCTAATGTAGGATTCTAGTTGCTCAACTGTCTTAGGTCTTTTTTGTCATATCTTCCGTTTTATGATGCGCCAAATGTTTTCTATGGGTGAAAGATCTGGACTGCAGGCTGGCCAGTTCAGTACCCGGACCCTTCTTCTACGCAGCCATGATGCTGTATTTGATGCAGTATGTGGTTTGGCATTGTCATGTTGGAAAATGCAAGGTCTTCCCTGAAAGAAACATCGTCTGGATGGGAGCATATGCTGCTCTAGAACCTGGATATACCTTTCAGCATTGATGGTGTCTTTCCAGATGTGTAAGCTGCCCATGCCACACGCACTAATGCAACCCCATACCATCAGAGATGCAGGCTTCTGAACTGAGCGCTGATAACAACTTGGGTCGTCCTTCTCCTCTTTAGTCCGAATGACACGGCGTCCCTGATTTCCATAAAGAACTTCAAATTTTGATTCGTCTGACCACAGAACAGTTTTCCACTTTGCCACAGTCCATTTTAAATGAGCCTTGGCCCAGAGAAGACATCTGCATTTCTGGATCATGTTTAGATATGGCTTCTTCTTTGAACTAAAGAGTTTTAGCTGGCAACGGCGGATGGCACGGTGAATTGTGTTCACAGATAATGTTCTCTGGAAATATTCCTGAGCCCATTTTGTGATTTCCAAGACAGAAGCATGCCTGTATGTGATACAGTGCTGTCTAAGGGCCCGAAGATCACGGGCACCCAGTATGGTTTTCCGGCCTTGACCCTTACGCACAGAGATTCTTCCAGATTCTCTGAATCTTTTGATGATATTATGCACTGTAGATGATGATATGTTCAAACTCTTTGCAATTTTACACTGTCGAACTCCTTTCTGATATTGTTCCACTATTTGTCGGCGCAGAATTAGGGGGATTGGTGATCCTCTTCCCATCTTTACTTCTGAGAGCAGCTGCCACTCCAAGATGCTCTTTTTATACCCAGTCATGTTAATGACCTATTGCCAATTGACCTAATGAGTTGCAATTTGGTCCTCCAGCTGTTCCTTTTTTGTACCTTTTAACTTTTTCAGCCTCTTATTGCCCCTGTCCCAACTTTTTTGAGATGTGTTGTTGTCATGAAATTTCAAATGAGCCAATATTTGGCATGAAATTTCAACGTCTCACTTTTGACATTTGATATGTTGTCTATGTTCTATTGTGAATACAATATCAGTTTTTGAGATTTGTAAATTATTGCATTCCATTTTTATTTACAATTTGTACTTTGTCCCAACTTTTTTGGAATCGGGGTTGTAGAATGTTTTTATATAGTACTGTAGCATTACAATTTCCCTTCACTGGAACTAAAGCTTGCGGCATGGTGGTGTAGTGGTTAGCACTGTCGCCTCACAGCAAGAAGGTCCTGGGTTTGAGCCCAGTGGCTGGTGAGGGCCTTTCTGTGCGGAGTTTGCATGTTCTCGCCATATCTGCGTGGGTTTCCTCCAGGTGCTCCGGTTTCCCCTACAGTCCAAAGACATGCAGGTTAGGCTAATTGGTGGCTCTAAATTGACCGTGAGTGTGAATGGTTGTTTGTCTCTGTGTCAGCCCTGCGATAACCTGGTGACTTGTCCAGGGTGTACCCCGCCTCTCACCCATAGTCAGCTGGGTTGCCTGCGACCCTGTAGAACAGGATAAGCGGCTACAGATAATGGATGGATGGAACTAAAGCCCTGTTTACTCTTGGTTCTTTGTCTGGGACACATCAGTATGCATTAGCATTTACACTCCAAAAGATATGTGGTCAAATACATCACAGACCCCTTCAGCGAGTGGTTTGAGCAAAGGCATCTTCAATGCATCTTGGTGGTCATTTACACTTGTATTTAGTGCTGTCCACTTGTAGTCTAAGAGGCCCAAAACCTGTTCCAGCATGACAATGCACTTGTGCACAAAGCGAGCTCCATGAAGGCATGCTTTGCCAAGGTTGGAGTAGAAGATTTCAAGTGTCCTGCACAGAGCCCTGACCTCAGCCTAACTGAACACCTTTGGGATGAACTGGAACACTGATTGCACCCCAGACCTCCTCACCTGACATCAGTACCTAATCTCACTAATGCTCTTGTAGCTGAAAGAACACAAATCCCCACAGCCACGCTCCAAAATCTAGTGGAAAGCCTTCCCAGAAGGGTAGAGGTTATTATTACAGTAAAGCAGGGCCTAAATCTGGAATGGTTGTGGTATGGAATGGTTCAACAAGCACATAGATGTGGTGGTCAGGCGTACACAAACTTTTGGCCATATGGTGTATTTACAGCTCTTGCGTTCATAGTCTTGTTATCTGACTTAAAATCAGTCAACAGTGAGAAACAAAAGATGAATGCTGAGGAAGATGTGGACCAGAGAGTCAGAGATAACTTAAATTTAAATTCAATTCAGTGAGCTTTACTGGTATGACTCTTACAGTACCAGCATTACAAAACCAAATAAATGTTTATGCAAATAGCAGCATAAGAGATTTGAGCAAAAACCAATATACATAAAAAATGATCACTTGGTGCAAATCACTCAGCGCAACACTGCTAGAAGGTTTAAAAAAACAGATGGCACCAGTTTGCACTAAATAGAAGTGTTTATAATGGGGAAGAAACATCCAAAAATATGCACCTCTGCACATATATTTAAAAACTATAAAAGAGAAAAAAGTAAATGCTATAGTAGGCCATACTTTTTAATACTATTAATAGCATATTCTATTTGACAGGGTAGTTTGATAGCACTTATGCCAGTGCAGGTTAATGTAGCTTACATACTTTGAATAAGTAATCTGGTGGTGCATTTCTGAAGGTAGAGCCTACAAGATGTGCTATTTATGGTAGTATGCTGGCGCTCCTCTGGGATTGTAGCTTAACATGATATACAGTACTACTTTAATAGGGTTATGTGGTGGTACATCTGTGGAGGTGTAGCCTACAATGTATGCTGAGGGACCACTGGAGATTTCTAAGAAAACATACTAGGGTACTATGATAGTATACCTCTGAAGATGGACTCATATTGAGTGTAGCCTATTCTGACATACTATTAATAGGGTATTATGTTGGAGTACCCATCTGGAGTTGTCGCCGACTATCATACATTGCTTTGTTGATGCTAACATACTACATCTTCTAGAGCTGTAAATTAACATGACATACTATTACTAGGGTAGTATGCATTTTGGTGTACCTCTAGAGGTGTAGCTTACTGATAGAGACAAGTAGTAGAATAGTATACTAACATACTACATCTGCTAGAGTTGTAAATTAACATGACATACTATGACTAAGGTAGTATGCATCCTGGTGTATCGCTTGAGGTGTGGACTCCTATTACATACGAGTAGTAGTAGAGAACTATACTAACATACTACACCTGCTCGAACTGTAAATTAACATGACATACTGTTACTAGGGTAGTATGTATCTAGGTGTCCCTCTAGACGTGTAGTTTCCTTTTACTTGTCTGTATTAGAGTACTATACTCACATACTACACCTGCTCAAACTGTAAATTAACATGACATACTATTACTAGGGTAGCATGTATCTTGGTGTACCTCTAGAGGTGTACCTTGCTTTCACATACTAGTAGTAGAGTACAATACTAGTATACTACACCTGCTAGAGGTGTAAATTAATATGACGTACGATTGTTACTAGGGTAGCATGTATCTTGGTGTCCCTCTAGACGTGTAGTTTCCTTTTACTTGTTTGTAGTAGAGTACTATACTAACATACTACACCTGCTAGAGGTGTAAATTAGCTAGAGGTGTAAATTAACATGACATACTATTACTAGGGTAGTATGTATCTAGGTGTACCTCTAGAGGTGTAGCTTACTTTTACATACTAGTATGAGAGTACTATACCGACATACTACACCTGCTAGAGGTGTAAATTAGCATGACATACTATTACTAGGGTAGTATGTATCTGGGTGTACCTCTAGAGGTATAGCCAATTTTTACATATTTGTGTGAGAGTACTATACTAACACACTAAACCTGCTAGAGGTGTAAAATAGCAGGACATACTATTACTAGGGTAGTATGTATCTAGGTGTACCTCTAGAGGTATAGCCTATTTTTACATACAGTGGGGCAAAGAAGTATTTAGTCAGTCACCAATTGTGCAAGTTCTCCCACTTAAAAAGATGAGAGAGGCCTGTAATTTTCATCATAGGTATACCTCAACTATGAGAGACAGAATGAGAAAAAAAATCCAGAAAATCACATTGTCTGGTTTTTAAAGAATTTATTTGCAAATTATGGTGGAAAATAAGTATATTTGGTCAATAACAAAAGTTCATCTCAATACTTTGTTATATACCCTTTGTTGGCAATGACAGAGGTCAAACGTTTTCTGTAAATCTTCACAAGGTTTTCACACACTGCTGCTGGTATTTTGGCCCATTCCTCCATGCAGATCTCCTCTAGAGCAGTGATGTTTTGGGGCTGTCGCTGGGCAACACGGACTTTCAACTCCCTCCAAAGATTTTCTATGGGGTTGAGATCTGGAGACTGGCTAGGCCACTCCAGGACCTTGAAATGCTTCTTACGAAGCCACTCCTTTGTTGCCCGGGCAGTGTGTTTGGGATCATTGTCATGCTGAAAGACCCAGCCACGTTTCATCTTCAATGCCCTTGCTGATGGAAGGAGGTTTTCACTCAAAATCTCACGATACATGGCCCCATTCATTCTTTCCTTTACACGGATCAGTCGTCCTGGTCCCTTTGCAGAAAAACAGCCCCAAAGCATGATGTTTCCACCCCCATGCTTCACAGTAGGTATGGTGTTCTTTGGATGCAAATCAGCATTCTTTCTCCTCCAAACACGACAAGTTGAGTTTTTACCGAAAAGTTCTATTTTGGTTTCATCTGACCATATGACATTCTCCCAATCCCCTTCTGGATCATCCAAATGCTCTCTAGCAAACTTCAGATGGGCCTGGACATGTACTGGCTTAAGCAGGGGGACACGTCTGGCACTGCAGGATTTGAGTCCCTGGTGGCGTAGTGTGTTACTGATGGTAGCCTTTGTTACTTTGGTCCCAGCTCTCTGCAGGTCATTCACTAGGTCCCCCCGTGTGGTTCTGGGATTTTTGCTCACCGTTCTTGTGATCATTTTGACCCCATGGGGTGAGATCTTGCGTGAAGCCCCAGATCGAGGGAGATTATCAGTGGTCTTGTATGTCTTCCATTTTCTAATAATTGCTTCCACAGTTGATTTCTTCACACCAAGCTGCTTACCTATTGCAGACTCAGTCTTCCCAGCCTGGTGCAGGTCTATAATTTTGTTTCTGGTGTCCTTTGACAGCTCTTTGGTCTTGGCCATAGTGGAGTTTGGAGTGTGACTGTTTGAGGTTGTGGACAGGTGTCTTTTATATTATTAACGAGTTCAAACAGGTGCCATTAATACAGGTAACGAGTGGAGGACAGAGGAGCCTCTTAAAGAAGAAGTTACAGCTCTGTGAGAGCCAGAAATCTTGCTTGATTGTAGGTGACCAAATACTTATTTTACCGAGGAATTTACCAATTAATTCATTAAAAATCCTACAATGTGATTTCCTGGATTCTTTCCCCCCATTCTGTCTCTCATAGTTGAAGTGTACCTATGATTAAAATTACAGGCCTCTCTCATCTGGGAGAACTTGCATAATTGGTGGCTGACTAAATACTTTTTTGCCCCACTGTATTTGTATGAGAGTATGATACTAACACACTACACCTGCTAGAGCTGTAAATTAATGACATACTATTACTAGGGTAGTATGTATCTACCGTAGGTGTACCTCTAGAGGTATAGCCTATTTTTACATATTTGTATGAGAGTACGATACTAACACACTACACCTGCTAGAGCTCTAAATTAACATGACATACTATTACTAGGGTAGTATGTATATACCGTAGGTGTACCACTAGAGGTGTGGCTTACTTTTGCATACTAGTATGAAAGTACTATACTAACATACTACACCTGCTAGAGGTGTAACTTAACGTGAGATACTATTACTAGGGTAGTATGTATCTAGGTGTCCCTCTAGACGTGTAGTTTCCTTTTACTTGTTTGTAGTAGGAGTACTATACTCACATACTGCACCTGCTAGAGCTGTAAATTAACATGAGATACTATTACTCGGGTAGTATGTATCTAGGTGTCCCTCTAGACGTGTAGTTTCCTTTTACTTGTTTGTAGTAGAGCACTATACTAACATACTACACCTGCTAGAGCTGTAAATTAACATGAGATACTATTACTCGGGTAGTATGTATCTAGGTGTCCCTCTAGACGTGTAGTTTCCTTTTACTTGTCTGTATTAGAGTACTATACTAACATACTACATCTGCTAGAGCTGTAAATTAACATGGCATAGTATTACTAGGGTAGTGTGTATCTAGGTGTCCCTCTAGACGTGTAGTTTCCTTTTACTTGTTTGTAGTAGAGTACTATACTCACATACTACACCTGCTAGAGCTGTAAATTAACATGAAATACTATTACTCGGGTAGTATGTATCTAGGTGTCCCTGTAGACGTGTAGTTTCCTTTTACTTGTCTGTAGTAGAGTACTATACTCTCATACTACACCTGCTAGAGGTGCAAATTAATATGACGTACTATTATTACTCGGGTAGTATGTATCTAGGTGTCCCTCTAGACGTGTAGTTTACTTTTACTTGTTTGTAGTAGAGTACTATACTCACATACTACACCTGCTAGAGCTGTAAATTAATATGGCATACTATTACTAGGGTAGTATGTATCTAGGTGTCCCTCTAGACGTGTCGTTTACTTTTACTTGTCTGTAATAGAGTACTATACTCACATACTACACCTGCTAGAGGTGTAAATTAATATGATGTACTATTATTACTCGGGAAGTATGTATCTAGGTGTCCCTCTAGACGTGTAGTTTACTTTTACTTGTCTGTAGTAGAGTACTATACTAACATACTACACCTGCTGGAGCTGTAAATTAACATGGCATAGTATTACTAGGGTAGTGTGTATCTAGGTGTCCCTCTAGACATGTAGTTTCATTTTACTTGTCTGTACTAGAGTACTATACTAACATACTACACCTGCTAGAGCTGTAAATTAACATGACATACTATTACTCGGGTAGTATGTATCTAGGTGTCCCTCTAGACGTGTAGTTTCCTTTTACTTGTTTGTAGTAAAGTACTATACTCACATACTACACCTGCTAGAGGTGTAAATTAATATGATGTACTATTATTACTCGGGTAGTATGTATCTAGGTGTCCCTCTAGACGTGTAGTTTCATTTTACTTGTCAGTAGTAGAGTACTATACTCACGCACTACACCTGCTAGAGCTGTAAATTAACGTGAGATACTATTACTCGGGTAGTATGTATCTAGGTGTCCCTCTAGACGTGTAGTTTCCTTTTACTTGTCTGTAGTAGAGTACTATACTCACATACTACACCTGCTCGAACTGTAAATTAACATGACATACTGTTACTAGGGTAGTATGTATCTAGGTGTCCCTCTAGACGTGTAGTTTCCTTTTACTTGTCTGTATTAGAGTACTATACTCACATACTACACCTGCTCAAACTGTAAATTAACATGACATACTTTTACTAGGGTAGTATGTATCTAGGTGTCCCTCTAGACGTGTAGTTTCCTTTTACTTGTCTGTATTAGAGTACTATACTAACATACTACACCTGCTAGAGCTGTAAATTAACATGAGATACTATTACTCGGGTAGTATGTATCTAGGTGTCCCTCTAGACGTGTAGTTTCCTTTTACTCATCTGTAGTAGAGTACTATACTCACATACTACACCTGCTGGAGCTGTAAATTAACATGGCATAGTATTACTAGGGTAGTGTGTATCTAGGTGTCCCTCTAGACGTGTAGTTTCCTTTTACTTGTCTGTATTAGAGTACTATACTAACATACTATACCTGCTAGAGCTGTAAATTAACATGGCATAGTATTACTAGGGTAGTATGTATCTAGGTGTCCCTCTAGACGTGTAGTTTCCTTTTACTTGTCTGTCGTAGAGTACTATACTCACATACTACACCTGCTCGAACTGTAAATTAACATGACATACTGTTACTAGGGTAGTATGTATCTAGGTGTCCCTCTAGACGTGTATTTTCCTTTTACTTGTCTGTATTAGAGTACTATACTAACATACTACACCTGCTAGAGCTGTAAATTAACATGGCATACTGTTACTAGGGTAGTGTGTATCTAGGTGTCCCTCTAGACGTGTAGTTTCCTTTTACTCGTCTGTAATAGAGTACTATACTCACATACTACACCTGCTAGAGGTGTAAATTAATATGACGTACTATTATTACTCGGCTAGTATGTATCTAGGTGTCCCTCTAGACGTGTAGTTTCCTTTTACTTGTCTGTCGTAGAGTCCTATACTCACATACTACACCTGCTAGAGGTGTAAATTAATATGACGTACTATTATTACTCGGCTAGTATGTATCTAGGTGTCCCTCTAGACGTGTAGTTTCCTTTTACTTGTCTGTCGTAGAGTACTGTACTCACATACTACACCTGCTAGAGGTGTAAATTAATATGACGTAGTATTATTACTTGGCTAGTATGTATCTAGGTGTCCCTCTAGACGTGTAGTTTCCTTTTACTTGTCAGTAGTAGAGTACTATACTCACACACTACACCTGCTGGAGCTGTAAATTAACATGGCATAGTATTACTAGGGTAGTGTGTATCTAGGTGTCCCTCTAGACGTGTAGTTTCCTTTTACTTGTCTGTGTTAGAGTACTATACTATCATACTACACCTGCTAGAGCTGTAAATTAACATGGCATAGTATTACTCGGGTAGTATGTATCTAGGTGTCCCTCTAGACGTGTAGTTTCCTTTTACTTGTCTGTAGTAGAGTACTATACTCACATACTACACCTGCTGGAGCTGTAAATTAACATGGCATAGTATTACTAGGGTAGTATGTATCTAGGTGTCCCTCTAGACGTGTAGTTTCCTTTTACTTGTCTGTATTAGAGTACTATACTAACATACTACACCTGCTAGAGGTGTAAATTAACATGAAATAGTATTACTCGGGTAGTATGTATCTAGGTGTCCCTCTAGACGTGTAGTTTCCTTTTACTCGTCTGTAGTAGAGTACTATACTAACATACTACACCTGCTAGAGGTGTAAATTAACATGAAATAGTATTACTCGGGTAGTATGTATCTAGGTGTCCCTCTAGACGTGTAGTTTCCTTTTACTCGTCTGTAGTAGAGTACTATACTCACATACTACACCTGCTAGAGGTGTAAATTAATATGACGTACTATTATTACTCGGCTAGTATGTATCTAGGTGTCCCTCTAGACGTGTAGTTTCCTTTTACTTGTCTGTCGTAGAGTCCTATACTCACATACTACACCTGCTAGAGGTGTAAATTAATATGACGTACTATTATTACTCGGCTAGTATGTATCTAGGTGTCCCTCTAGACGTGTAGTTTCCTTTTACTTGTCTGTCGTAGAGTACTGTACTCACATACTACACCTGCTAGAGGTGTAAATTAATATGACGTAGTATTATTACTTGGCTAGTATGTATCTAGGTGTCCCTCTAGACGTGTAGTTTCCTTTTACTTGTCAGTAGTAGAGTACTATACTCACACACTACACCTGCTGGAGCTGTAAATTAACATGGCATAGTATTACTAGGGTAGTGTGTATCTAGGTGTCCCTCTAGACGTGTAGTTTCCTTTTACTTGTCTGTGTTAGAGTACTATACTATCATACTACACCTGCTAGAGCTGTAAATTAACATGGCATAGTATTACTCGGGTAGTATGTATCTAGGTGTCCCTCTAGACGTGTAGTTTCCTTTTACTTGTCTGTAGTAGAGTACTATACTCACATACTACACCTGCTGGAGCTGTAAATTAACATGGCATAGTATTACTAGGGTAGTATGTATCTAGGTGTCCCTCTAGACGTGTAGTTTCCTTTTACTTGTCTGTATTAGAGTACTATACTCACATACTACACCTGCTAGAGGTGTAAATTAACATGAAATAGTATTACTCGGGTAGTATGTATCTAGGTGTCCCTCTAGACGTGTAGTTTCCTTTTACTCGTCTGTAGTAGAGTACTATACTCACATACTACACCTGCTAGAGGTGTAAATTAACATGAAATAGTATTACTCGGGTAGTATGTATCTAGGTGTCCCTCTAGACGTGTAGTTTCCTTTTACTCGTCTGTAGTAGAGTACTATACTCACATACTACACCTGCTAGAGGTGTAAATTAATATGACGTACTATTATTACTCGGCTAGTATGTATCTTGGTGTCCCTCTAGACGTGTAGGTTACTTTTACATACTAGAACTAGTAGAGTGCTATACTGAAGGTGTCGACTATTTTGACATTAGTAGCCTACTATCGCATAGTACTTAGTAGGCTAGTATAGTATGCTGAAGAACCTGCTGTACACAACTGCACTAGGCACAATGGAGTACTTCGCGTGCACGGCTCACGGTGCCACACCCTCCGGCACGTGCGGTCGTCGAGCAGGAGCTTGCACGCGGAGCCGAGAGCGAAAAGGAGGAGGAGGAGGAGGAGGAGGGGAAAGAGGAGGAGGAGGAGGGGAAAGAGGAGAAGGAGTAGAGGAGGAGGGTGATGAGCGCGCGCAGCATCAGCAACACACACACACACACACACACACACACAAAGAGGTCGGAGAGCTGGCGCGTGAATGGGAGATGACGGTCCCTGCAGGACGCGCTTGAAGCAGGACTGATACACTGATCATCCACACAGGGAGGTAAGATCTTTCCTCTACAGTCTGATGGCTTTAAGGGCAGAAGCATTGCTTCGTCTGGGATGTTGACCTTGTCGTAGCTCATATTGTTCTACAGATCTGTTCTGCACAGATGTAAGCACACAGGAGTGGGTGGGGGGTGGAGTGTGACACAGATTGCATTTTATTAAAAAAAAAAAAACACCCAAAACATATTATGTAGCACATCATGCACAAGTGACACGTTGACCTCATCTGCTGAGAAAACGCCTTGTGTTGTCTGTCTGTGTCTCACATCTTGTCTTATTCCCCAGCCTTTCATTCTGGCTTAAATTCTAAGACGTCCATCATTTTCCATACACCACCATACTTCATGGGGTTATTATAATGTCCTGTCACCACTATATGTGTGTGTTTTAATGAACAGGAACAATCACAGTGCTTGAACCCCTGATGCTTTGATTTATTCGTGTATGGCTGCATTTGTTTTCCTAATGTACAGACCAGCCGTGCCACCGTGCATGCTATTGTGCCCCAAGCATGCCAACAGCAGCATGAACAGAACATCCAGACATCAAAACTGCTTTCTATCACTGCATCCTTAGAGCTAATGGGAATCAGGTTTCATAATATATTCACATTTGTGGAATATTGTGTACATCTGCATGAATTAATTAAGGGTTTTGACTTCGTTTTCTGCAAGAAAGCCCATTCATTTTTGCGATGATGTCATGTTTGTACTGTAGGCCCACAATATGCACCCTAACAGGGTATGACATGTGTGTGTACATACAGAATTATTCTTATACATTACCAAATGCAGCTCATGTTTGACTAAGAGGGGGGGGGGGGGGGGGAACTGGTGAAAACTATATCATTTAATAGGTTATGATTTCCATTTAAAGTTCCCTTACATTGCACAGATCAGATATCATAAACAGCTTAGGACATGGATCAACGTCGGCAGTTTGCATTCAGTGATAAAACGACACTGACATCCATGACAGATATGTTTATATTTTAGCTTTCCCCCTGTTGGGTCCCTATGCAATGATCATATTCTTCAACTTCCTGGATTTTAGGCTATCCAGTGTCAATTGCAGCTTGCTGTCAAAATGTAAATAAATGTAAATACTGTTTAATGACAATAACACCACTTATATTAGGTCTGTCTATAAGCCGTGCATCATTGGGAATTAAGTCAGTATGGCTAAAACCTTTGCAAAATCTGACCCAAGGGCGAAAACATTGATTTCTTCTCAATTTAAGTCTTGTTCCAGGAAACATCCTTACAGCATATAATCCAGAAATGCTATTTTGGCTCTTTAAAATAGCCAAATGCCAATTTTCTGATTGCAATTAACAGCAATTTGTTGTAATTCCTGGATTTATAAGACGACATAGCCTGCAGGACACCAACCTTTTCAGTAGGGCAAAAGTGATGGAACCAAAACACGAAGAATGTGTTCAAGCATTTCCAATCCTTTGTCTTTTATGAATTACTTAAAGCTCTTATTAGGGATTTTCACAGCACATTTTGCCTAATTGTAGCTTGATAGGACAGGGGGGAATGTTACCGGTATCAGTAATATCAGGAAAGTGGAGATGTTCACAAAGAATGCCAAGAAGCTTCATATAACATCAGGAAACAAAACCAGACTAGAAGGGCACTCGGTAGAGTGCGTACCTCTGCCAAGCTACATATTCAGATTTGCATCAAAATCTAATCAATTGTTCCTTGGTCCATGGCTCACATTTCCTCAAAATTTAATCAAAATCCATTTGCTATAGTTTGAGTTACGTTGGGAAAAGGCAAACAAATGGAGGCGAAAATATAACCTCCTCCAACTAAGTTGGCAGAGGTAATAAACGGCATTAAACAGTCATTTGTGAAAAGCATGATGAATAATACTGACAAAGTCGTGTTGGATTCTCACATATTCAGGGTTTGGAGTTATAGTGGCAGTTATACACTCACTGGCCACTTTATTAGGAACACCCATCCATCTGCTGTTTTATGCAGTTATTTAATCAGTCAATCCCCTGAAAGCAGCACAATGCATAAAATCATACAGATACAAATCAAGACCTTCAGTTAATTTACTTCAAACATCAGAACGGGAAAAATTGTGATCTCTGTGATTTTCACTGTGGCATGGGTGCACGGGCGCAGATAGAGGGGGGGACGGGGGGATTCGTCCCACCCAGATTTAAATTCACCTCGTTCGGTCCCCCCCACTTATAGGGAGGAAAAAACGTCTATGCTGTCTTTCTTTGCATAAGGCAAACCTCACGGAAAAATCAAAAGACTAATTACCATTCGGTTTATTGAGGTGCACAGCAGTGTATACATAGTTGCAACAACTCACATAAAACAAAACAAAGACTGATATTCGGTTGGTTGAGCTGCGCAGACTGCATAGGTTGCGAGCTCAAGCTTGGTTGCTATGGATACTAACAACAAGTTTGACAGGCATGTTGGGGTTGGTTTGCTGGCAGCTTTGTCCCCCCCCAGTTTTTTGTCCCCCCCAGTTCAAAAAACATATCTGCGCCCCTGCATGGGTGTTGGTGCCAGATGGACTAGTATTTCAGAAACTGCTGACCTCCTGGGGTTTTCACACACAACAGTCTCTAGAGTTTACACAGAATGGAGCGAAAAACAAAAAACATTGAGTGAGCGATAGTTCTGTGGGTGGATACAAATGCCTTGTTGATAAGAGAGGTCAGAGGAAAATGGTCAAATTGATTTGAGCTGCCAGAAAGGAAATAGTAACTCATAGCAACTCTTTACAACCATGGTGAGCTGAAAAGCATCTCAGCATTCAACAACAGAAGACCACATTGGGTTCCAGTCCTGCAGCCAAGAACAGGAATCTTAGAATCAAGAACAAGTTTCTGTTAAAGTGCCCAGTGAGTGTATATACTGTACATTTTTTTATGTTATCCCTGTGTCCACTTCTTTTGGGTAGAGTGCTCCCACATATATTAGTGACTTTGTCAATGTGTGCATGTGATGGATTTTGTGGGATTGGTGTCGTATCCATGGTGCACTTCCACCTTGCACAGAACTTCCGAAATAAGATTCAGATCCCACACGACATTCAATAATATCGAATGTGAATTTAGTCAGTGAATGAAGAGACACCTTGAGTCTGACCCAAGCACACATTATTTTTTATTTTTATTTTTTTTTAACGGACGATACGGATACGTTATCTTACAAGTTAATCAAGACAGGTAGCTTCACAATGGCGTATCAGAGAGCTGCTGCAAAAGATGTTACATTTTTTTTGGGCCTTTTTCCCTCCACAATTTCTCACTCTCCTGCATAAAGGGAGTGAAATTTATCTCATCTCATCTCATTATCTCTAGCCGCTTTATCTTTCTACAGGGTCGCAGGCAAACTGGAGCCTATCCCAGCTGACTACGGGCGAAAGGCGGGGTACACCCTGGACAAGTCGCCAGGTCATCACAGGGCCGACACATAGACACAGACAACCATTCACACTCACATTCACACCTACGGTCAATTTAGAGTCACCAGTTAACCTAACCTGCATGTCTTTGGACTGTGGGGGAAACCGGAGCACCCGGAGGAAACCCACGCGGACACGGGGAGAACATGCAAACTCCGCACAGAAAGGCCCTCGCCGGCCACGGGGCTCGAACCCAGGACCTTCTTGCTGTGAGGCGACAGTGCTAACCACTACACCACCGTGCCGCCCGAGTGAAATTTATATTAAACAAAATGGTTTATATGTCCTTTGGTCTTGTTGGTGTAAGCCAGAGAAAAAAATTAAGTAAACTGATCCATTCATTCATTGATGTCAGGAGGTAAATTCAAATGGCCCTTTGGCTACTGATTTATATTAATTAGCACAGACACAATCATATACTGTGAAGTTTTAACCACCAGAGATTCCGGTTACACAGCCTACAGGTTTCGCTTCAACTAGGCCAGTCCAAGCACAGCTAATTTGATGTACAAATCAGTCAGAAAAATAAATAAAATCCTGCGCCATACTTAGGAGGTAAAGAGACAAAACAGGTCAAATATGAACTGTTAAAAATGTATAGTAGGGTAGTATGCATGCAGATTATTGAGTTTCCTAATTTCACAATGTGACAGTAAAGTGTAGAAATGTTTCAGACAGGTCGTATTTCAAATACTGATTGATCGTGATAAAGAAAAGATTTTATCAGAATGCAGTCAGAGTAGCACGCAGCTCGATCGTGTGTGACTGAATGACAAGAACACACATGCTCACATCAGGAGCCAAAGCCTTTTATTACTCACATGGGAACATAACATAACTGTGTATACACCCTCTCTCAGACATGCCTTATTAGCTGTGAGGGATTTTAGAAAATGCTACCTAGAAGGCAGAAAACAATTTATGATGGATGTGTTGTTAATGCTTTAGTCATGCATATACTTTTTTTTTGAAAGAGGGATGGCCTTCTCTGTGAGATAAAGCCCAGCTGAATGGAAAGAGGGAATTATTTAACAGTGAGCACACACACATGCACACGCACAGAAAGACATGCTGAGAAGAGACAAGACAGAACAAAACACGTCAGTCTGCTGGTATGATTTAGAAAGAATTGAAATCAGAGAATAAGACTGACACTGACAACAGCGTTGGCAGAGCGAGAAAGGAACACAAGGAGTGCAAAAGAAGGAAATTAAAAAAGAGCAGTAAATAAGATATAAGAGGGAGAGGTGATAGATATCAGAAAATGGACAGAGTGAGGTGCCAATATATTTAACAGTTATTCCACGAAATGGAGTCGTACATGAGCTGATAGCTGATGAGGTGTGTAGCACTGAGTTAGCTATAAGCCATGTACGACGAGATTGAGGGGAATAACTGTTTTTTCACATTCACTGAATTTTGAGAAACGGAGCATTTTTATTTTTTTCAAATTCAATAAATAAAAACTTTATACAAAACGTCTGACAAAATAATTTCTGCTTAGAATGTAAACAAACCGGCGAAATGACAGTAGCAATTTGTAAAAATGTGATAATAATAATTCTTGAAAAATAAAAAAAGAGACTTTTATTCCATATTTTGTTGTTGCTTGTATTTTTAGGGTTTTGTTTTTGAGTAGAGTTTTTATTTCGTCCTTGGTTGCTTCAGCAACACGCGCCGCCATTTTGTTTTTCTCTACTCACGGTATATGGGCTGATATCCTAGTAGTAGAGTAGCCAATCAGAGCGTGCACTTGCTCATATCCAGTGAATGTGGACAGAGTAATAGCAGGCTTGTAGTATTTGAGTCCAGGACTTGGACTTAAGTCCGACTTGTGCCCTAATCTTAAGGATTTGTGACTTGACTTGGACTTGAGCACTGATGACTCGGACTTGGACTCGGACTCGTACATTAACTGCATTCGCACTCGTAAATTGGAGACGAGGACTCGGATTTTTTCTTTATTTTTTGTAACATGCCATAATAATTTGGTATAAGAGATTTATATCTACATCAATTTTTGTACTAATTTTGTGCAAGAGTGTCACACCTGTGCGCCTTGGCGCGTGCAACAGATAGACTCTTGGGCACACTCCGGACAGCGCGTAGGCTGTAAATGGTTTCACATAAAGGCAAACAGCCACTGTCAAATGATGCGGTTGGAGTCTTGTTCTAGGACTCGACTCGGATCAATAGTGGACTTGACTTGGACTTGACTCTAAATTTTCTTTAATGACTTGGACTTGACTCGGATTTCAACACTGGGGACTCGAGACTGGACTCAGATTCGAAGTTTAATCACTCGACTACAACACTGAATAATAGGTACTAGGCACGCTCTAGTGTGTATAATAAACAGGTAACTAGGGCTTTAATAAAGGCTGAATCTGTATGATGGGGTGCGTGAGACCATGTTATTGGATTTTCAGAGTGTCCACATGGCCACATTCATCAGATTCCAGTTGTGTTTTTACTGGCATGTACTGTATTGTACATACGTCATGTATTCATATGATGAGAGAGAGAGAGAGAGAGAGAGAGAGAGAGAATGTGGCAAAGATACACACTTTAATTACATTCCTAAATTCACCTCAATATTGTGTCTAATTTTATACACCCTCTGCACACTGTAAGTAACTCATTGTGGTCTGAATACACACAGGGACTAGGAGTGCATACTCTCTGTCTGTCTGTCTGTCTGTCTGTCTGTCTCTCTCTCTCTCTCTCTCTCTCTCTCTCTCTGTCCACTCACAAACATGCACACACTTTCTTCTAGATTAATGTTGCAATAAAGAGAATGTGAGAAAGAGCAACAGGAACCTGAAACATACCATCTACTTCAGTACATAACCACATACTTGCACTAATTACACTCAAAGCAAAATAGTGAAGCATCTCTGATTTCACTGAAACCACAAAAAGAAACTTATAAAAACCAACAACCTTAGCTAACCCTTCTCCGTGCTGAGAGTGGTGACCGTGTTCCAATACGAGCTTATTACAGAAACTTAGATTTAAAAAAAAAATAAGTCGAGACTGTTTTTGTGCTTCATATTTAAAATGTTTTGTTTATTCTGCAGAATGTATTTCACTTTTCAGACATTATGAAATGCAGCAGAAGGGCAGGGTGCATTCGACCATTTTGGTGTAATGGATAATAATGTCTCACAGTCAGCGGCCACCCAGCTAACATCAGCACAGAGGCCCACATTTAGCGGATCAGCGAAATCTAACATCTGCTAATGATGAAGCTAAAGCAGCAGTGGCAGAATGGGCTTTACTTTCACTGAAGTTGATCAACCAAGCAGTTCAGGTTTGCTTTCAGGTTTGACTTTGGCCATTCATATGCATGAGTTAAAGAACAAAATCACCCTGAGTGTCTTTTAATCGACTTGTATGGCAAGATTTATTTTGTAATGAAATTCTGTGTTGACCAGATCACTGGTGATCTATTTTCCTTTTGCTTAACAATGTACTATATTACCCACAATGCTGTTCAAATACCTGCTGATGTTGGCACCGGTTGCAGATTATCCCTCACTTTTTTCTTTTTTTTTTTACCCAAAAAGGCACAGCACAGCAGTAATTTAGTCCTTTAGCCTACTGAGTTCTCTCACCTTCTCATCTGTACTCTTTGCTCAAACAGATCAGCTTCCAAAGCTTCAACTTTCATACTAACACTGCCATCATTACCATCGTATTTATCATCTCATAGCTTGTGAACTCACTGACCTGAATCTGTGTACGTGTTGTATCGCTGCATTGCATTCTGGACCTTTGAGTCGCCACTATTTTTTACATTGGATTTCTTATTAATATGATATCGAATGGGCGGCACGGTGGTGTAGTGGTTAGCGCTGTTGCCTCACAGCAAGAAGGTCCGGGTTCGAGCCCCGTGGCCGGCGAGGGCCTTTCTGTGCGGAGTTTGCATGTTCTCCCCGTGTCCGCGTGGGTTTCCTCCGGGTGCTCCGGTTTCCCCCACAGTCCAAAGACATGCAGGTTAGGTTAACTGGTGACTCTAAATTGACCGTAGGTGTGAATGTGAGTGTGAATGGTTGTCTGTGTCTATGTGTCAGCCCTGTGATGACCTGGCGACTTGTCCAGGGTGTACCCCGCCTTTCGCCCGTAGTCAGCTGGGATAGGCTCCAGCTTGCCTGCGACCCTGTAGAACAGGATAAAGCGGCTAGAGATAATGAGATGAGATGATATCGAATGACATCACTGGAAAATAGTGAATGAGAAAAGAAGCTCTTGGTCTTTTTTAGGCACTAGCAGCAAAATCGGACCGTTTTCCCTTATGTGTGAGGTCATTGAAATGTTTTTTATCCAACTAAACATCAATGTAACTCACCTAGCACTGTTTCACTGTGACAGGAATAATGAAAATACAGCACTGACCAACAAACTACCACCAGAATCACTGAACACATCACGCATTTAATGTTTCAGGGTGGAGTTTATCTTTGTTGTGTAATGTAGTCAAAGTCCCTTCAAGAACTGTTTTAGGTGCTGGATCTTTTTAGGTGAACATCTTTCCATCTTATATGTTACATGTTGTCATATTAAATGGTTATAAACTGGTATTATTTATAATATTAATAATTAAGACTATTTTGTATTTTTATTTAATATTCGTTAATATTTTATTTTTATATTTATATTAATATATTAGTATTTTCTATGTATTTTATTTTAATAGTTAATATTAATTTTTCTAAAATAAGATTATTTAATATTAATATTTATTTATGTAGCAGCACGGTGGTTAGCGCTGTCGCCTCGCAGCAAGGTATTGGGTTTGAGCCCAGTGGCTGACGGGGGCCTTTCTGCATGGAGTTTGCATGTTCTCCCCGTGTCTGCGTGGGTTTCCTCCGGGTGCTCCAGTTTCCCCCACAGTCCAAAGACATGCAGGTTAGGTTAACTGGTGACTCTAAATTGACCGTAGGTGTGAATGTGAGTGTGAATGGTTGTCTGTGTCTATGTGTCAGCCCTGTGATGACCTGGCGACTTGTCCAGGGTGTACCCCGCCTTTCGCCCGTAGTCAGCTGGGATAGGCTCCAGCTTGCCCGCAACCCTGCACAGGACAAGCGGTTACAGATAATGGATGGATTTATTCATCTCATTATCTCTAGCCGCTTTATCCTGTTCTACAGGGTAGCAGGCAAGCTGGAGCCTATCCCACACAGACAACCATTCATACTCACATTCACACCTACGGTCAATTTAGAGTCACCAGTTAACCTAACCTGCATGTCTTTGGTGGAAACCGGAGCACCCGGAGGAAACCCACGCGGACACAGGGAGAACATGCAAACTCCACACAGAAAGGCCCTTGTCGGCCACGGAGCTCGAACCTGGACCTTCTTGCTGTGAGGCGACAGCGCTAACCACTACACCACCGTGCCGCCTGGATGGATTTATTTTTGTGTTAAAATTTAGGGCTCATATTGTAGCTTTACATAGGATGTGACATCTCGTCAAGTCTAGAATTATTTGCCTCTTTATGAAAATGCAGGAACATGAAAGTAACATTCAGTGAAAAAGTAAAAAAAAATAGGGTGACATTCAATGAGTGACATTTTTAATATCTACCCTGCAACAAATGGCATCTTAGCAAGTGCTTAAAAGCATCTAGGATTTGCTGTTGTTTCTTATTAGTACATCATATTATATGTATTTCTACTGCGTGTCTATGTTTTATACAGGTGTTATATTGAGAAATAATGAACAGAAACATTAAACGCACAGCAAAAGCATTACTGAATGTCAGCTCAGTATATCAGCCTGTGACCTGACAGTAACCTACGCCAGCATTGGTTAAAATTCCACCATTGTGGATGTTATGTCCATGACAAAATTTAGGATCTCATTGGATTAACAGCCTGTATGTAATCACAGCAGCAGAGCATGTTTATTATAATCTGGCGGTCAGTAGAGATCTGTATACGTGATATTTACTAAACCAATGAATGAAATTCACCATGTTATTTGGTGTAAAATGGGCTTCACCTCCAAACCCGCTGTACCTGATTTACATCCAGTGTCACTGAAAATTTTTAATGGAGTTGTCCTGAATGTCACTGTATCAAGTGTCTCATGAGCTTCATATCTAACTGCCCACTCCCATCTGCATGAAGAGTAAAAGCCGCTCGCTCCCAAAATGTTTTTTAATCCCTGTGTTAACTTACACGCTACCACAGTGCTGCTTTCTGCATGGCTTGTCTTTTTCACTTTTTTCTTACTGACATATCATTGCATTCTTTGCATCCTTCACCACCCTGCTTACTGCATATGGAGGCATCTTATGGCCTTTTCAGGCTCAGTGGTACAACCCCAATTCCAAAAAAGTTGGGACAAAGTACAAATTGTAAATAAAAACGGAATGCAATGATGTGGAAGTTTCAAAATTCCATATTTTATTCAGAATAGAACATAGATGACATATCAAATGTTTAAACTGAGAAAATGTATCATTTAAAGAGAAAAATTAGGTGATTTTAAATTTCATGACAACACCACATCTCAAAAAAGTTGGGACAAGGCCATGTTTACCACTGTGAGACATCCCCTTTTCTCTTTACAATAGTCTGTAAACGTCTGGGGACTGAGGAGACAAGTTGCTCAAGTTTAGGGATAGGAATGTTAACCCATTCTTGTCTAATGTAGGATTCTAGTTGCTCAACTGTCTTAGGTCTTTTTTGTCGTATCTTCCGTTTTATGATACGCCAAATGTTTTCTATGGGTGAAAGATCTGGACTGCAGGCTGGCCAGTTCAGTACCCGGACCCTTCTTCTACGCAGCCATGATGCTGTAATTGATGCAGTATGTGGTTTGGCATTGTCATGTTGGAAAATGCAAGGTCTTCCCTGAAAGAGATGTCGTCTGGATGGGAGCATATGTTGCTCTAGAACCTGGATATACCTTTCAGCACTGATGGTGCCTTTCCAGATGTTTAAGTTGCCCATGCCACACGCAGTAATGCAGCCCCATACCTTCAGAGATACAGGCTTCTGAACTGAGCGCTGATAACAACTTGGGTCGTTCTTCTCCTCTTTAGTCCGAATGACACGGCGTCCCTGATTTCCATAAAGAACTTCAAATTTTGATTCGTCTGACCACAGAACAGTTTTCCACTTTGCCACAGTCCATTTTAAATGAGCCTTGGCCCAGAGAAGACGTCTGCGCTTCTGGATCGTGCTTAGATACGGCTTCTTCTTTGAACTATAGAGTTTTAGCTGGCAACGGCGGATGGCACGGTGAATTGTGTTCACAGATAATGTTCTCTGGAAATATTCCTGAGCCTATTTTGTGATTTCCAAGACAGAAGCATGCCTGTATGTGATGCAGTGCCATCTAAGGGCCCGAAGATCACGGGCACCCAGTATGGTTTTCCGGCCTTGACCCTTACGCACAGAGATTCTTCCAGATTCTCTGAATTTTTTGATGATATTATGCACTGTAGATGATGATATGCTCAAACTCTTTGCAATTTTACACTGTCGAACTCCTTTCTGATATTGCTCCACTATTTGTCGGCGCAGAATTAGGGGGATTGGTGATCCTCTTCCCATCTTTACTTCTGAGAGCAGCTGCCACTCCAAGATGCTCTTTTTATACCCAGTCATGTTAATGACCTATTGCCAATTGACCTAATGAGTTGCAATTTGGTCCTCCAGCTGTTCCTTTTTTGTACCTTTAACTTTTCCAGCCTCTTATTGCCCCTGTCCCAACTTTTTTGAGATGTGTTGCTGTCATGAAATTTCAAATGAGCCAATATTTGGCATGAAATTTCAAAATGTCTCACTTTCGACATTTGATATGTTGTCTATGTTCTATTGTGAATACAATATCAGTTTTTGAGATTTGTAAATTATTGCATTCCGTTTTTATTTACAATTTGTACTTTGTCCCAACTTTTTTGGAATCGGGGTTGTATTTTGAATTGCTTTTGTACTTTCATTTGTTATAGATTCCTCTTGTTTATAGACAAAAAGAGATGCTCGTGCAACCTGACACTACTTGATTTTAATCTGACTGTAAAATCTCTAAGTGTTACTCAGGAATTAGACTGACATTAGCTTAAAAGCTAAAGTAACACTTTATAACTCTAGATTATCAGTATGACTTGGCGTCCTGTCAGTGGCTAAGGCTGTTTTCACACCCTTTTCATTTACTCTGATCCAAATCAGTTGATGCGTTTGTAAAACCTGGACCATTTTCCCCTTTGGTTTGGTTTCTGTTCACATGTATCACTACAAACCACAAACCATAAAGAATGTTCACTCCACTTATTGGTCAGATGTGTTTATGTCTGGAACAGGAGCAAGAAAGTAAATACAGGAAGACGGTCCCGTATTCTGGACTAGTGCATATTTCTTTGAGAGAAACCTTGCTATGCAATTTGACATGGAACAACAGCAGAGTTGACATTTGCTCGTAACTGTGATAATTATCTGAGCAATATACCAGGCAAAAATAAGGTACCAGTCAAATGTTTGGACATACCTTCTAATTTTAATTGTTTTCTTTATTTTTATGAATGAAAAGACACTTCATGTCTTAAAGTATTGATGGATGTCATTTCTCTTTACTTAGTTGAGCAGTTCTTAACATACAACCCCAATTCCATAAATTTGGGACGCTGTGTAAACGTAAATTAAAAAAACAGAATATGACAATTTGCAAATCATGGAAACCCTATATTTCATTGAAAATAGTACAAAGACAACATATCAAAGGTTGACATGTAAAATTTTATTGTTTTTTGAAAAATATATGCTCATTTTGAATTTGATGTCAACAACAGGTTTCAAAAAAGTTGGGACGGGGCATGTTTACCACTGTGTTGCATCACCTCTACTTTTAACAACTTTCTGTAAACGTTTGGGAACTGAGGAGACCAATTACTGTAGTTTTGAAAGAGAAATGTTGTCCCATTCTTTCCTGATATACAATTTCAGTTGCTCAACAGTTCGGGGTTTCCTTTGTTGTATTTTGCACTTCATAATGCGCCAAATGTTTTAAATGGGAGACAAGTCTGGACTGCAGGAAGGCCAGTTTAGCACCCAGACTCTTTTACTATGGAGCCATGCAGTTTTAATCTGTGCAGCAACAGGTTTGGCATTGTCTTGCTGAAAGAAGGAAAGCCTTCTCTGAAAAAGATTTTGTCTGGATGGCAGCATATTGCTCTGAAATGTGTATATATCATTCAGCATTAATGATGCCTTCCCAGATGTACAAGCTACCCATGTCATGTGCACTAATGCACCTTCATACCATCACAGATGCTGGCTTTTGAACTGTGCACCGATAACAAGCCAGATGGTCCCTCTCCTCTTTAGTCTGGAGGACATGGTGTCAATGATTTCTCAAAAGAATTTCTACTTTGGCGGCACGGTGGTGTAGTGGTTAGTGCTGTTGCCTCACAGCAAGAAGGTCCGGGTTCGAGCCCCGTGGCCGGTGAGGGCCTTTCTGTGTGGAGTTTGCATGTTCTCCCCGTGTCCGCGTGGGTGTCCTCCGGGCGCTCCGGTTTCCCCCACAGTCCAAAGACATGCAGGTTAGGTTAACTGGTGACTCTAAATTGACCGTAGGTGTGAATGTGAGTGTGAATGGTTGTCTGTGTCTATGTGTCAGCCCTGTGATGACCTGGCGACTTGTCCAGGGTGTACCCCGTCTTTCGCCCGTAGTCAGCTGGGATAGGCTCCAGCTTGCCTGCGACCCTGTAGAACAGGATAAAGCGGCTAGAGATAATGAGATGAGAGATGAGATGAGATGAATTTCTACTTTTGATTTGTCAGACCTTGGGACAATTTTCCACTTTGCCTCAGTCCATCGTAAAAGAGCTCAGGCCCAGAGAAGGTGGCAACGTTTCTGGATATTGTTTATGTATGGTTTTAATTGCATTTGTGGATGCAGTAATGAACTGTTTTCACAGATGATGGTTTTCTGACGTGTCCCTGAACCCATACAGTGATTTCCAATATAGACATGTGTCTGCTTTTAACGCAGTGTCTCCTGAGGGCCTGAAGATCACAGGCATCCAATGTCAGTTTTCAGCCTTGTCTCTTGCATACAGAGATTTCTCAAGATTCTCTGAATCTTTTAATGATATTTTGTACCATAGGTGATGTGATCCCCAAATTCTTTGCAATTTTACATTGAGGAACGTTATTCTTAAATTGTTGCACTGTTTGCCCAAGCAGTCTTTCACAGAGCGGTGAACCCCTCCCCATCTTTACTTCTGAGAGACTCCACCTCTCTGGGATGCTCTTTTTATACCCAATCATGTTACTGACCTGTTGCCAATTAACCAGATTAGGGCTTTTTTTTAGCATTACACAACTTTTTCAGTCTTTTGTTGCCCCTGTCCCAACTTTTTTCAAACCTGTTGCTGACATCAAATTCAAAATGAGCATATATTTTTCAAAAAACAATAAAATTTCTCAGTTTCAACATTTGATATGTTGTCTTTGTACTATTTTCAATGAAATATAGGGTTTCCATTATTTGCAAATTTTCACATTGTTTTAATTTACGTTTTACACAGTGTCCAAAATGTATGGAATTGGGGTTGTAATATGGATTCCTACACTTGTGGAATAGGGCTATTTGTAGTTAGGGGCAGCCATGGCCTGAAGGTTAGCGAAGCAGCCTTGGGCCCAAAGGGTCACCAGTTTGATTCCTGGGACCAGCAAGAAAAATGTGAGGGGAGTTGAGTGAATTAACAGTACTTTTCCCTTCCTCTGGATGATGGCTGTAGTACCCTTGAGCAAGGCGCCTAACCCCCAACTGTTCCCCGGACGCTGTAGCATAGCTGCCCACTGCTCTGAGTGTGTGTATGTGTGCTCATTGCTCACTTGTGTGCCTGTGTTCACTACTTCAGATGGGTTAAATGCAGAGGAGGAATTTCACTGTGCTTGAGTGTACATGTGACAAATAAAGGCTTCTTTTTCAGTTTACTGTATTTTTATTATTTACAGTTTACTGTTTGATCTCAAACGTATTAAGAAGGCAAGAAATTGCACCAGTTAACTTTTGACGAGGCATAGCTGTTAACTGAAAAGCATTCCGGGTGACTACCTCATGAAACTGGTTAAGATAATGCCGATAGTGTGTAAAGTATCATCAAGGTAAACGGTGGCTACTTTGAAGAATCTAAAATATGAAACATTTTTTTGTTTTTTAACACTTTTTTGTTGACCACATAATTACCTCCGTCAACTGCATTGGAGGAGGTTATATTTTTGCCTCTTTGTTTATTTACTCTTCCCAACTTAACTCAAAAAGGAGTGAACGGATTTTGATGAAATTTTGAGGAAAGGTGAGCCATGGACCAGGGAACAATTGATTAGATTTTGATGAAAATTCATATATATATATATATATATATATATATATATATATATATATATATATAGTCAGCTGAATGGTAAGAACAAGGTCCGAGCCATCAACATGTACGCACTACCAGTCATCAGATACCCCACTGGTATCATAAACTGGCCAAAGGAGGAGATAGAAGCCACAGATATCAAGACTAGAAAGCTCCTCACCATGCATGGAGGGTTCCACCCCAAGTCCAGCACCCTGAGACTATACACTAAGCGGAAAGAGGGAGGCCGAGGGCTAGTGAGCATCAAGACCACGGTCCAGGATGAAACATCGAAAATCCAAGAATACATCAGAAAGATGGCCCCAAAGGATGAACTGCTAAGTGAATGTCTCAGGCAGCAGAACCCTGATGAGAGTGCAGAGGAGGAGGAGGAACAGACAACCTGGAGGGACAAACCCCTACATGGCATGTACCACCGTCAAATAGAGGAAGTGGCTGATATCAAGAAATCCTACCAGTGGCTGGATAATGCAGGACTGACAGACAGCACAGAGGCACTAATCATGGCAGCACAAGAACAGGCCATAAGCACAAGAGCCATAGAGGCCAGGATCTACCAGAGTAGATCAGACCCAAGATGCAGACTGTGCAAAGAAGCCCCTGAAACAGTCCAGCACATAGTAGCAGGGTGTAAGATGCTAGCTGGATCAGCGTACATGGAGAGGCACAACCAAGTGGCTGGGATAGTATACAGGAACATCTGCAACCAGTATGGAATAGAAGTACCCAAGTCCCAATGGGCCATACCACAGAAGGTGGCTGAGAACAACAGGGCCAAGGTTCTGTGGGACTTCAGCTTCCAGACTGACAAACAGATCCTGGCTAACCAACCGGACATAGTGGTGGTGGACAAAGAGCAGAAGAGGGTGGTGGTGATAGATGTGGCGATCCCAGCTGACGCCAACATCAGGAAGAAGGAACATGAGAAACTTGAGAAGTATCAAGGGTTGAAAGAGCAGCTGGAACAGATGTGGAAGGTCAAGGGCTGCGTGGTCCCCGTGGTAGTGGGGGCACTTGGGGCAGTAACCCCCAAACTGGGAGAGTGGCTCCAGCAAATCCCAGGAACAACATCTGAAGCCTCAGTCCAGAAGAGCGCAGTCCTAGGAACATTGAAGATACTGCGCAGAACCCTCAAACTCCCAGGCCTCTGGTAGAGGACCTGAGTTTGAGGATGACATGGATACCACCCCCCCCGCTGGGGGTGAGAAGGAGATTTTATATATATATATGGCGGCACGGTGGTGTAGTGGTTAGCACTGTCGCCTCACAGCAAGAAGGTCCTGGGTTCGAGCCCCGGGGACGGCGAGGGCCTTTCTGTGCGGAGTTTGCATGTTCTCCCCGTGTCCGCGTGGGTTTCCTCCGGGTGCTCCGGTTTCCCCCACAGTCCAAAGACATGCAGGTTAGGTTAACTGGTGACTCTAAATTGACCGTAGGTGTGAATGTGAGTGTGAATGGTTGTCTGTGTCTATGTGTTAGCCCTGTGATGACCTGGCGACTTGTCCAGGGTGTACTCCGCCTTTCGCCCATAGTCAGCTGGGATAGGCTCCAGCTTGCCTGCGACCCTGTAGAAGGATAAAGCGGCTAGAGATAATGAGATGAGATATGTATATATATATATATATATATATATCCTCAGGATTTTTTTGTCTGTTCCCAAAGTAGTGAATGGATTTTGATGGAATTTAGTGTACAGCTTTAGTATTATCTTAGGTTCAAGGATTTGATTTTGATGTTGATAATATGTGGCTTGGTGGAGGTATGCACCCTACCAAGTGTTCTTTAGTTCCATATCTGTTCCATATATAATTCCATAGTTTTGATGTCTTCAGTATTGAAGTATCTACAATGCAAAAAAATAGTCAAAATACAAAAAAACATATGAATGAGTAGGTGTGTCAAGACGTTTGACTAGTACTCTATATTAGCAAAATGCTGAATGTGCTTCGAGGAAACGTCTTGAAAATACTATAATGCTTCGCAGTTGGCAAAGAAGATGTTTTGCCGTGTTGTTCGTCCAAGTGAGACATTGGTTCATTCTCCAGCTAGCTGCTACTACTACTGTGCGAGTTGCTACAGTTTGCTTGCTCTGCTACATCCCAGAATGCAAAGCACACCTGGCTACAGAAGCCATTTATCACAAACCTGCAGCGTACACCTGGTAGCCGGGTCGGATCAAGTTTTGAACCAAAGCTATCACATTCCCACCACAAATGCTCCAGAGTTCGTTTGGAACCAAAGTGAGACCACCTCCGCTAAAGAAACTCGGTGTGGTTGCTTTGGTCCACACCTGAGTACGATTACTGTATTCACACCTGCTCAAATGAATCGTACCAAGGGGGGAAAAAACAAACAAACCAGAGTTTGATTTAGTTGGACTAAAAACCACAGGTACAAAACACTCGACATGATGTTAAGAGTGAGCTAACCTGCAATGTCCAGACATATTTCATAGAAACCCAGAACAGTTATACTCAAAAGAAACTGAAGGTCTCTTGATGCCTTGTTTTTCCCATATGTACAAATTTTGTTGTTCGTGGGCAGTTTCAAGACTTAAAGCTTAATGATTGCAGCATCAAGGACATCATTACACTGAATGCTGAGGTGGTGTCATAAACCCATTTGTCAGCTGAACAAAGTTAGCTAGCTAAACATGTTCATTATAAGCAAATCCTCAGTAAGAACATGACCTAGATATCTAGTGTTAGCTAGCTAGTTTCTTGACGTAGATTTTAGGTGCACCACATAAGTTCATTAAAGCAATATAAATTAGACATGTTGGCAAACTAGTAAGCTGAGCGTGTTAAATTCTTAGTTAGCAAGCCAACTTCACCTCGGAAAGATGGAATTGGCATTGTAAGGCTGGAGCTCCAGACCATGACTTATGATTGCCTGTAACTACAACCATCTTCTGTTGGCTTTGGAAAGATGTCTGATTTGATAATGTGCAATAAAAATGAATATGTTTATGAACACTTTTCGGATTCTGACACCCAACAACACAACGTGAGATTTTAGAAAACAAATTGCTGTTAAAATTCACTATGTATCACGTAAGGGGTCTATTATATGACTTGTGCAGGTCTTACAATTTATTTTAAATATTCTTTTGGAGTGTTCATGTGAATTGCTATTATTTAAATAACTAGCAATTGACTATAATTGAGTGTACTTTTATAAAGACATTTTTGCCGGTTCTTTTGACAGGTGCCATTCTTTGTGGAGTAGTTTTGGGATGTGTTGAGGTTTAACCAAAGAAAATACGTCCTTAGTTCTGAAATATTTCACTTCATACTGTAAAATAAGGCATGTGTGTGACACACCTGGGATTCCACAGTTTATAGACTTTAGTGCACACAAGATCATGTCTGAATTCCTGCAGATTTGGAACATGAAATAGGTCTCATGTGTGATCTGATTTACCCATAATTCCTATCTTATCTCTAAAGCATTGAAAACCCCTTATGGGCAGGCGTAGTAAAACAGAACTGTCATGATGATGTTTAATGCAGCTGTAGATTTCTAACAGAATTAACACACGAATTTGTGTGCTCTGACAGACTGTGGTGTATGTCAGTGGATTTATGGTGCTGGTCTGTGTTCCCTTGTGTGCAGTGCCATCAGATTGCTTTCAGGTTTCTACAACATGCCTGTGGGACGCAGCATTATTAAACATTCTTTGAAGTGCAGTGTAGACCGACTAGTGGCCTAGTGGTAGTGTGTCTGCCTCTCGATCGGGAGATTGTGAGTTCTATTCATGGTCAGGTCATACCAAAGACCATCATAAAAATGGTACCTACTACCATCTGGCAAGGCATGCTGCAATACAGATGCGAGTGGGGAGTTAAACTCTCGTGGTTACCAGAGGACTAGCCCCCCCACTGTAACCCTAGCTATGTAATAGGTGAGAGGCCGAGGGCTGCGGAAACGGAGATCGGCGCCACCACATGGTGCGGGAAGGACTTTAACTTTGAAATGCAGTGTACCCAAGCAACAATTCCTACGCGACTCTTCCTCACAGAATATCTGTGATGACTATTTAAGACTGGAAGATCACAGAAAGAAGGGAAACTTATTTTAACCCACATATGAGTATTTTGCTAACTGTACAGTACATATATCCTGTCCTCATATTTAACCACATATTTAAGCCAGGGTTATGGATAATTAAGAATCAACAGATTGATGAAAATCTAAATGTCAGATTGTACCCAATGTTACTGTTCATGAGCAAACAACGTTGAACCCAGTTAACTCGAATACTTTGACTGAAGTCCAGGGTACGCCCAGGTATTTAGTGCTATAAAACAGAACATTGCTGTGGTGTACCACAAGTTTGTGCATGTGCACATGGGCAGGCACACACACACACACACACACACACACACACACACACACACACACACACACAGGTTATTCTTTGACTTGTGTCAGCGTTACTGTAGCTCAGGAAATTCATCTAACAGCTTAAACTGACTGTAAACCTAACCTCAGTAGCCCAGAGGAAATTTTTAATTTTTAAAACAAACCCTAAAACTTATTTTTAATCAACAATAAGCATTTCTTTCTTTATACCCTAAAAATTCTATTATGATGTTATAGGCTCAATGTTTTTGTTAGTCTAAGTATGCATAGAGTTGTGTGTAAATAAATAAGTATAGTATATTTAACCACAATGTATGTTTGTATAGTTCTCTTGTTCTAACACACACACACACACACACACACACACACACACACACACACACACACACAGGGTGTTTAAAAAAATTTTGATATTATTTGAGATGTAAATATCCCAGAAACTACATAGTCGAGGCAAATGAAACTGAACAGGCTTAATGTTGAGCAATATAAGATTTATTCCTCAAAATTTGAATGAGAAATTCAAAGCTATGTGAATTCCATGAACCATTTCGCAAATTTTCAATATTCGCGCTGCCTGAGACACAGACGCACAGACAGCCTTCCTCCTTGAACTTTTTGTGCCGTGTCCAAATCTGCATTGCAGTTGGTGCATTTTTAGAGAATTCTCTCATAAATGCACACTGCACAGTCTTGTTCAACTGTGTTCGGGTGTACTCTAACACACACACAACACCTTTTCTTTTCCAGTGAATGGCATTTCTATACCTAAAAAGATAAAAACAAAAAGCATTAAATATAAAATCTTGACCTGTTTCCACACACAGGGGCGCAGATACGTTTTTTGAACTGGGGGGGACAAAGCTGCCAGCAAACCAACCCCAACCCCACCCCCAACATGTGTTGTCAACATGTGTTGACTTTCTAACTATGCCTGTGTGTTGCGTGAGCAGCAGTCAGTCAACAACTCTTCGCAAAGTTTCCTTATGAAACAATATGCTCGCTGAAATTATGGCAGGGAACGCCAGATTAAACATTAAAACTGCCTTCTGAGCACTGTATCTACAGGCTACCACCGAAAGAAGGAGGCTACCAGAAAGGCATCTCTACTCCGGACGATTTTACTTTCACTACGACATTACTTTGAACAGACTATCAAAAAATTGCAAGGTGATATGATAAAGTAAGGCACAGTTTACTTACAGTCATTGTTTTCTGAAAAAACGATGCAATCGTTTTCTGCCTTTTCGGTTTGGCACCCTTCATCATGCCGTGTTGGGGTCCTGAACTAGGAGCTGTCCCCGATATGCCTGTCAAACTTGTTGTGGGTAACCATAGCAACCAAGCTCGAGCTCGCAACCTGTGCAGTCTGCGCAGCTCAACCAACCGAATATCAGTCTTTGTTTTGTTTTATGTGAGTTGTTGCAACTATGTATGTACTGCTGTGCACCTCAATAAACCGAATGGTAATTAGTCTTTTGATTTTTCCGTGAGGTTTGCCTTATGCAAAGAAAGACAGCATAGACGTTTTTTCCTCCCTATAAGTGGGGGGGACCGAACGAGGTGAATTTAAATCTGGGTGGGATGAATCCTACCCGTCCCCCCCTCTAGCTGCGCCCGTGTCCACACATGCTGTTAAAATTTGAGGTCAATTGAACGAGAATTGGCAAAGTTATTAGACTGTGAAATGATACACACACACACACACACACACACACACACACACACGAAAGTTTATACTGTTTCAACAGCCACACACACCTTACATCAATAATTGTAGTAACTATTGTTTGCAAATTCTTTTCTATTACATATAATTGTACTAAGCCTTTTAGTAAATTTTCTTTCTCATATTATGTTGTGTGCAAATAAAGTGGATTTGAGCACTTTTTTTGTAAGGATCATATAAAACATAAAAAAGTCACATGTTCCTAATTGTAGGGTAACATCAAAAAGGGATTAAAAACAAACACAGACACACGATATGCATGTTTAAATGTACCGCACTCAAGTTGGTGCTTAGTATATACACAGTACAGCCAAAAGTATGTGAACACCTCACCGTCACAGTGGTATAGTGTGGTTTTGCATACAGTGGTATGCAAAAGTTTGGGCACCCCTGGTCAAAATTGCTGTTACTGTGAACAGTTAAGCAAGTTGAAGATGAAATGATCTCCAAAAGGCATAAAGTTAAAGATGACTTATTCCATTTATAATTTAAGCAAAAACAATTTTTTAATTTTCATCTTTTACATTTTCAAAATTACAAAAAAGGAAAAGGGCCCAAAGCAAAAGTTTGGGCACCCTGCATGGTTAGTACCTAGTAACACCCCCTTTGGCAAGTATCACAGCTTGTAAACACTTTTTGTAGCCAGCTAATAATCTTTCAGTTCTTACCTGGGGGATTTTCACACATTCGTCCTTGCAAAAGGCTTCCAGTTCTACAAGTTTCTTGGGCTGTCTTGCATGCACTGCTCTTTTGAGATCTATCCACAGATTTTCAATGATGTTTAGGTCAGGGGGCTGTGAGGGCCAGGGCAAAACCTTCAGCTTGTGCCGCTTGAGGTATCCCATTGTAGATTTTGAGGTGTGTTATGGATCATCATCTTATTGTAGGACCCATCCTCTTTTTAACTTCAACTTTTTTACAGATGGTGTGATGTTTGCTTCCAGAATTTGCTGGTATTAATTCGAATCCATGCTTCCCTCGACCAATGAAATGTGCCCTGTGCCACTGGCTGCAACACAACCCCAAAGCATGATCGATCCACACCCATGCTTCAGAGTTGGAGAGGTGTTCTTTTCTTGGAATTTGGCACCCTTTTTTCTCCAAATATACCTTTGCACATTGTGGCCAAAAAGTTCTATTTTGATTTCATCAGTACACAGGACTTGTTTCCAAAATGCATCAGGCTTATTTAGATGTTCATTTGCAAACTTCAGATGCTGAATTTTGTGGCTAGGACGCAGGAAAGGTTTCCTTCTGATGACTCTCCCATGAAGGTCATATTTGTTCAGGTGTCGCTGCATAGTAGAACAGTGCACCACCACTCCAGGGTCTGCTAAATCTTTCTGAAGGTCTTTTGTAGTCAAACGGGTTTTTATTTGCCTTTCTAGCAATCCAACGAGCAGTTCTTTCAGAAAGTTTTCTTCATCCTCCAGACCTCACCTTGATCTCCACTGTTTCTGTTAACTGCCATTTCTAAATAACATTACAATCTGAGGAAACGGCTACCTGAAAACACTTTGCTATTTTCTTGTAGCCTTCTCCTGCTTTGTGAGCATCAATTATTTTATTATTCAGAATGCGAGGGAGTTGCTTAGAGGAGCCCATGGCTGTTAATTTTAGGGACAAGTTTGAGGAGTCAGAGAATTTATACAGCTTTGAAATCTGCATCATCTGACCTTTCCTTATGAAGAATTTGAACAAGCCGCAGCTCAATAAGCTAATTAAGGTCTGGAACCTTGGTAAAAGTTACCTGAGAACTCAAATGTATTGGGGTGCCCAAGCTTTCGCATGGTGTTCCTTTTCTTTTTTCACTCTCCAATTGTACAAAACAAAAATAATACACAAATCTTGCAGAAAATGCTGAAATGTATCGTCTTTACCTTTATGCCTTTCGGTGATCAGTTCATCTTCTGCTCACTTAACTATTCACAGTAACAGACATTTTCAGTAAGGGTTCCCAAACTTTTGCATGCCACTGTATGTCTTTGTTCCTCAAACTACTCTCACAAATTTGGAAGCACACAATTATATAGAAGAAGAAGGACAACAACAACAACTTTATTTATCACACGTACTGTACAGTTAAGCACAGTGAAATTCCTTTCTGCATGTGGGCAGCTATGCTACAGCATCCAGGGAGCAGTTGGGGGTTAGGTGCCTTGCTCAAGGGCACTTCAGCTCAAGGTTGCCCCATGTTAACCTAACCGCATGTCTTGTCTTTGGACTGTGGGGGAAACCAGAGCCCCCAGAGGAAACCTGTGCAGACACGGGGAGAACCTGCAAACTCCACACAGAAAGGTCCCCATCATAACTCTATGAGCTGGGCTTGAACCCCGAACCTTCTTGTTGGGAGGCGACAGTGCTAATCACTACACCACCGTGCCGCCTTAGCCATCCTATATAGAATGTCCTTCTATAGTACTGTAGCATTACAATTCCCTTCACTGGAACTAATGGGCCTTTTCCACTACCCTTTTTCAGCTCACTTCAGCTCACTTCAGCCCAACACAGCTCGCGTTTCGACTACCTCAGAGCAGCACGACTGAGCTCACTTCAGCCTTACTCAGCACCCAAAACTCGCACGGTTTTGGAGTGGGGCTGAAGTGAGCTCAACCGAGTCGAGTGGGACTAGGGGCATGAGGAGACACTCCCCTGTGCACTGATTGGTGAGGAGGAGTGTCCTCACATGCCCACACACATCTGGTTTACAGATCCCAGCGAGCACGCTGGGATCTGTAAACACCGTAAACCCAGAAGAAGAAGAATTACGACAAAGAAGAAGAAGAAGATCAGAAAACTAGAAGATGGAAGACCAACCCAAGCGAGGAAAAGCCAGCCAGTTTATTGTTTACTATCCGGGTCGTGAGACTACCGCTTAAAAGGTCACTGATGTCACTGTTTGCGCCGCCTAACGACATCACGTGACGTCCACCCACTTTCGCTAACTCCACCCAATGTGTCCACCCACTTCCAGCCAGCACGGTTCAGCGCGGTTGTAGTCGAAATGCAACCCCAACAGCCCCACTCAGCTCGACTCAGCCCAACTCAGCCGCGTTGGTAGTGGAAAAGCCCCATAAGAGGCCCAAACCTGTTCCAGTATGACAGTGCCCATGAGCCAAAGCTGCTCCATGAAGGCATGGTTTGCCAAACTTGGAGTGGAAGAACTCAGGAGCCCTGACCACAACCCCAATGAACACCTTTGGGGGTGAACTGGAACACTGACTGCATCCCAGACCTCCTCATCAACATTCATGCCTGATCTCACTAAAGTGCTTGTGGTTGAATGAACACAAATCCCCACAGCCACGTTCCAAAATCTGGAACGGGCTGCTTAAAAAGCATACATGAATGGGATGGTCAGGTGTCGACAAACCTTTGGCCATATAGTGTATATCTCAGTAAAAGAGCCCTCCCTACAATTAACAGCTTTAGGGAGATTGAAACCATTCTTGATCACAAGCCTAATGTAATTTGCAGTTACATAATTAACAATACATCAACACACCCTTAAAAGAATAGTATACTATACATGAACAATACTAAATTCAATAAGGCTGAATTCAGTAGAGCTGAAGAGATAGTACACAAAAAACAGCATCCTACCTTACCATTCTGTTATGCATTTAACAACATAACCTCCATGAACTGAGGATGCAGTCTGGTTGTCAGTAGGAAGGATATCTTGCTAGACCTCCTTTTCAGAACCAGGAATGCGAAAGGATGTGAAAACATGGATAAAATACTGTACTGTGCAGCACAGAAACTGTTATATAACTCTAATGCTTGAACATGCAACCCACCTCATGCGTAAACTCTTGTACAGTGAAAACGAAGAAGCTAGTCAGACTCAAATAATGTTGTTACATGCGAGATAATATCACAGCTCATAATGTTAGCCAAAGCCTTTCTGCTTTTTGTTGAGGGTACAAAAACAATATTTCATCACCAAGTACTCATACAGTAGTCTGTAATATTGCATTTAATCAGTGTCCTGGTCACACTACAGCTCGCGATGGGTTTGCGAATACTTGGCAATGAAAAATTGCTTGGATTACCACCAATCGTGCAATGGACGGCGAATATTCTTTAAGCTTTGCGAGTAATTTTTGGTGTATGCATGCATTTGGTGCATGCATTGATATTTGGTGGCGATGTTTTCATCAGCAAACAAATACTCGCAGATGGGTTTGGGAATACTTCCTGAAGCTTGGGGAAGCAGTGCCACCAAAATGCCTCATTTTCATCAATAACCTATCGCAAAGCATCGCGAGCTCTAGTGTGACCGTAGCCTTAGCTTATCATTCTTAACGTTAATTTAAATTACATTATATCACAGCAGGGCAGCACGGTGGTGTAGTGATTAGCACTGTCGCCTCACAGCAAGAAAGTTCTGGGTTTGAGCCCAGTGGCTGATGGGGGCCTTTCTGTGTGGAGTTTGCATGTTCTCCTCGTGTCTGCGTGGGTTTCCTCCGGGTGCTCCGGTTTCCCCCACAGTCCAAAGACATGCAGGTTAGGCTAATTGGTGGCTCTAAATTGAGCTTAGGTGTGAATGTGAGTGTGAGTGAGTGATTGTCTCTATGTGTCAGCCCTGCAATGACTTGGCGACTTGTCCAGGGTGTACCCCGCCTCTCGCCCATAGTCAGCTGGGATAGGCTCCAGCTTACCTGCAATCCTGCACAGGATAAGCAGCTACAGATAATGGATGGATGGATATATCACAGCATGGTTGAATTTTTGAATCTGTTTGGTCAGAAGTTGTGCATTATTTTTATATAGCAGCACGGCTCAGACAGCAGTTCTGGCTTTATCATGAACGATAGTTTTGTATTAATGGACTCAATCTATTACGTTATTGTTTCTGTAGTAACAGCTCGTACCCAGGGACTTGTACAGCAGAAGTTTCACATAATCTAAGAATAATAATAAACAGAATAAAGAAAACGTTTTGTTGTTTAGTAAAATCTCATCTCATCATCTCTAGCCGCTTTATCCTTCTACAGGGTCGCAGGCAAGCTGGAGCCTATCAAATTTGTATCCCACAATGCCTTGCGCAAATGGGGAAAGCCCACCACATGATGCTTGAATTGGATCATGGTGAAGCAAGAAAAACGCTGCCCTAAATTCATTAATTGTTCTATTTTAAAAAAAACACAACTAATAAAATCGGAAGTCTGTGATTCAAATTCAGTAGCTTTCAGTCCACTAAACAAAAATAATTGGGTGTCAGGGAAAATTCTTTTTATGACCTACACTTAAAATCTGAAAGGCAGTACAGCTTTAAGATTTATGGAAGGAGTCTTGGTTGTAAACTTTGCAACAGTCAAAGTCTTGAGGACAGATGAGTTTACGCTTCCCGATTAATCTGAGAAATGACAGGCTGCTTTTTTTTTGAAAGAGAGAGAGAGTGAGAGAGAGAGAAAGAGAGAGAATCTGGTGAGAGATCAACTATTTATTGTGGCTATAATGTCGGTGAGAACAGGAGCTAACTTGTCTTTTGGACGTTATACAACATTAACTATAAGCCATTAAAATGTGTAATGTATCATCCATTAACAAATTAAACATTGTAATCATTGTTAAATTGCTGTGGTGGAAGTAGTAACAGCACTCCGCTGCATGTTGTGTCACATCACACCACCCCCCTCAACCCGGGGTGCATTATTTTCTTATAACAGACTGATCTGCCTTGTGTTATTCCTTACTTAGCCAACACTTTTCAGGCTGGTTCATTGGTTGGCTAGCTCACAGAGTTAATACATAGAGAAAGCAGACTTCGACAGTTGTCTGTTATACAGTATGCGCCATGACGGAGTTACCAATATGACGACCAAAACAGGAAACAATAACCTATGCCAGTATACATAGAATAGAAAACTGGCAGTGTACACACTATGTAAAAGTTGCATACACCTATATTATTTTGGCTCTGTGTGACTATATACATTATTACAGCTTCAAACTAGCACTAGTAGTAGTAGCTACTGCTGAGGACTGGTCCATGAGCATTTGTTTACAATGAGGATGAGGCGAGAGGGCAAGCACTGGAGAGTGAACCAAGTTTGGACACAAACTTTCTTAAAAAAAATTGTTTGATTGAATAAATTACGCCTATGCCCTGTGGAATCTGAAAATGATCTAGTGAAATATAACAAGGCCCGTGGCAGTGCCTGAGGAGGTATCATTTTAAGGCCCGGTCCCACTGGCCGATGGACACAAAACGTATGCAAAAAGGACACAGCGGACGAGCAAAATTTCGGGGGTGGCTTTATCCGTTTTCATCCGCTACAGAAATGGACAAAATTGGCGAAAATTTGCGAAAACAGAACGGAAAAGAACGGACGTGGGTAGTATATAGCGGGGATGTTAAACGCATGTTCATAGGAAGCCTAGCGGATGAAAGTGGATGGAAGTGGATGACAGCTCCGAAGCGGTTACCGGTGATAACTGAGAAGCGGACGCATAGCAGAAAGAGCGGATGCATAGCGGATGAAGGGGATGCATCACGTACGCCTAACGGAAACAAAGGGGATGTTGCGCGGATGTATATCGGATGCAGACCGTTCACTGCGCATGCGGGGGGTATGAATTGCGTCTGCTCCGTGGATATAAAGGGATGCAGCACGCACGCCGTCAGCATAAAGCGGAAAGACGTGCTGGCGGCTACATCGATACATCTCTACTACATCTCGTTTTTGAAGAAGGCTACATTGATACATCTCTACTACATCCTTCTACATACTCTAGACATACTCCAGACATCCTAAATATATGAGATACATCCCAGATATAAACGCTTTGTCCGTTTTGAATACTTTATATACGAGATGCATACGCTTACATTCTGTTTCCGTGCTACTAACAATGAATAGACGTTTCATGTACCTTATCTTTCCTCCCTCTTTCCGTTTTCAGCTGCAACGGATGTGAGTTGCGAGGATGCCCAGAGGATGCAGAGAGGATACAGCAGACGTTTAACGGATGATAACGGATATAGAACATTTGTTGCTCGTATATGTCGCGGATTTACATCGTACACGGCGGAAAGTTCATCCGTTCTAAAAGTTTTGTGCAGCTCAAAACTTTTTGCGCGGATGAAATCACAGTGGACGGATGCTCGATGGACAGAGCGTATGAAGCACGTATGCAATGAGTACACAACGGATGCATAGCGTTTTCCAACGGATGGCAAAGATTTTTTTACGTTTTACATCCTCTTTGCATCCGTAAGTGCAGTGGGACCGGGCCTTTAGCTGGAAATGGATCTCCAAATATGGTTAAAACACTGATGATCGTGACCTCTTTCTAAGGCACCTTAGATCAACTAGTTGCAGGGCTGGTGTCATTCGCAAGCTGTTGAAAAGCTCTTTTTAATGGTTATAATGTGGTACATGTCGGTTATTTGTGCGCGCTATTGGGCTATCAGGCACTTAAGTGCAGATGATTCCTGTTTTGGTGCAGGCTCATCGTGGAAGAGAGAAGTTCACGTGATCAGTTTTCTATCTTTTAACTCGATGAGCAAGCTAATGAATTTATCATAATGCTTCACCTAAACCTAAATTTGACAGTTACCTGTAAAATCAGTAATGGATTTGAGCTGATTTATTATTATTATTATTATTATTATTATTATTATTAATTTTAAATAAAACTTGTGTGTGTAAACATTTTATTCTCCCCATGAAGACCAGATAAATGTCCCCACAAGGTCAAAAGTATCCTGTATTTCTATCTTCATGAGGACATTGGGTCCCCATAAAGACATTTTTACACACACACACACACACACACACACACACACACACACACACACACACACACATTACTGTATTTCTATCTTTGTAGGGACACTCACATTCCCTAGGCTCTTCCACAGCCCTTTGAAAAAGTGAGGACCAGCCAAAATGTCCTCAGTTCTCAAAAATGTCCTAAGTCTGTTGGTAAAAAACATATAACATATTCTGTTCCTCAATATGTAGCAAGTACACACACACACACACACACACACACACACACACACACACACACACACACACATATTACTGTACTTCTATCTTTATGGGGACACTCACCAATATAATGCATTCCCTAGGCTCTTACCCTAACCTTAACAATCGCAACTAAATGCCTAACCCCAACCCTTACCCTAACCCTAACCGAAACCTAATTCTAACCTAAACCCTGATGCTAAGTCTTAACCCTTAAACAGCCATTTGAAAAAATGAGGACCAGCCAAAATGTCCTCACTTCTCAAAAATGTCCTAAGTCTGTTGGTAAAAAAAATGTATTCCGTTCCTCAATATGTAGCAAGCACACACACACACACACACACACACACACACACACACACGTATTTACAGTTTTTTAACAATTCTGGTCTTTGTGTGAGTCAGGCAGTTTAAAATGATCAATGCCCATCTGTTCCTCCTGCTTTGCTAAGCTGGCTGAGGAACAGAGTGCCATTCTGTGAGCAGAAACAGAGATGGCTGTAGAAACCAAACCATACCACCTCAGTATCACCCACTCTCTCTCTCTCTCTCTCTGCTTCTATTCTGTTGCTTTCTTCACTTCATGGTCATGCTCATGAATATGCATGTGCACATACTGCACATACTGAACATTACTTCCTTTTCGTATTTTCTCACGCTTTCAACCCTGTACAAAAACACTTTTTCACACATAACACGCACACACACACTAAAAATATACATCCATTGTTGCTCATGAAGAGTGCGCACAAACGCATGCTTGCTTATACTTGTTCAAATATTCTTCTTCTTATTATTATTATTATTATTACATTTCTCATGCTTTTTTCATGGTTCTAAATCTAAAAAAATAATATTATTGTTAGCTTGAAATATAAAATATCACATTCATTAAAAGTGTGTGTATGTTTGTAAGGTAAACATAAGTGCATATATGTGTTATGTGTAAATTGTAGTAAGATGCACGTGTGAGTTGACCAACACTCACACACTCACAAACACTCTTCAGGTCGCAAAGTGACACCTGACTCCAGATAATGTCCCAGTTACACAACGGCAGGGAGGTGGAATGGACACACACACACCCACACACACACACACAAACTGACACACACATGCTAATAGATGTACTTTCCCTGGGATAATTCAGTAACAAGGTAAGCCTACATTTTTATAGATTGCATCCTTATTACAGCTTCTTTTGTTCCATGTTAAAGCGTTCATCAATAAATGACTGTAGTGTAGCCTGTTAGAGCACAATGCACTTCTGTTCTCGAGACAGCTATTATTTACCAGCCATGCCACTCTGAAATCCTCACACAGGCCTGTGCTGTTGTTTTACTTTAGCATTTGAGATATAAATGGCTACATGCACAAACACAGCAGCACTTTTCCTGTATGTTTTGCTGTATTTAACCTACTAAATAACATATAAGGTGAGTAACTGAATAAAGAAGGTGGGCATATGACACTGTCTTTATTGTGTTATCAAAGAGTGTAAACGTTATAAATCCAGGTTGCACCTTTTATTATTTTATATTGTACAGTATCTTTGAGATAAGTCAATTAGTACTACTTTTTGATCTGCTAGTTGTTTTTTTTTTTGCATGTACCATTATTTTTGTTCAGCTTATGTGTATGTATGTGTGAGAGCCTATAGGCCTTTTTATTTAGTATTATTTCAGTGTTCTTCTATTTTCCTCATCATTTTCAGCCCCCTCATACCATCTTAGAATGCCATAGGAAGCAGCATAAACAGAGTAATGTGAAAATGATAAAAGTATGCATGTAACTATATATATATATATATATATATATATATATATATATATATATATATATATATATATATATAAAATGCGATGATAAATCACGGTGAAAATTAATGGCGATTTGAATCAATGAAAAAAAATTAATCATGATTATTATCAGGCTGTGTAATCGCGAAGTTTTTATGAACTGTAATTGTGTTGTTTAGACAGCAGAGGGCACAATAACATACAATAGCAGGAATGCACGGGACTTCACCCTAGGCGGAAGTAACACAGCTCTAATGCTGTGAAAACCATGATCTCTATGTAAAATATCTGGGTGGCTCATTGGCTCATCAGAGTGAAGCCATCTGGCTGCCATCTTACCATGCACATCGGATCAGTACGGTTATCTCTCTGCCTAGGAAGCTACACAAAACTGGACATGTTATTCATCTAACTGTTGAGAAAAAAAACACAAACTGGACGTTATTTATGCACGTGCATGAGTGTGTGAATGGTTGATTTTTGTGGTGTGTTTGTGTTTTAATCATAATGTACAGTATTCAATACATTTTATCATCATGGATACATTCAGGAAGATTACTAAAGAGTTTATAATAATAATAATAATAATAATAATAATAATAAACACTGGCAGATCTTTTACCGATAATTCACCCAAAGGAGCAGGCCACAACCCATGGCCAAAGGTCCATTGAATCTTTCTCCACTTAGGTTTCAAGCACCTTCCTTAATATCCTGGCTGCGCCTAACAAAGTTGTCTAGGAGAGCTACATCAATCTTCAATTCCAAATTATCCAGCCATTTTTAAGGGCTTTCATCACTGAGCCTAAAGCCCCAATCATTATTTTAATAATAATAATAATAATAATAATAATAATAACAACAACAACAACAACAACAACAATAATAACACGACCAAATAGAAAATGCATAGACAATACATGCATAACAGAGAAGAAAACAAAGTGTACATGACAACGTGACAGAACAATTCTGGTTTACACAGAGATGGAGACAGCATGTGGGTTCGGGTCCACAAAAGTAAAGTCATTTCCTGTTGCCCGGAGGCATATGAACCTCATATACTGTTCCAGATCAGCAATAAAAAAAATAAACAAAGACATTCTATTCCACAGAATGAAAAATGAAATGAAACTAATCATGCAAATAATGGATGGAACAGCGAGTTACATGTAGATATTACAAATTAACTATTTAGAAACAGATTGATACCAATCTATCGCTATAGATACAAATTAGGTATAATCAATCATCTAATAATAATAAAATTAAACAAGTCCTACATTAATTACAATGTACTGCTTAATTATAATAAAACAATACATTATACTAATACTCCATTTATTAGAAAATATTTCCATACAAATTAATATTTCCAAAACATTTTTAAAAATTTGACGTAAATTTCAAGGAAACTTAAATAACTTTGGGCAATATTTATTTATAACTACATCAAACAAAAATAAGATCAATACAACAATTCAGTGGGCGGCACGGTGGTGTAGTGGTTAGCGCTGTCGCCTCACAGCAAGAAGGTCCTGGGTTCGAGCCCCATGGCCGGCGAGGGCCTTTCTGTGCGGAGTTTGCATGTTCTCCCCGTGTCCGCGTGGGTTTCCTCCGGGTGCTCCGGTTTCCCCCACAGTCCAAAGACATGCAGGTTAGGTTAACTGGTGACTCTAAATTGACCGTGAGTGTGAATGGTTGTCTGTGTCTATGTGTCAGCCCTGTGATGACCTGGCGACTTGTCCAGGGTGTACCCCGCCTTTCGCCCGTAGTCAGCTGGGATAGGCTCCAGCTTGCTTGTGACCCTGTAGAAGGATAAAGCGGCTAGAGATAATGAGATGAGATGAGACAACAATTCAGTAGTATAAAAAAAGCCAATGTGTGTTAAAGAATATGAGATGTGAGATATTAGCGTGAGCACTGAGGAATAATCTATAAGTTATTGAACTCTATCAGGATCGATTCATGTGTGATGTGAATTATGTGACCAATAAATACTGTTAAGACATGACTGTGAGAATGAAGTGAAAATAGCAAAGAACATGAGAAAATAATCCAGTTTCAACAACTGTCCTAAATACAAAAGGAAGAAGAAATATACGAAAGAGAAAGATACACTGTATCGGAGAAAACTGAAATAATCTCCGTAAACATAATAGCAAAAGAGCCATTCAAAACATGATCAGAGACTGGAAAAAAAAAACAATAACAGTGAAGGGGAGCGCTGTAAAGATATGTAAGGAATGTGGGTAAAGTTGAGAAAATAAGAGGAGGTAATGAAAGGGGAAAAAAGTCAGGAAACACTTTTCTTGGGCCAAATTTGATCGGATATGACGGTTTAACACATAAACCAAATACATGCGATGTGCGTCATAATATGGCAGCCAGATGGCTTCACTCATCTGTACAGTGCGGATTAGACAATGAGCTCTCCAGGTATTTTACGGAGAGATCAGTGGCAAAAACACACAAAAAGCAGATCTGAAATGGGAAAGAGTTGTTGTGTACTTGACAGTACAAATAGATTTAATAAGAAATCGGAGCCTCTTTTTACAGATTGCTGAAAGCTAAAGAAAAAATAAGGAAATGGAGGTAGTACAAATGTTCATAACATTTTATTAAGGATAGTCGTATTTGTTATTTATTTTTAATAAAAGGAATATTTTAGCGAATAGGCCATTTTATTTTTTTTTCATGGTCCGGTTTCCATCAAATCCTACCCTCTGCTTGGCTGGCGAGTGGGTCTGTATCCTATGGTACGGATCCCAGTTACGGACCCTGGATACGGACCTCTGGCGACTCGCTCGTTCACAACAACAAACATAGTAGCAATTTTTTTCAACATTTATTTTCGCATTTCTCAGGAGAATAGCATTAATTTTACAGCATGGATAGCAATAACGACAGTGTTCACAGCGAAAGCGAGTTTTACTACCCTGAGGAAGAAGAAATAAAAGAAAACATTGCAGGAGAAAGCTAAACACCTGTAACTGTTGCTAACGCCGAGCAAAAACATGGCTGAATCCTGAATGACTAAATTTTGTATAAATAGGGGACTACATAGGCGGAAAAATGTAGGTTTTTTTTCTGCCATGGAAGTGCACTTGTAGACCGAGGAGGAAGCAATTTGCATTACAGCCGTGAATGATTCAAAACGGCGGCTCGCCTCAGCTCGGCTTTCCCTTTTGGCATTCTAGTTTTCTGTTAGAATTTGGTAAAGAAAAAAATAAATATATTATTTACCAGCTTAAGGTCGGTCCGTATGGTGAAATACCATGACCTCGGCCTTAAATACTGACCTCGTCCCAGAGGGCCTCGCTCAGTACTTTCAAGACCTCGGTCACGGTATTTCACGATACGGACCTCCCAGCTGGTAAATAACATATTTTACTCTAACCTTTAGAAATATGGGTAAATAATTATCGTTGGTTATTACAAAAATTAAACAAAGGGATTTTTTTATTTAACAAAAGGAAAATGTAAGTCGATAAAGAATAAGAATTTTTTTTTTTAGTTTTTGAGAATAAAATTCTCTTCATTTAATTTTTTTAAATATATTGTGAGAAAATTGAATTGTTAATTCAATATCATGAATCAAATCTAATCGAATCCTGAATTGGGTGAATCATTATATGCCTAGGCAAAAGTAGCTTACAGTATGTTAGTACATTCTAAGATTACTCCATCATCATCTTCCATACATTACCTAATGACTTTAGTAGTGACTGTGAATGTGTCATGTAAGGTTCATGGGCTTCTGTTTCCCAAATTTCATTTTATATATACACTGGCATCACACAAACTGATGTCATTCATATAGACACGATTCACAGTCTGTCTTATATTTCTCTCCTAAGTGTCAAGGTGCAGCAACAGGTAAAGCTACCTGCGGAAGACTGATCCCATGTTCCCTAAGGTTTTCCTGCAGTGGTATGCGGCATTTTCCTCTTGTGCAGCTAAATTAGGTAAAGGTGCACTTTCAAGCACCAAGCATTGCATCACTATGTACGCCTGCTTGCTACAGCATTGCATATTCTGTATGCTGTAAAGCTGCTGCACTGCAACTTGTGGCTGTAGCTTGCCATTGACAGAACAGGATATTCAGAAATGTATTACACTGTTTTAAAAAAAAGACGATGGAGGCCTTTCTGTGTGGAGTTTGCATGTTCTCCCCGTGTCTGTGTGGGTTTCCTCCAGGTGCTCTGGTTTCCCCCACAGTCCATAGACATGCAGGTTAGGCTAATTGGTGGCTCTAAATTGACCGTAGGTGTGAATGTGAGTGTGAATGGTTGTCTGTGTCTATGTTGCCCCTTTTCCACCAAAGCAGTTCCAGGGCTGGTTCGGGGCCAGTGCTTAGTTTGGAACCGGGTTTTCTGTTTCGACTGACAAAGAACTGGCTCTGGGGCCAGAAAAACCGGTTTCAGGCTAGCACCAACTCTCTGCTGGGCCAGAGGAAAGAACCGCTTACGTCAGCGGGGGGGCGGAGTTGTTAAGACCAACAACAATAACAAGACCGTGAAAGATCACCATTTTTAAGCGACGAGAGGCAGCAGCTGTACAAATGCGAAGTCATCCATTATTATTGTTGTTGCTGCTGCTTCTTCCGTGTTGTTTTTGCTTCGATATTCGCGCCAAGGTTTATGCAAACGTAACGACGTAACTGATGTATACAGCGATGTAATGACGTATACAACGACGTAATGACGTGGCTTCCCTTAGCACTGCGAGCTATGGAAAAGCAAATTGGTTCTCAGCTGGCTCACAAGTTGAACGAGTTGTGAACCAGCACCAGCACTGGCCCCGAACCAGCCCTGGAACTGATTTGGTGGAAAAGGGGTATGTGTCAGCCCTGCGATGATCTGGTGACTTGTCCAGGGTGTACCCCACCTCTTGCCTGTAGTCAGCTGGGATAGGCTCCAGCTTGCCTGCGGCCCTGCACAGGATAAGTGGTTATGGATAATGGATGTTTAAAAAAATCCTGTAAGAAATGGTCAGAATAGGGGCGGCAGCAGAAAACCATTCAATTATATTAACCCATTGACGCCGGATGCTGCGTTGCGCAACATTGCCCCTAGCGCCGGTTGTTGCATAACGCAACATTGCCCCAAATGCTGGTTGCTGCATAACGCAGCATTGTTGATTTGTCATTATTTTCAAGACGCATGCCAGATTTGTTTTTTTTTTTATAAAAATGTGTTAGTGTTAATGCTGAATGAACATGATCCAATAAAAGCAGATAATTTTATCTTTTAAATGCAACTTATTTCATATCTTTATGTGCTTCAGAGACTGAGATATTGAATTTTTCATAGGCATTTTCAATTAATTATTTTTATTTCAGAAAACCCTCAGGCAGATGGGGACCTTTTCTAAAAACTGGCTTAGGCATTTGCAGACGTTTTTTTGCAGGCGTTTCAGGCGTCAATGGGTTAATTTACCATGTGGAAAGAAAGCATAAGCAAACCATTTATTATTACAGTGATTCATTTTCCAGAAAAATAAACAAGTATGCAGTAAAAACAATGCGCCTTGCTGTCATACGAAAAATAATACACGCTGAGGTGGTATGCTACGGCCTGACCAAAGTGATTTCCATTGATTGTGGGTGGTAGAAATGGGCAACTGGACTTGCTTGAAAATTCTTGAAAACGTTTCACCTCTCGTCCAAAAGGCTTCCTCAGTTCTGTCTGACTAATAGGGAGTATCAGATATTTATCTTCTCCTGGATCAGAATCAGAATCAGAATTCTGATGACCAGCTCATCTAAAGTGTCATTGAGGCATCATGTTGGTGTGGGTCACTGGAGGCTGGGTGTGAACGGCGAGTCATTAGGGTGATCGTTTTCAAGAATTTTCAAGCAAGTCCAGTTACCCATTTCTACCACCCACAGTTTACTATGACCTGGATGATTGAGAATCTTCACAGACATATTTCCATTTATTAAAATTTTTAATTTATTAATGAATAATATCACTTTTTAAACCAGTTTATAGTTACAGTTAACGTTGCGAAACATCTGCAAGACAAGTTAGATCCTCTCATTACTTACATTTTAACAGTTGTTCCCTTACCAGCATCTCCTTCTCGCTCTTGGAGTTAATGAGATTTAAAACAAAAAACAAAACAAAAAAAACACAGCTTGTCATTTTGGAAAGTAGAATCTTCTGTCTTGAAGATTTTCCCATTCTGGAAATCTTTACAAATCACCTTGACTGTTACACACAACTCCTTCCATAAATGTTACGTAAATGTCTCTTACAAAAAAAAGAAAAACTAACTTCACCACATCCATAGCTATACATATTTCTTTGCTAAACTAGAACACAATTTTCAAAAACCTGTGTATTATTAGTTTTATGATGTGTTCAGATTGTCCACTTGTCCATTCACTTACTCACTATACAGTGTTCGTTACAAAGAACATTTTCTAGGGCATAAGGGCAGACAGCTGTTGATACATTTCCGACACTAGAGGGATGTTACACTGCGACATAATTATGCACCGGATATTCGTAATTATTCTATCCATGTTCACTGGACATGAGCAATCGCGTGCTCTGATTAGCTACTCTACTACTAGGCTATAAGCTCATATACCATGAGTAGAGAAAAACAAAATGGTGGAGCATGTTGCTGAACCAACCAAGGACGAAATAAAAACTCTACTTGAAAACAACCCCCCCCCCAAAAAAAACCCCAAAAAAGCAACAAAATATGGAATAAAAGTATCTTTTTTTTTATTTTTAAAGAATTATTATTATTATAGCATTTTTCACAAATTGCTACTGTCATTTCACTGGTTTGTTTACTTTCTAAACGGAAATTATTTTGTTGGACATTTTGTTGTCAGAATGCAGGCACTTACAGATGTAAATGCAGAGGAGAGCAGGGAAGCAGACTGTCGACGATGCCAAAACAATAGACTAGAAGCAAAGTCAGGAAACAAGCGAGAGTCGGGCGATCAGCAAACAACGTAGAATAGATGAGACAAAGCGCGTAAACGAAATAAAGCTAGCAAATGTCAGAAAATTGAGAGTCAGATAGAGAATAGTAAGCCTTAGTATGGACTGGATGAAACAGAATGATACTTCACATGGGAGTGGTGTTTGAGAGTGGCTTAAGTAGGGAAGAGCTAATTAGGGAGATGAGTGTCAGCTGTGATTTATACTCTGGGACAGAGGGCACTGTGGATCTTGGGGCTTGTAGTTCTGAGTGTCCATGTTTTGTAGTTTGTGTGTCTTTGGTAGGTTTACTGACAGAGCCCCCCTGAGGAGCTGAAGTTTTTTGAGGACACCCCCTACCTTGAGGTGCTGGTTTGTATGGCTGTTGGGCATGGAATTCTTGCCTGAGGAGAGGGTCTAGAATGTCTTTGGCAAGAACCCAGCTTTATTCTTCTGGTCCATAACCTTCCCAGTCTACCAGGTATTTGACCTGTCCTCTTCTATGTCTGGAGTCGAGTCTCTTATTTACCTGGTAGATGGGTTCCCCCTCTAGAAGGTGTTCAGGGTGTTCTTGGACTGGAGTGTTTTCAGCAAGAGGGCCCAGGATAGCTGGTTTAAGGTTGGAGACATGAAACGTGGGGGATAATCTGCTGTGAGGGGGTAGTTCTAGGCGGTGGGAAACTTCATTAATGCACTGTAATACCTTGAATGGCCCAATGTAGCGTGGCTGAAGCTTTCTGTAGGTGTTGGGTTCTCTAAGATTTCTAGTGGCCACCCATACTCTGTTGCCCGGGGAAAAGTCTAGATTTTTTCCTCTGTGTTTGTCTGCATATTCTTTATACTTAGCATTGACTGTTTTGAGACATTGGTGAACCTCCTCCCATATCATTTGGCTGCGTGTGAACCAATCCTCCACGGCCTGTACTTGGCTTGGTGGATCGTCCCAGGGGAACGGGGTGGTTGATAGCCGAGTATGCACTGAAACGGTGTTAATTGTGTTGCAGAGTGTCTGAAGGAGTTTTGTGCATACTCGGCCCATGGGAGAAAACATGCCCAGTCCCCCTGGTTGCGCATGCAGAAGATTCTCAAGAAGCAGCCGATTTCCTGGTTGTCTCTCTCAACCTGGCCATTGGATTGTGTGTGGTAGCCTGATGTAAGACTCACTGTGACCCCTAACCTCTCCATAAAGCAGGTCCAGAAGCGAGAAATGAATTGTGAGCCCTGGTTGCTGATTATATCCTCTGGGATATCATAGTACCTGAACACATACTGGAAGAGGAGTTCTGCTGTCTGGGATGTTGTTAGGATGCCTGGTAAGGGGATGAGTTTGAGAGCCTTTGAGAAGCGGTCCACAGTCACCATAATGGTGGTGTTCTCTTCTGAGGGAGGGAGGTCTGTGATGAAGTCAATGGCTATATGGGACCAGGGTCTCTGAGGAATGGGGAGGAGGCACAGTTTGCCAGCAGGAGGGGTTCTAGGAACTTTAGCCTAAGCACACGTAGAACAAGAAGCTATGAACTGGTGAATTTCAGAAGGCATGTTTTCCCACCAATACTTATTCTTTAGCATTAGATGGGTGCGATGACTGCCAGGATGACTTGTGGCAGATGACGAATGGGCCCATGTGTTTGGTCGACCTTGAAATCACTTGGGCACATAGAATAGACCAGGTGGGAGGTTATTTGGAAGAATTTGTGGTTGAGCGTTCCTTCTTGGTCCAGGTCCCAGGTGATGGATTGTATGAAACATTGAGTTGGAAGAATGGGGTGGTTTACGAAATCTTGGTGCATGGAACCAAAATTGCGAGATAGAGCATTGGCCTTGGTGTTCTTGGAGCCGGGGCGAAATGAAATGGTGAAGTTGAACCTCATGAAGAACAGTGCCCACCTGGCCTGTTGAGGGTTTAGCCTCTTGGCTTTCTTGAGATATTCCAGATTCTTGTGGTCCGTAAGAATGATAAAAGGGTGAATGGACTCTTCGAGCCAATGCCGCCACTCTTCGAGAGCTAGCTTAATGGCAAGCAGTTCCCTGTTGCCAACGTCATAGTTCCCCTCTGCAGAAGAAAGGTTTTTTCAAGAAGAAAGCTATGGGATGTAGTCTCTGTTTCTCACCAAACTGCTGAGACAGAATCGCGCCTACTCCCATGTCAGATGCATCCACTTCTACTGTAAATGGTTTAGTGGGATCTGGATACTGGAGGACCGGAGCAGATGTGAAAGCCTGCTTGATACGCTGAAATGCTTTCTCGGCCTTGGGGTTCCACTGGAGGTGCTTTGGTCCCTTCTTCAGCAAAGTCGTTAAGGGGGGAGCTATAGTGCTGAAGCCCCTGATGAACCGGCGATAGAAATTCGCGAACCCCAAAAAGCGCTGAAGCTCTCTCACAGAAGCAGGTATGGGCCAGGATGTGACTGTGGAGACCTTGGAGGAGTCCATGCTAACTCCTTCGGCACTTATAATATATCCTAGGAAGGAGATTCGAACCTCATGAAACTCGCATTTCTCAGCTTTGACGTAGAGGTGATTTTCTAGCAGGTGGTTCAAGATGGTTGTGATTTTCTTCATCTGGGGAGTAGATCAGGATGTCAATGTATGCGATGGCATATCTACCTAGCATGTCCCGTAGCACGTCGTTGATGAAGCACTGGAACATGCTAGGTGCTAAAGAAAGACCATACGGCACCACCTGGTACTCGAAATGGCCGGCGGTCGTGTTAAAGGCGGTCTTCCATTCATCGCCCTTTTTGATCCTGATCAAGTTGTATGCACTGCGGAGATCCAACTTGGAAAAGATCGTAGCTGATCTAAGTTGTTCTAGTGCTGCAGGAACTAGTGGAAGAGGGTAAGGGTATTTTACCGATACCTGGTTCAAACCTCTATAATCAATACATGGTCAGAGTCCACCGCCTCGTTTCTGCTGGAGCTGTACAGGACGTACTAATGGGACAGTGGTTAAGCTGATGCTCAGAGTTCCCGCAATAGAAGCACAAATCCTCCCTTTTTCTTTCACACTCAGAGTGGGACAGCTGGGTGCATGAGACCTCCATGGGCGAGCTGTCCACAGAAGCTGTGATGGGCTTAGTGCTTTCCTGAATGGAGGGGTGGTGTGCCAACAGATGATCGAGTCGAATGGCTAAATCTCATCTCATCTCATTATCTCTAGCCGCTTTATCCTTCTACAGGGTCGCAGGCAAGCTGGAGCCTATCCCAGCTGACTACGGGCGAAAGGCGGGGTACACCCTGGACAAGTCGCCAGGTCATCACAGGGCTGACACATAGACACAGACAACCATTCACACTCACATTCACACCTACGGTCAATTTAGAGTCACCAGTTAACCTAACCTGCATGTCTTTGGACTATGGGGGAAACCGGAGCACCCGGAGGAAACCCACGCGGACACGGGGAGAACATGCAAACTCCACACAGAAGGGCCCTCGCCGGCCCTGGGGCTCGAACCCAGGACCTACTTGCTGTGAGGCGACAGCGCTAACCACTACACCACCGTGCCGCCCGAATGGCTAAATCAATAAGAAAATCCAACTAGTTCACTAAGAATTGCGAGACGTAGACCTTGGTGAAAGACGGCTTTCAAAGCAGGCTTGTTCCATCCACTGGCTGCTGCTAGTGTTCTGAAGTCGAGAGCATATTCTGCCACGCTTAGGGGACCTTGTGAAATGGAGAGTAGACTTTCATTGATTTTGATACCCTCCGGTTCATGGTCAAAAACTCTCTTAAACATAGAGAGGAATTGTTCATAAGAAGTGGCTTGCTCTTTGTTCTTGTTCCACACTGCACTTGCCCAGTGTAGTGCTTTGCCAGTGAGGAAAGAAAGGAATTTGGCGATCTTATGTTTATCGGAGGGCGGCACGGTGGTGTAGTGGTTAGCGCTGTCGCCTCACAGCAAGAAGGTCTGGGTTCGAGCCCCGTGGCCAACGAGGGCCTTTCTGTGCGGAGTTTGCATGTTCTCCCCATGTCTGTGTGGGTTTCCTCCGGGTGCTCCGGTTTCCCCCAAAGACATGCAGGTTAGGTTAACTGGTGACTCTAAATTGACCGTAGGTGTGAATGTGAGTGTGAATGGTTGTCTGTGTCTATGTGTCAGCCCTGTGATGACCTGGCGACTTGTCCAGGGTGTACCCCGCCTTTCGTCCGTAGTCAGCTGGGATAGGTTCCAGCTTGCCTGCGGACCTGTAGAAGGATAAAGCGGCTAGAGATAATGAGATGAGATGTTTATCAGAGAGGTTTGGCATGGTAGCAAAATACATGGAGCATTGAAGCAAGAAACCCTTACAGTCAAGAGCATTTCCAGCAAACTTCTCAGGTGCAGGAAGTTGTAACATGGGGCTGGAAAGAGGCTCAGGGTGCGGTAGGAGGGCCTGCGACATCACGGTTGCTAGTTGCGTCATACGGGTGTTGAGATCTGCTAGCATCTGTTGATGTTCTCCCAATGAGCGTCCCTGAGCATTCAAAGCAGTCTGCTTCGCCTCTTCCGCTAAATCCATGGTGGTGAAGTATCCTGTCAGAATGCAGGCACTTACGGATGTAAATGCAGAAGAGAGCAGGGAAGCAGACTGTCGACGATGCCAAAATGATAGACTAGAAGCGAGGTCAGGAAACAAGCGAGGGTTGGGCGATTGGCCAACAATGTAGAATAGATGAGACAAAGCGCGTAAACGAAATAAAGCTAGCAAAGGTCAGAAAATCAAGAGGCAGATAGAGAATAGCAAGGCTTGGTATGGACTGGATGAAACAGAACGATACTTTGCATGGGCGTGGTGTTTGAGAGTGGCTTAAGTCGGGGAAGCGCTAATTAGGGAGATGAGTGTCAGCTGTGATTTATACTCTGGTGACAGAGGGCACTATGGATGTTGGGGCTTGTAGTTCTGATTGTCCATGTTTGTAGTTTGTGTGTCTTTGGCAGGTTTACTGACATTTGTATAAAGTTTTTATTTATTGAATTTGCAAAAAATAAAAATAAAAATGCTCCGTTTCTCAAAATCCAGTGAATGTGGATAGACTAAAACAGTTATTTCACTCAATCTCGTCGTACATGGCTTATAGCCAACTCAGTGCTACGTGCCTCGTCAGCTATCAGCTCATGTACGACTCGATTGTGTATAATAACTGTTAAATATTATCTCTGTCATATAAACTAGAACATGGACAGCAACATTGCTGTTTTTTGTTAAGTACATGATGCAACTGACATAACTCTTCACAACGTTGAAATTAAAATAAAACAAAACATTTATAAAAAATTGTAATAAAACTTTCCAACTCACATCACAGGCCGCAATGCATGATGGTCTAAGTTGACCAATGTAGAGTACAGCTTCTGTACAATACATTTCAGTGTGCATCATGATGATTTTGTAATGCACTATATAGTGAATGAAATTTACAGTTGAGAGTTCGAAGGCACTACAAAATGCCTGATTCACTACATAGTGGACAAGTGGATGTTCCGAACACAGCATTAGATTATGTGGAGCATCCAGTGATCAAAGCCCCTGTGTAGGAGCTGTTACTATAGAAACAATAAAATATTAGAAAGAGTGCATTAATATAAACCTATTATTCATGTTGCAGCCGGAACTACTGTCCAAGCCACGTGTTTATATAGAATTAATCCACAGCTTCTGACCAATCACAATTGAGAATTCAGTCGTGGTGTGAGTATGGATACTTCAAATGATTATTTCACACGAAGTTACAGGCTGGTAAATTAACACAGATAGTCGGTTAAATTTTTATGGTAACCTTAAACTGAGGAAAACGGATTATTCAAGTTGACGTTCTATCAATTATTATTGTAATAAAAAAGCACAATATGCTATATTACAACAAATACTTTCAAAACATCCGACAATTGCGGTCTTAACTGTCATTTTACACAATTACAGCAGATTTGAGAAGAGAAAATGTGTTATTTCGCTTTGTTGTGTTGCCCATAAATAAGCAGTAATTGTTTAAAGGCACAAAGTGTTCCAGCACTATGGGCTTGGTCTTTGAATAATACATTGTAAATCATGATCCAGAAAACAGAAACGTAACACAAAGCGAAATAAACTTTCATCCATTATCCGTAACCACTTATCCTGTGCAGGGTCGCAGGCAAGCTTGAGCCTATCCCAGCTGACTATGGGCGAGAGGCGGGGTACACCCTGGACAAGTCGCCAGCTCATCGCAGGGCTGACACATAGACACAGACAACCATTCACACTCACAGTCAATTGGAGCCACCAATTAGCCTAACCTGCGTGCCTCTGGACTGTGGGAGAAACCGGAGCACCCGGAGGAAACCCACGCAGACACAGGGAGAACATACAAACTCCATACAGAAAGGCCCCTGTCGTCCGCTAGGCTCAAACCCAGAACCTTCTTGCTGTGAGGCGACTCCTAAAACCACTACACCTGAAATAAACTTGTGAACTGTTAATTATAGCCGTTTTTAATGTTAGATGGAAAAAACGCAGACGAGCCATGTTTCCATTAACCTGCTTAATGCACAGTTTCAAATAGTGAACTAAAATTGAGTAATGGAAATGCGTGAATTTCGAGGAAAAAAACCCCCTGACTCTCAAGTACCGCAAAAAAGTTTTCATGCTTGCATGAGGTGGCTTTTCAGATGATTCGATAGAGCAATATTTCACTAAAGTGAAATGGTAACACATTTTTCGCATTTTCGTCCCACACTTGACATGAGGGGCAAATGGAAATACTACTTTCTGGAAAAAGAGCACTAGTAAGAACTATCACGAGAGGATAAAACCCAGCTTTACTTGCATAATATCACAGACCATTCGCAACTGTGTTTTATCAAAATGCTTCAAATATCACTTCTATTATTATTTAACGATTAACAAATGATAAACAGGATTTTATGACAAATACACTTAATCAAACAAGTAAACATGCAAGATGAAGTAAGCAAATAGAAAACACGATGAAGTTAAAACCAAAGTAGAAATATATACATAAGCATTAAGTATAAGCAGGCAGATAAGGCAAAAAAAAAGTTAAATAAATAAATAAATAAATAAAAGCCAAAAAAACAATAGATATTAAGGGGGTGGAGAAAACAAAACAAAACCAAAGATAGAAGCACATGGAATCAGAACTCTGGGGAAGTGTCATGGGCGTGTCACAGTGGATGTGCGCATTACATATTGGATTACACTACTAAGGTTACTCTCCTCTCCATTCAAGTCTGCCAAATTTACAATGACCAAAGAACTCTTGGGTTTCATAAAAAGACTGCTACTTGTTCGTGTTTTTCCTCAATGTTTCTCAACTTCATGAGGAAAATGCTTCTTTTGAATTGTTTAAAATGTCCATATTAGGACACCGAAGTCAAACTCACTTTTTTATTAAGCATGAGCAAATAGTCAGGAACAAGGCTCTGTCGAATTGTCTCGCTCATAGTTACTGCTGTAACTGAAGATGTCTGAAGCACAATGATTTGGAAGAAGAGGATGTAGATATTGGTTCTGATAGTCTGTCTAACTGTTTATTCCAACCGACAACAAAAGAATAAGCAAAGCTATACTAATAATACACTTAAACACTCCAATAGTTTTTGTTCCCTTAAAGGTAGACTGCCTTTCAGATTTTTCAAGTGTAGGTCATAAAAAGAATTTTCCCCGACACCCAATTGTTTTTGTTTAGTGGATTGAAAGCTACTGAATTCAAATCACAGACTTCCAATTTTTTTCGTTTTTTTTTTTTTAAATAGAACAATTAATGAATTTAGGGCCATGTGGCCCTAAATTCTCCGCTATTTTTTCCTGCTTCACCATGACCCAATTCAAGATACTACGTCATGCATCATGTGGTGGACTTTCCCCATTCATGCAAGGCATTGTGGGATACAAATTTGAAACAGGAGAGAAAAATGGAGGACGTGGGTATGCGAATGAAACGTGAAAGACTGACTACAGTAACGGAAAGTGAGAAGAAAAGACGTTATGTTGCGAAGGAAAGGAAACACAGGACCAAACTAATAAATATCAGCGGTCAGCGAGCACTTCGGTGTGATCAGCTGTTCGTTTAGCGACAGAATGATGGAACTGTCAATGCACGGTCAAGGTAAACCTGCGCATGCGCACACGGACTTCCTCTGTCTGCTTGACTGCGCGAAGTGAGCGATTTCATGCACATTATTTGCTCGGAAATCCCCTCAAATGAAATAACTTCCCAGCCACAGAATGACCTGATATTTTGTGAGATATTACAGAAATAAACATATATCACAATGACCAAATTTCAGAGGGAACTAAATTTCACCGATTTTTTTGAAATCGAAAGGCTGTCTCGCTTTAAAATGGAGCATCTTGCCACAAGGGTCAAACTAACTAAAGCATTTATTATTTGCATAAATGTGAGAAAGTGAATGTCAGCATGTCTAATTAGTTCTGATGGAGACAGAATAGTAGTACAAGATAAATATTCAGTACCAGTCAAAAGTTTGGACACCCCTACTCATTCATAGGTTTCTCTGATTTTTTTAAACTATTTTCTGCATGGTACAGCAATACTGAAGACGTCAAGACTATGAAATAACATATGGAACTTATAAGGAATTATGTGGGAAAGAAAAAAGTGTTGAGCAAAATGTTTCATATTTTAGATTCTTCAAAGTAGCCACCATTTACCTTGATGACACTTTGCACACTATTGGCATTCTCTTAACCAGCTTGATGAGGGAGTCACCTGGAATGATTTTCAATTAACAGCTATGCCTCGTCAAAAGTTAATTAGTGCAATTTCTTGCCTTCTTCATGCATTTGAAATCAAACAATAAATAGTAAATAATACAAATACAGTACATAGCCCTAGTCCACAACTGTAGTAATCCATATTATGTCAAGAACCGCTCAGCTAAGTAATGACATCCATCATTACTTTAAGACATGAAGTCACTTTTAATTAAAAAAATGAAGAAAAACCACTGAATTAAAAGGTGTGTCCAAGCATTTGTTTTGATAAGTCTTGATTTAATTGAATTTTATTTTCTACTACACTGAAGTCAACATTAATAACAAGCATTATTATTTGCGAATGACTTTAATCAGGTATGTCCCTATTTACGTATTACTTGCTAGACAATATTAGCAAGCTGACAAACAAGCTAACCTACAGCGCCCTCCACAATTATTGGCACCCCTGGTTAAGATGTGTTAAAAGACTTAAAATAAATTCAGTTTTTATTGCAGAAGCATAATCTCACACTGAAAATTGTAGAAAAATGTAACTATTACCTCAAGTGAATTAAAAAAAAAATCCCTGACTAAGAAATAATTATTTTTCATAAAATCACCTGTTCCACAATTATTGGCACCCAGAAAAAATTCCTAGAAAATAAATGTAATTGAAGCATTTCTGTCATTTCTACTGTAGTTTATAAAGTTGATCAGCATATCTAGGAACCTTTAATTAGTAATTCATCACATCCTGTTTCCCTGGGGTATAAATATGATGTGACACAGAGGCCTATTTCTCTTATCCACTCTTCAACATGGGAAAGACAAGAGAACACACCATTCAAGTAAGGCAGATGTGTGTCGACCTTCATAAGTCAGGCAATGGCTACAAGAAAATAGCCACTCGCCTACACCGGCCCATATCTACAGTCAGAGGAATCATCAAGAAGTTTAAAGCAACTGGAACAGTGGCAAACAAGCCTGGACGAGGATGCAAGTTTATCAAGCCACCACGCACAGTGAGGAGGATGGTAAGAGAAGTAAAAAGTTCTCCAAAGCTCACTGTTAGAGAATTGCATCAAAGAGTAGCATCTTGGGGTCACAAAGTCTCCATAACAACCATCAGGCGCTATCTACATGCCAACAAGCTGTTTGGGAGGCATGCACGGAAAAAGCCTTTTCTCACTTACAAGCATAAACGTAAACTTCTGGAGTTCGCTAAGCGGTACTGGGACTTCAACCGGGACTGTGTGCTTTGGTCAGATGAGACCAAGATAGAGTTTTGGCAACAAACACTCTAATACATCACAAAAGATGAGTATGCGGAAAAGCACCTCATGCCCACTGTGAAGTATGGGGGAGGATCGGTGATGCTGTGGGCCTGTTTCTCTTCCAAAGGCCCCGGGAACCTTATTAGGGTGCATGGCATCATGAACTCTTTGAAATACCAGGACATTTTAAATCAAAATCTGGTGGCCTCTGCCCGAAAGCTGAAGACGGGTCGTCACTGGGTCTTTCAGCAAGATAATGACCCTAAACATGTGGCCAAATCTACACACAAATGGTTCACCAGACACAAAATCAAGCTCCTCCCATGGCCATCTCAGTCCCCAGACCTCAGTCCAATTGAAAACCTGTGGGGTGAGCTGAAGAGGAGAGTGCATAGGAGAGGACCCAGGACTCTGGATGATTTAGAGAGATTGTGCAAAGAGGAATGGTCGAATATCCCTCTCTTTGTATTCTCCCATCTTGTGAAATGTTATAGGAGAAGATTAAGTGCTGTCTTGTTGGCAAAAGGAAGTTGTACAAAGTATTAACATCAGGGGTGCCAATAATTGTGGCACACATGATTTCATGTAAAAGAATTATTTCTTAATGTGAGATTTTTTTCACACTGAATAAATGCACTTGAATTAAAGGTTGGATTTTTTCTCTTTTTTGTATTGTTGTCCTATATTATTAAAAAAAAAGAATTTATTAGAAGCCTAAGAACATATCTTAACGAGGGGTGCCAACAATTGTGGAGGGCGCTGTAAATGTTCATACATTGGTCACTGATGTGATGAATCTGGAAATCTGGGAACGCCGGACATGAGGCAGAAACACACCCTGGATGTGACAGTTAACCTAACCAGCTAGTGCTTCATCAACAACAAAAATATTATTGTCGCTAGTTACTTTAGACAATCTTAGTGAACTAATTATTGAAAAATGAATCCAAATATCGTAACATAAAGCAGAGCAAGTAGCACTTCCACCTCACAGCTCCAGGGTCCTCGGTTCAATCCTGATCTCAGGTTACTGTCTGTATGAAGTTTCTGTGCATGTTCTGTGCACTGTATCTGCGAATATGTACAGGCATCCACACAATCAAGGTCGCAAGATCAGATTAAGGTCCATTAGTTTTATAAAATACAGTCAATGTAACCCTCAAGATATATTTACTGTAGGTTGATTTAGATATTTAGGTTGAATTATTTGCAGTGTACTCTTACTAGCATAAAACTGTTTCTTTAAAAATAATCTCAAATTTATGATGTTGCCCCTGTGAATATATAGATTTATTTATTTTTTACAGTGTATTAAAGACCCACGTATTCATCTGTTGTACTGTATGTGATGCCTTACAATTGTAACTCAATTGTGGATAAATGGGGCTGTAGAATTACTAAATGCTTTCATTAGAGCAAAACTGCCGACTAACTGAGCTGCGCTATACTCATAAAGCAATGCCATTATGCTTCTGCCGTGCCCCACCTGGTGTGTGTGTGTGTGTTGTGCATGTTTTAGTTGTAATAGATCCAGGAACTACAGGATCTGCACAAGTGGCATAGGTGAGCCAGCTGTGTAGAATGATGTGCTGTTTTTCGTCCTCATGTATCGTGTGTTTAGCTTCGAATGTTTATGCCTGTGCTGGCATTTTTAGACTGAGGAAGCAATGAAGGGTTAAAATTATACTTCCTGTTACAGCCAACAAGAAAGGCAGAAGTAGGAAAAAACATGGTGGGATAAGTGAATCATGCTTCTGTTAGCTACAAAGCTGCAGTTGTGTGGCTGTGTGTGTGTGTGACTGAGGAACTGTGTCCGACTCCAAAGCATATGCTGTACTTTGTGCTTTCTAGCATCATCCCATTCACAGCTTCTGCAGCATGCACGCACACACACACACACACACACACACACACACACACACCACTGATAGTCACAGAATAACTCGTACTGTGAATGACCAAGTGACTCAGTCTTGATACAGTTTATTATATTTCCTTCTTGTAAGTACAAGCACAGATTTTTAAGGTCAAGAGTCCATGTTTTCTTCTCTCCTGCATAGCTGCTTCCACACAAAACTGTAAATATCAATCTTTCAACTTGATCTGACTCTGTAAAAATAGAAATATTGCACTGCAACTTGATCTATTCCCATTCCCGACTTTTATTTATCTGTAACTAGGTACTATATATAACTCTCTACTTGCTTTCCACATCTAGTAACCCTAACTATACCTGAGCAGTATTTTATCCAATATACACTGTAAAAAATGTCCGTAGAATTAACAGTGAATTTATGTAAAATCATGACATAAAAAAACTGTAAATACAAAAACAGTGAAGCAGTGTGTAATTTACATCAATATACTGTAAAACTCCTAACCAAATGCCACTGTTAATTTAACAGTAAGAATATGTTGAATTGATCATATTTTTTTGTATAATTTACAAATTGTTGTAGTTTAAACACAAACAAACTGTAAGACTAAAACAGAATGTGATGGTTAAAATTACATCATTGCCCTGTTAAAAAAACAAAAACATGCCCACCATTGTGGCTCAGTCAACTAAGGTGTCATACAATGAATCTGGGGACCTGGGTTCAATTCCGACCTGAGGTCATTTCTCGATCCCTCCCCGTCTCTCTTTCCAGCTCATTTCCTGTCTCTGCATTGTCCTATCCAATAAAGGTGAAAAAAGCCCAAAAAAATTCTAAAAATATATATATATATCTGTCTAGTAGATCATTGCTTGTAACCATCATTTTGAATCATTGTTTATTGTACAATGAATATCCGTAAAATTAACAGTTATGTACTGATTATTGTACATTGAATACCTGTAAAATTGAACATTTTCAAACTGTTGTTTTTACAAGTGTTGATATACCTTACCGTAAAGTCATATACACTGTCACTGTATTTTTTACGGTGAAAAAATGGCAACCACAGCTGCCAGTTTTTCACTGTAAATTTGACAAGATTTTTTTTTACAGTGTAGTCTCACAGATTAAAAAAAAAAAAAAGGATTCACTGCAGCACCTTCTATAAATTGAATATCAACATTCTGGCACAAGCCTACATTTTGTTTCACTCTAAAATACAACAATATATTATATGGACACAAGTGTTTTACTGGGAAATACACCACTCGTATTTTTTATACAAACTACATCCGGGACATGGAGAATCAAAACCGTGACACAAATCTCTATATGTCACTCGTGAGGAAATCAGTGAATTGTTTTGATAAATTTGGGCACTTTTTGTTTGTGAATGTGTCCATATAATAAAAAGAAAATCACGAGTTGGCTTGAAGACGTGAAGTTTATCTTCTCATGTTGAAAAACTTGCATTTTTCATACAAAATACATCGTGGATCTGAGTGACATATTTTCCGATATTTCACTCTGATGACGTCACTTCTAGTGTTTTCCCGCTGACTAGACGTGTGTTGTCAAAATGCTGAACCGGTTCAAAATTAAAATTCTTTTGATTAACTTGCATATTTTTTGTGGATGTGTCTATATAATATAAAGAACATTACACAGTGGCGTGAAGATATGAAGTTTAGCTTCTCCTGTTGAAAATACTTCACTCTTTTGCTTCGCTCACTCGTGAATATATACGTTCATCACTCGCAGATAAACTTCATGTCTTTGCGCAACCGTGTAAAATTCTCTATAGATTTTAACTAAACTAACCTCTAGCAATATGCTCTCTGAGTAAGATCAATATGTAATGGATAATTTTACCTCTTCCTTTGTTTAAAAAAGATAATCAGTGTTCGCCAATTTATGCGTAAAGTTTGTGCTTTTTACAGCATACAGCCCTAAGGCTGGGGCGGCACGGTGGTGTAGTGGTTAGCGCTGTCGCCTCACAGCAAGAAGGTCCGGGTACGAGCCCCGTGGCCGGCGAGGGCCTTTCTGTGTGGAGTTTGCATGTTCTCCCCGTGTCTGCGTGGGTTTCCTCCGGGTGCTCCGGTTTCCCCCACAGTCCAAAGACATGCAGGTTAGGTTAACTGGTGACTCTAAATTGACCGTAGATGTGAATGTGAGTGTGAATGGTTGTCTGTGTCTGTGTGTCAGCCCTGTGATGACCTGGCGACTTGTCCAGGGTGTACCCCGCCTTTCGCCCGTAGTCAGCTGGGATAGGCTCCAGCTTGCCTGCGACCCTGTAGAACAGGATAAAGCGGCTAAAGATAATGAGATGAGATGATTAGGGCTAATAAAACGACAGTTTTGCAAGTGATGTAGTAATGCAGCACACGGTAACACGGGTATTTCTAAAGTACAGAAATTCCCTGCTAAAGAATTTATAGCTTAAAGGTTATCTGCACTTTGAATAGACCCATGTTACCATGCTGCGTAACCACTAGAAATTGCAGAATGCTCAATATGTGTAAAAGGATGATGTCAGATTATTTTTATTACATTCTTATTGAATATATTACTGTATACAGTGGGGTTCAACCATATGAGGGCACAAGTGAAAATGCTTCTTTTTTGCATTCTGTTCTAATTGAATACAACAATTTTCATTATTACAAATTATATTATTTATAGTCATATTATTTGAGAGAAAAGTATAATCTGAAATATTTACATAAATTTCAGAGTTTCTTAGTATGTATTTCGTCCCCATTTTTGCTTTAATGACAATGTGCGTTTGAGCTGACACGGCCTTCGCAAGTTTGTGCAAAACCTTATGATCCATTTTAGATCAAATCCACCAGAGTGCCAACTGAACACATGCTTCAGTAGAAGAGATTAGACATGAGGGAAGTATTACCTTTTGTACAAAGCAGTTAACATGATCAATATCACACAGTTGTTTACATTTAAATATAATAGTGCAGAATCTTATATAGTAAATATTTGAGATAACAAACATTTACTTTCTTTGCTTTAAATAATTCAAAAATTCCAAATCATTCTGTCTATTTCCATATTATTCAGTGTGGTCTCAGACTTTTGGACCAGATAGCTTCGTGATAAAGGCTAGCTTTTCTCATACAGAGCATTCAAATAAACATTTTAAACATTGTTATGTAATATACAGTACCAGTCAAATGTTTGTACACCCCTACTCATTCATAGGTTTTTCTCTATTTTGACTGTTTTCTACATTGTAGAACAATACTGAAGACATCAAAACTATGAAATAACATATTGAACATATATGGAATTATGTGGTAAACAAAAAAAAATGTTAAAACATGTTTGATATTTTAGATTCTTCGAAGTAGCCAGCGTTTGCCTTGATGACACTTTGCACACTGTTGGCATTATCTTAACCAGCTTCATGAGGTAGTCACCTGGAATACTTTTCAATTAACAGGTGTGTCTCGTGCAATTTCCTGCTTTCTTAAATAATAAATAATACAAATACAGTAAATAGCCCTATTCCTCAACTGTAGTAATCCATATTATGTCAAGAATCGCTCAACTAAGGCTACATCCACACGACAACGGCAACGAGATTTTATTAAAAAATATATCGCGTCCACATGGGCAACAGATCAGTAAAATATCTATCAGGTACATATGGCAACGCAACGCTTGCTGAAAACGATGCAATACACATGCCACACCTCTACGTGCGCTGTAAAACGGTCCCATCGGAGACACCAGAACAATAGAAGAAGTAGGACGCATGCGCATAAACCCCTTCTTCTACCCAGCGTGAAGTACTCAGGAACAAACACACAACAACAAGAAGAAGATGGCTGCGACTACGTGAGGAAATCGTGCCTTCTGTGTGTACAAATTAGTTTTATTAGTGTGCATAGTTTTATATAACTTAATTTTCTTATTGTGTGTGAACATTTTGAAAAGCATTTTTATATAATTTATATAACTTTTTATATTGTGTGTGAACATTTTGAAAAGCAGTCTTATCCAATAAAAAAAAGAAATTCAAGAAATGGTTCAGTTACTTGTTTATTTGAAAGAAAAGCTGTATACAAAAGTGAATGCAATGCAGTGGTTCATACAAAACAGCGAGAGTGCTGCTTGTTCTAGTCATGTGGTTGTGACGTCATCGTAAACAAATCCGTTCTACTCATCCAGACGACTTCGCAACGGCGCCGTTGCCAGATTTTTCCACTCTGGAACCCGTTCTCGTTTTGGGGCACCCAAAACGCCGGTGCCGTGTGGACGCCAGGCCGAAACGATAAACAATTTTATCAGATTCACCTGAATCTGTTGCCGTGTGGACAGCCTCTCAGTAAAGAGAAACGACATACATCATTACCTCTGCCAATTTTGTTGGAGGTTATGTTTTCACCTCTGTTTGTTTGTTTGTTCCCAATGTAACTCAAAAATAGTGAACAGATTTTGATGAAATTTTGAAGAAAGGTGGGCCATGGGCCAAGGAACAACTGATTAGATTTTGATGCAAATCTGAACACATGGCTTGGCGGAGGTATACCGAGTGCCCTTCTAGTTACTTTAAGATATGAAGTGTCTTTTAATGAATAAAAGAAAGAAAAAAAAACCTTAAATTAGTTGGTGTGTCCAACTTTTGACAAGTACTGTATACTTTTTCCAGAACATTGATCTTCAAAATATCAGAGGTGCTGCAAATAAGTTGAATGTGAACATTGTTTTCTGTGAAACTGGGTTGTTTTTTTCACTGTGTGTTGTGTTCAGTGTCCTGTCTAATGCTGCTAGTCACCAAATGTCCTTTACTTTGTCTCACATGTTATTTGCACCAGCACATTTTTATGTTTACACCGGAGGCTAGCTAAACTGTTTCATCATACATAATACACGCATGTACAGTATAATGAAACATTTAATTATTTTATTGTTGTTTGTTCAGTGCAGACAGTGTGATTCAGATTGACCAGACATCACAGCTCTCAGAGTTACCTTACAGTTGACTATTATATACACTCACCGGCCACTTTAATAGGAACTTGTTGTTGATTCTAAGAGTCCTGTTCTTGGTTGGCAAGAGTGGTCTTCTGCTGTTGCATGCTGAGATGCTTTTCTGCTCACCATGGTTGTAAAGAGTTGCTATGAGTTACTATATTCTTCCTGACAGCTCGAACCAATCTGGCCATTTTCCTCTGATGTCTTTTATCAACAAAGCATTTGTTTCCACCCACAGAACTGTTGCTCACTCAGTGTTTTTTGTTTTTCGCACCATTGTATGTAAACTCTAGAGACTGTTATGTGTGAAAGCCCCAGGAGATCAGCAGTTTCTGAAATACTCAAACCAGTCCATTTGGCATCAACACCCATGCCACAGTGAAAGTCACAGAGATCACAATTTTTCCCATTCTGATGTTTGAAGTGAACATTAACTGAGGCTCTTGATTTGTATCTGTATGATTTTATGTATTGTGCTGCTGGATTGGCTGATTAAGCCAGTATCTCAATGGCTGCGACAGCTTGCGACAAATTGCAAACATCATTCGCGGGAGTTTCAAAAGTGTCTTGAAACATTCGAGGGGCATCTCAATTTCCTCACATGAGTCGCAAAGTGTCGCTCCTTCGTCGCTGAAATTTTGAACATGTTCAGAAAATTCGTGCGACAAAATTTCTCTCAAAATAGCCGCAAATGCGTCGTTGGGGCCATTATTAAAAAATGTTCTGTTTCCGGTCCGCCGGCCGGGTGAGTGCCGTTTGTGCAGGTGAAATTTTTTTTTAAACGCCGGTTTTTCGACATTTTTTTCGGGTTCATAAATCTAAAATCGAACTTGACATTTCCGCATTCCCAGGGCTTTCCACTAAGGTCCATACTAGCCAGCCATGACAAATAAGTAGCCAGCCGGGGGGGTAAACACAAAATAAACTCCTGTGCACGCAGTTCCCAGGGTTAAGTGTATTTTCCACAGACCATTTATTTATTCACTTTACTCAAATACAAAGTAAAATGGCAGTAAATCTTCTTTCTTTTCTTGCGTATTGCATCATGAGGCGTTCCTGGCTTGTAAATCTCTTATTTTCGGTGCATGACACATTCACGCAACTGAGCATGCGCCGAGTGCGCACGCACACCGCATGTCGGGGCCGCGGATGAGTTACTCTCCCTTGATCAACGGTTCAGTTTGACATTATTGTCAGTCCGTTAGATAAACATTTAATTTTATTAAAATCGAAAATTAATATTTAGAGCCTGTGGGCTACAAAAATAGTCATTAAAGTAGCCGGCTGGACTTAATTGTGTGTCCAGCGCTTGTGGAAAGCCCTGTCGAATCAGCTCTGCGCATGCGCTGTGCGGCACAAAAAAATGGCAGCCACCATGAAGGAAGGAGATCCGGAGCTTTCAAACATTTGCTGAAGTGTGAAATCGCAAAATGGTATTCTAGCGAACAACAAAATAGTAAAGATTCAGAAAAACAAATCATTCAGTGATCATTTTAATAGTGTAATTTCATCCGAACTAGGCCTAACGGTCGATTTAGAACTACAAAAAGTCCGTGTGTCGGACATTTTAAGTACCTTTGTAAAAGTTTTGCAAATGTTGCAGTCAGCATTTAAAATGCTAACTTAAAGTTTTTGTACAAGTTTCAGTTGATTTAACTGTCATATTTTATTAAATGTGTCTGCTTTTGTAATAAAAAAAGTACTGAAAGAAAAAGCAAACACAGCATTGCGATTTCTTATCCATCCATATATAATAAAATTTTTTTTTTTTAAAAATCCCTCCCTCCTGACTGAAATTTTTTTTGCCCACCCGGTGGACAGGAAACGAATTTTTTTTTAAGGATGGCCTGGTGTCGCAAATCCGTCGTGAACCCTTCTCAAGTCAGTTTCCGTGAGGCTTCCTCTACTTCCCTGCCTGCTGAGGGAAAGCCGGGCTGCGACAGCCTGCGACTAGTTGGAGACACAATTGTGGTAAAATATGCGAATATCAATTCAGTGTGATTCCAAGTGAAAATTGTCGCTAATTCACATATTTTATCGCAATTGTTGTGTCTCCAACTAGTCGCAGGCTGTCGCAGCCCAGTGAGATACTACCCTTAGATAACTGCATAAAACAGCAGGTGGATGGGTGTGCCTAATAAAGTGGCCAGTGAGTGTACGTGTTTATAAAAGCTACACACGTACATACAGTACATGTATCAGACACTCTGAGCTTCATTTCATAGACATGGGCTACAGGGTGAATACACACACACACGTCAGCAATTATATAGGTTAGATATTAGCTATGGTTAATTCTAGTGTAGGTGTAGGATTTGCTTAGCATTAGGTTTGGGCTGTCGTTAGTGTTTGAATAGTCTTCTTATCTTAATATCTTTGTGAGGACTTTCCATGCACATAATTATTAATGCAACTGATTAATGCTATCCTACACCTAACCCTATCCTACACCTAAATCTTCTTAACCAAAAGGATTTTTAAAAAAAATGGTTTAATAAAAGCTGCAGTTCTTGTAAAAAGCGGTTTTAACTTTGTGGGGACCAGCCAAATCTCCCCACAAAGTCAAAACTGTCAGATTGTCCTTTCCCTTTGGGGTCATGCCAGATATTGACTTTGTTTAGTGCATTACATTTTATTGTTCTTTATATGTGCCTGAGATTATACACAGTACCGTGTGTGTGTGTGTGTGTGTGTGTGTGTGTGTCTATCTGTATCGTAAGATGATAACTGTAAGTCTCTTCATCTCCAGTCATTAATCTGAATTAGGTATGACTCCCACGACAGGCCCATATCTATAATGCAGTAATGACCTAAATAATCTAATGACAGTTCTTTTTCTATCTGTATTATCAGTATGATGGAATTAAATTGTGTGCACACACAGAGAAACACACACACAAATAAACACACATACCTAGACCTGTGTAACTTGAGCTTGTTATTCAATTCCAAACTCGAACAAATACTCTATCTGCCATTCTGTCTTGCCAAAGCTGTAGCATGTTAATTGAATTTTGTTTGATCCACTTTCTTGACGTGACTTAGTTACAGATGTTTATGCATATTTCACATCTGGACAACAGTGTGAGAGAGACAGGATGCCTGATGATGGAGAAATATAGCAATGTTGAGAAAAATGTGACAAAGCTGTTGATGGCACAATTGAGGAGAGGAATAAGGAATACGTTGAAAGATGAAAGGAGAAAAAGTACAGATTAAGAGTCAGAGAGAGAGAGAGAGAGGGAGAAATCAGACGCAGCTGAGCCATCAGCATCATGGTCTCCCTGAGCAACTGAGAGCTCACATTTCCTCTAATCTTCTTCACCTCCTCCGTTACACTCCCAAATCCAAACCCTTCCACTTATATTCACATCAGATCCAGTGGAATTCTCCCATGTGTTTATGTTTCTCCCTACTCTCTACTCTTGATGCAGGTAAAAAAGCTCTCCATAACCATGGTGATGGACAGTAAGGAGGCTAAGCATGACGCATGTGTAGACGTAACCCTATCTGAAGGCCCAGGTAAACAGAGCAGCCGCCTTAAAGAGACAGCGCTCCTACCCAAATTATGTCAGTGTGGTAAATGGAGCAGTTAAAGGTGATAATTACCTGATTTAAGTGCTGTCTCTTTAAGAGGAGTGTGACACTGATGGGTTGTAAGAGGTCATTAAAACTTACAAAAACCCATCCAGGACTTGTGTGCCGTGCTCTCTGCTCTAAATGTATGCCTCCAGTTTATTCCATTGCTGTGTATCGTGTGATGCTGTGCATCTGGTGATACTACATTTCTACATATGATTTAATTTAAAGTGTCAATCTATTCCACGTTCATCTCAATGTTTGGAAGTCGTTTTGAGTCAGTAGAACACTGTGCTGTGCAAATAAGGCAGTTAGGAGCCATATTTCCCTGCATTGTAATATACTGAGCTTTACAGTATTGAGCTAGAGAATGATATCAGAGATGAACTCTAGATTTAATGGGGGTTTTGTTTGTATGAAGCTTGAGAACCAGGAAATTCTATTTTTAAATAACCCTTCCCACACACCCGGAATGGTGTTAGTCGTGTATGTAGTGAGTGTAGGGTGACCACCTGCTCATAAGCCCAAGGGGGGGCAAGGGGTATGTTTTTGAGGGACAATGTGGGACGGCGCCCCCACTGCGCCGCGCCGGCCGCTGGAAGACTCACAGATAGTGGTTTACCCATTTCTAGCACATACTACCTTGCATGGTATATCAATAGGGGTGTTCACACGGCAACTTTTACTCCGGTGTAGCACCGGGGCTGCCCCGGTAGAGCGTTCACACGGTACAAAGTTATACCGGTGTAGCCCCTGAAAGCTGCTTAAACCGGTGCAAATCTAACCCTGCTCGGGAGGTGGTTTAAGAAATTTACTCCGGAGTAAATGCTAGTTTGCGGGGCAGCACCGATATAAAATGGGCCGTCTGAACGCTACAGGGGTAGACTCGCTACGCGTGAGGAGAGTTGATTACATACGGGCATTGCATAATTTGCATCCTGGTATTTTGCGCTTCCAAAATGGCGAATATCAACAACAACAGAACTGCGTGTCTTCCAGTGTTGCCAGATTGTCAGTTTTAAGTGCATTTTGGTGGATTTGAACATATTTTGGGCTGGAAAAAGTCAACAATATCTGGCAACACTGGTGTCTTCATCCACGTTGTTTTCCCGGCGCTTGATGATGCCATGACAACCGGGAAAAGGAAGTACATTTTCACGCATGCGCATATTTCATTTCCGCATTATTACTATCGGAAATGATAATAATAAAAGGAAATGATATCAAAACTTTATTACTATCAAAGGAAATGATAGTAATAAAGTTTTTGCTACTATTGCACGGTCGCAGAAACTGCCGTGTGACCGCAAGTGGGGCTGCACCGGTGCTGACACGCTTCTCTCCAGTAAGCAGGGTTGTGACGTGTGAACGCTCCACAAAATTTACACCGGCGTAAGATATATCGCAACAAAATACATCGGTGCAGCATCGATGCAAATATGTGCCGTGTGAACAGGGCTTTAAATACCCTATTCTGCTGTTATTGGTGATGTATGGTCATGAACAGGCCACCAAATGTGTTTTTTTTTAAATAAACATAATATTTTGACCATTCAGTGACTTGACAGACACACTTCCACTTATGATTTACTGAAGCTACTCAGTTTTATTTATTTTCCATTACAATTCATTCACTTTAAATCAATCATAATATAATATTGAGTCTGAGGCTTTGCAGTGCATCAGAACAGCAGGAATAGTGACAAGTCTCCATTTAGTTTTCAGTGGATTAACAGGAATTGTAGTGGCTCAGCACCACAGAAACAGTAGAAAAAAAGTCTCTTAACTCACAACCGCAGTCACTTTGTCAGCTAGAGAGTCGTTTTTAGGTCGGAGGAAAGACGTTTCTTTCTGTTGCACACGTTTCTTGTGAGTCTCCGCGAGCCTGTCGTTTCACATCGTATTCCCCGCCATGTCCGACTGAGAAAGATGTTTTGCAAAGGTCACAAAAAGCCCTCTCGGTATCCCTCTCAACCCCTTTCAGCCACAAATATTCATTTTCCCACTCTTTCCTGTACATACACCTTCTCTTTTTAACTGGAGGTGGTGGTGCCTCACCTGCCATCTCCCCGGTACCTTTCTCCATTTTTTAATATGAAAGCAATGCATGCGTTGCACCTGCGTCCCTCGTCACTGTCTGTGCACGTGAGTGCGGTGTCATGGCAACAACAAAAAGTTGACAACAACCAGTCAGTTGTGAAGGGTGTGTGTGTGGTTTTGTTCTACAGTCTATAGTGGCGACGGTGGTGTGCTGAAATGTCAAGTAATATTCGTTTGGCTGCCTGGGTGGCCCGGGGAGAGCGACATCCCCCTCAGCAAGCATCGATTATGCGGGACACGTTCTGAATTTGCGGGACGCATAAATTCGGCTTCAAATGCTGTACGCGCACGCGCTATGCGGGACAGGTGGTCACCCTAAGTGAGTGCAGAACTTGTTCTTAAATCCAACTCGTCACAATTTCTGTGAGAAACTCAGAATTGACATACTCTTCTTTAATCATTAAACTTCTTAGTCTTAGGTTTAGTAAATAGTGTTAATTAGTATCTTAAATGCCAAGTATTAGTGCTGTACACTGTGTCACAATATGAAATACAGGAGTTAGAATGACATGAGGTGTTGGACTTCTGATCAGAAGGTCAAGAGTTCCAATCCCAGCACTGCCAAGCTATCACTGCTAGGACTTGAACAAGACCCTTAACCCTCATTTGCACAGTTGTATAAAATGAGACAAATGTAAGTCGCTCTGATAAGGGCATCTGTTAAATGCCGTAAACATAAATGAGGTGAGTGAGCGCGTCTTCCTTCATGGATGCTAACAACAGTACCTTCAGTTCAATGGATGAACTGAATACACAGCGGATGTATTAAATGGAGCTCTCAAAACTGATATCACTTGATATATCTCTTCATGTACTAACTATGTTTAAATGATAACCAGCTGTATAAATCTTCAGCATTCCCCGATTGTTCCTTTGCCAAGTTTGGCAATTAAAATGATAGTTTAAAGCAAAAGCACAACTTTATGCATCACACACTTGTGAAATTCTTCTCTGCATTTAACCCATCTGAAGCACTGAACACCCACATGCATACACACGTGAGCAATGAGAACACACACATACCCAGAACAGTGGGCAGCCATGCTAACAGTGCCCGGGGAGCAGTTGAGAGTTAGGTGCCTCGCTCAAGGGCACCTCAGCCCAAGGCCGTCCCATATTAACCTAACCGCTTGTCTTTGAACTGTGTGGGAAACCGGAGCACCCGGAGGAAACCCACGCAGACACGGGGAGAACATGCAAACTCCACACAGAAAGGCCCCCGCCAGCCGCTGGGCTCGAACCCAGAACCTTCTTGCTGTGAGGCGACTGTGCTAACCACTTATTAAACCTTTTAATCAGTACACTGGTGTTCCATTCTGATGGTGGAATGGAAATTGGCTTATCAGACATTTTCAATCCATATAAACAAACTAATTATTGTATCAGCACAAGTCTGTTCTAAGATTAATCAGGACACTGTTGGGTTTCTGTATCCAGAGTATCATGACACTGTGTTTAGCTGCTGGTAAGCAGGTAGATAGGAAAGTGGAAGGATGTGAGCCCCTTGCTGGGCAAACAATTCACATCTCTTCACAGTAACACTGGTATAGAGATAAAACAGACAGCATAACTACAGCTTTTTTGATAGTAGAAGACCTTAAATAACTGTCACAATAAAATTATTGCAGTTAAATCTAGTAGGAGAGGTAACACCAGAAATACTCATGAAATGTTTTAAAGCCCTGAGTGTCTACTTTCATATGAGCCATTAAGCACTACTGTGGAGTTTGACATCACAAATAAATTCAATGCTGAACCTGGGCACCCCAAAAACAGGCAGAAATAACGTTTTTTGGCCTCTGGTAAAAAAGCGTTAACAGAATAGATGCAAATCCAATAATTGTCAGCAATAAACCAGTCCAGGTCATACACAAAATATCAGAGGGCAAACACAATCCAATCCACAAATCCAAAAGTCAGGTCAAGGAGCAAGTAATAGTAGGCATGTGGTAAATGAGACACACCAAGATTAGGGCTAATCCAAACAGATAAAAAGGAAACATGGCAAAGGTTCAACATGAAAACCAGTCACGATACAAATTCCTCAGAATTTACAAGACTGAACAGACGAATTATAAGGCTTAATGATGTGAGTGAGAGTTCATGTGATTTATACAACCCCAATTCCAAAAAAGTTGGGACGCTGTGTAAACTGTAAATAAAAACAGAATATAATAATTTGCAAATCATGGAAACCATACATTTCATTGAAAATAGTACTAAGACAACATATCAAATGCTCAGTTTGAATTTGATGTCAGCAACACATTTCAAAAAAGTTGGGACAGGGCATATTTACCACTGTGTTGCATCACCTCTACTTTTAACACCACTCTGTAAACGTTTGGGAGACCAACTGCTGTATTTCTCATCTCATCTCATTATCTCTAGCCGCTTTATCCTGTTCTACACGGTTGCAGGCAAGCTGGAGCCTATCCCAGCTGACTACGGGCGAAAGGCGGGGTACACCCTGGACAAGTCGCCAGGTTATTGCAGGGCTGATACATAGACACAGACAACCATTCACACTCACATTCACACCTACGGTCAATTTAGAGTCACCAGTTAACCTAACCTGCATGTCTTTGGACTGTGGGGGAAACCGGAGCACCCGGAGGAAACCCACGCGGACACAGGGAGAACATGCAAACTCCACACAGAAAGGCCCTCGCCGGCCACGGGGCTCGAACCCGGACCTTCTTGCTGTGAGGCGACAGTGCTAACCACTACACCACCGTGCCGCCCAGTTGCTGTAGTTTTGAAAGAGAAATGTTGTCCCATTCTTGCCTGATATACAATTTCAGTTTCTCAACAGTTCGGGGTTTCCTTTGTTGTATTTCGTGCTTCATCAAACCAAATGTTTTAAATGTGAGACAGGGCTGGACTGCAGGCAGGCCAGTTTAGCACTCTGATTATTTTACTACGGAGTCATGCAGTTTTGATATGTGCAGAAAGCAGTTTGGCATTGTCTTACTGAAAGAAGGAAGGCCTTCCCTGAAAAAGATTTTGTCTGGATGGCAGCATGTTGCTCTGAAACGTGTATCATTCAGCATTAATGATGCCTTCCCAGATGTACAAGCTACCCATGACATGTGCACTAATGCACCCTCGTACCATCACAGATGCTGGCTTTTGAACTGTGCACTGATAATAAGCTGGATGGTCCCTCTCCTCTTTAGCCTGGAGGACGTGGTGTCCATGATTTCTCAAAAGAATTTCTACTTTTGATTCATCAGACCTCGGGACAATTTTGCACTTCGCCTCAGTCCATCATAAAAGAGCTCGGGCCCAGAGACGGTGGCGGTGTTTCTGGATATTGTTTATATCTGGTTGTAACTTGCATTTGTGGATGCAGTAATTAACTTTTCACAGACGATGGTTTTCTGAAGTGTTCCTGAGCCCATACAGTGATTTCCACTACAGTAGGGTGACCAGATTTCCCTAGTCTGAAACCGGGACACTTTTGCGCGCGACCATGCTCATGCACGCACACCTTTTTTTTACGTAAACGTGACACTCAGAGAGGTGCTCTTATCATTTTGTTGAAGCTCACATTTATCAACATCTCACATGAAATAAAACAAACAGGCATTTTGTTATCTAGTAGCATAGTGGTATACAGATCAGTTAAATTATGGTCAGACAACAGATTTTGTAATGGCTGAGAATAGGCCAGGCTATGTCCATAGGCCAAATTTACACTGATTTATTTCACCTGTTTGTGAGAACACCAAGAAGAATGCATATGCACATGTAGGCTATATCTCTAAAATTGTATGCACATAGCATGAACTTAAAAAGTAGATATGTGACCTCAACATAGCCTAGGTCAGAATCAACCTTACTAACCATTCCCCACAACTGAATGAATAAAGCAAGATGATGTGTACAAAAGTGAACACTTTAATGGAAGGTGCAACAAGCTGTTCAACACAGCAATATGGCCAAACTGTCAGAATGGTATGTTAAACAGAAACAAAAAAGAGACAAGTGATTTGAGAATATATACTACGGAAGCTGAGAGAGGCCCTTCATATAATCCTTTTTTTATTCACCTTGTTATCCCGAGATAACGACATAATTAATTAGGATCTCTAGAAAACAACACAACTAATTCGAGATCTCGAGAAAACGAAACCGTTATTTCGAGATCTCGAGAAAACAAAACAATTATTCTGTGATCTCGAGAAAACAAAACAATTATTTCATGATCTCGAGTAAACAGCTGAGAAATGGTTCATTCAGGTGCGCCAAGAGACTTGTGATATGCTGACTTTGGGGCTATTTCTCATTCTGTATAGACGCAACTTTGGTCATTAGAATGTCTGGAATAATCGATCACCTAATAAGGCAATATTTTGATCAGGGGTTGACACAGGGAGAGATTGCATTAAGTCTTTTAATAAGGGATAATTTCAAAATTAGTCCGCGGCACCTCCGCAGAAGACTGGCCCGGCTTCGTTTCCTCGAGATCCTGAATTAATTATGTCGTTATCTCGGAATAACGGTTTTGTTTTCTCGAGATCTCGAATTAGTTGTGTTGTTTTCTCGAGATCCTGAATTAATTATGTCGTTATCTCGGGATAACAAGGTGAATAAAAAAAGATTATATGAAGGGCCTCTCTCAGCAATAAAGGAGGAGAGGGGCGACAGCCCGAGGAAAGTCCCCACAGGAGCGCACAGCATTTGCAGCATAGGCTACCGAACTCAGTACAAGAACAAAGCACTTACAGTGTGTGCAGTAGGCTTCGTGCGCATTGTTCTGCACCTCTCGGAGGAAGGGGTAGGCGCCCTGTAAATCTTTGGAAAAGGTACATTTTCTTTTCGGCATAATTGCTGCGGCGTTACTGCTGCTAGCTGCTAGACAAAGAACATTCGCGCCAGTTAATGTTTATTTTATTGTTGCATGGCAACACGTTCTGTTGTCTGGAATAACGTGGCTAAATAAACACCCATGCCACAGGGCCAGGGGGCAGTAACCAGGAAAGTTTGCGATTCCTGTCAATTCATCAAAATAGTAAATGCAGACATTTCTCCGCTAATGATTCCCACGCTGCTCAGTCGCAAACATCGCGAGTGGCGAAAACCGGGACATATCCGTGTCCCGACAGACTTTTGTCGGGAATCGGGACACACAACCCCAAATCGGGACTGTCCCGGTAAAACTGGGACGTCTGGTCACCCTACACTACAGACACGTGTCTGCTTTTAATGCAGTGTCGCCTGAGGGCCTGAAGATCACAGGCATCCAATGTCAGTTTTCAGCCTTGTTTCTTGCATACAGAGATTTCTCCAGATTCTCTTTTAATGATATTTTTTACCATAGATGATGTGATCCCCAAATTCTTTGCAATTTTACATTGAGGAACGTTATTCTTAAATTGTTGCACTGTTTGCCCACGCAGTCTTTCACGGAGCGATGAACCCCTCTCCATCTTTACTTCTGAGAGACTCCGCCTCTCTGGGATGCTCTTTTTATACCCAATCATGTTACTGACCTGTTGCCAATTAACCAAATTAGTTGTTGTTGTTTTTTGCATTACACAACTTTTTCAGTCTTTTGTTGCCCCGTCCCAACTTTTTTGAAACCTGATGCTGAAATAAGATTCAAAACGCGCATATATTTTTCAAAAAACAATACAATTTCTCAGTTTCAACATTTGATATGTTGTCTTTGAACTATTTTCAATTAAATATGGGGTTTTCATGATTTGCACATATTCACATTCTGTTTTCATTTATGTTTTACACAGTGTCCCAACTTTTTTGGAACTGGGGTTGTATACTTTGTGGCCAGGAAATGGAAAAAGATACATGAAGAAGTGTTCAAACTTCATGTGTGGATGCCCTCTGGTGGCGTGATGGTAAATTATCCATGGCTGGTGTGACCACTGTAAAGCCTTTAAATTAACAAACATTTTTTTAAAAGTTTTTTTTTTTCATATCAGTCTGCCCATTTTTAATAAAGAGAGTTTGTTTTCAGCTGTATGATGACCCACTGCCATTTTGCCCATTGGAGCATGTTCAGTTTCTTACAGGTAAACACAGCTTAGGATTAGTATTGGGCCATGGGTTGTTTGTTATTACATGGAAGACTCATGTGAAATGCTAACAAGGTCCTGTTGCAATACACATTGGTTTCCTTAAAATGCAGGACATCTCAAAATTCAGTACTTGGGCAACGCAAGTGGGCTTGATGCATTCACAGCAGTGCTGCACTTCCTGATTTATACACTACCGTTCAAAAGTTTGGGGTCACCCAGACAATTTTGTGTTTTCCATGAAAAGTCACACTTTTATTTACCATCATAAGTTGTAAAATGAATAGAAAATATAGTCAAGACTATTTAATCGACCCCACAAACGTGATGCTCCAGAAACTCAATCTGCTCAAAGGAAGGTCAGTTTTATAGCTTCTCTAAAGAGCCAAACTGTTTTCAGCTGTGCTAACATGATTGTACAAGGGTTTTCTAATCATCCATTAGCCTTCTGAGGCAATGAGCAAACACATTGTACCATTAGAACACTGGAGTGATAGTTGCTGGAAATGGGCCTCTATACACCTATGGCGATATTGCACCAAAAACCAGACATTTGCAGCTAGAATAGTCATTTACCACATTAGCAATGTATAGAGTGGATTTCTGATTAGTTTAAAGTGATCTTCATTGAAAAGAACAGTGCTTTTCTTTCAAAAATAAGGACATTTCAAAGTGACCCCAAACTTTTGAACGGTAGTGTATAATTTTCATTATGATAAAGTAAGATTAGATTTTCTTAATTTGATGGAACTAAGTTCACTGAGTCAGAAAACAACTTTTATTGACATTTTAACTTCTTAAAGTATTGTAAGGACTCGATGACTCAGACTTATGTACTGATGACTAGAACCTGGAACTTAAAAACGCTTTTTAATTCCAGTATAGACTGAGATTAAGCCTTGTTACTGTATCAGTTGAGCTGAGCTGAAGTTTAGCTCTAATGTGTTACTGTCATTGATTGGCGCACTGTGGAGTTGTGGAGTCGAGTGTTGGGTTAAGTAGGTTGGTTGGAGTACTCATGCAGTGTGGTGTATACATTTAGGGATGTAAATGTATTGATATGTGTTGATGCATCACTCTGAAAGTAATGACATAAATGCAAAGACTGGAATGACAGAATTGATTGTAATCGTTACACAACAATATTCAATTAACTATGTACAATGCCAATTCCAAAAAAGTTGGGACGTTGTGTAAAATGTAAATTAAAACAGAATGCAATGGTTTGCATATCTTTTATGACTTATATTCAATTGAATACAATGCAAAAACAAGATATTTAATGTTCAAACTGATCAAATTTATTGTTTATGCTCATTCTGAAATTGATGTCTGATATATATTCTCAAAAAGTTGGAACAGGGGCATGGTTACCACTGTCTTACACACATTTTCTTTTAATAACACTCAGTAAGCATTTGGGAACTGAGGACACTAATTGTTGAAATTCTGAATGTGAAATTCTTTCCCATTCTTGCTTTATATATGAGTGATTCCACGCTTATGGGTACTGAAATGGGGACATGAACTTATTTTTAAAAATTCACCTAAAACCATTTCTTTTTTTACCATCAGGTCACAAAACATGTAATCTTTAATGAATGATATGTTAAAAGATAACTTTAATTTTCTGAGATGTAATAAAAACATATTTATATGTCAAAGTCAAGCCTATGAGTTCCAAAATGATGTCTGTTACATTACTTCTGTTACGATTGTCCATCTCGCGTCTGTTACAAATTAATTACAATCTAGCTATATACCATGTTAATCTTATTGAAAGAATGCGCATGTTTATTCTACTACACGTTTATTAATTATATTTGCTAAAACATCACCTTCCTATGTTTCAAAAAGTAATTCTACATTGTTAAAATTGAGAATATATATGTCCACAACACTTCTGTTACGTTCTGACTTTGGCATATAAATATGTTTTTATTACATCTCAGAAAATTAAAGTTATCTTTTAACATATCATTCATTAAAGATTACATGTTTTGTGACCTGATGGTAAAAAAAGAAATGGTTTTAGGTGAATTTTTAAAAATAAGTTCATGTCCCCATTTCAGTACCCATAAGCGTGGAATCACTCATATGACTTCAGTTGCTCAACAGTCCAGGGTCTCGTCTGATGTATTTTATGCTTCATAATGCACCACACATTTTCATTGGGAGGCAGGACCATTCCCATAAAATCAGTTCCATCCAGGCCCATCCCTAAAATCAGTTGAAATCCCTAAATTCCTCACAATTGTACATTGAGAAACATTGTTCTTAAACTGTTGGACTATTCCTAAATTGGTGAACCTCGTCCCATCCTTATTTATGAGTGACTGAGCCTTTCCAATTCCCAGTGAACCTGTTTACCTGTTGAATGCTCCAAACAGGTGTTTTGTCCCCCCGCATTTCACAACTTTCCCAGTCTTTTGTTGTCCTTGTCCCAACTTTTTTGGAACATGCTGCAGTCATCAAACTCAGAATGAGTGTACATTTACAAAAAAAAAAAAGAGTTTATCAGTTTGAACATTAAATATCTTGTCCTTGTATTGAATTCAGTTAAATATAGGTCAAAATGATTGGCATTTTAGGGGTGGCACAGTGGTGTAGTGGTTAGCACTGTCGCCTCACAGCAAGAAGGTACTGGGTTTGGGCCCAGTGGTAGACGGGGGCCATTCCGTGTGGAGTTTGCACATTCTCCCAGTGTCTGTGTGGGTTTCCTCTGAGTGCTCCGGTTTCCCCCACAGTCCAAAGACTTGCAGGTTAGGCTAAATGGTGGCTCTAAATTGACCGTGAGTGTGAATGGTTGTTTGTCTCTGTGTGTCAGCCCTGCGATGACCTGGCGACTTGTCCAGGGTGTACGCTGCCTCTCACCCATAGTCAGCTGAGATAGGCTCCAGCTTGCCCGTGACCCTGCACAGGATAAGCGGCTACAGATAATGGATGGACTTGCATTTTACAGAGTGTCCCAACTTTTTTGGAATGAGGGTTATACTAAGTACTTTGTGCTGTACCTATTATTTTTGGCCAAAATAAAATTCCTAGCGTATTTTCAGATGTGAGGAGAATGAAAATTTTGATGTATTTAGTTTAATTGTCTGTATAACACAGCTGTGCTTTTTAAATTATATTCAAATCATTCCAACTTAATTAAATTATATAAAATCAGGAAGAGATCTGAGAGTCAGGATCCATTTGTCATTTTGAGGTCAGAGATCTACACCTATTCTGTTACATTTAATAGAAGTTTTAGTGCATCTATAGTGTGGTATTGAAAAGTTGTTGGATGCGCCGTCAGATGTTGGCTGTACCTTAACAAATATATGTGCAAATTTAAAAGAGAGACTATTTTATTTTTAATATTCAATTTATCACAATGAAATTTAGATATAAACTTTGGTTTGCTGCAACATTGTTAGTTTGGATTCTTAGACAAAACAAGCCAAGTATTACTGGTGGCAAGTTTTCCATTTCATTATTATACTGCAATAACTATGTTGTAATGGCTATATTATGATATTAGTAAGCACTCCATCTCATTTGTGTTCAATACACCGACCATTATACAGTGGGTTCAGAAAGTATTCAGGCCCCTTCTGGTTTTGTACATTTTATTGTATTATAGATTTGAATTAAAATGGGTTACATGTTACTCTAAACTGCCCATATGTTCCTCTCTGTGTTAGCCCTGCGATAGATTGGTGACCTGTCCAGGGTGTACCCCACCCCTTGTCTGAAGTCAGCTGGGATTGGCTCCAGCTTTCCCCGTGACCCTGATGCATGAGTGGTGTAGATAATGGATGCATGGACGGATTAAATGTACTTTTTTTTTAACCTATTAATCTACATACAATAATCCATAATAATCCAAAGCAAAATAGTGCAAGAAGCAGATGGTCTGACCGTAGTTCTCAGGTGGCATCATAAATCATTCATGGTTTCAGGATGGACATTAGACAAGCAATTTGTAAAAGGATTAAAACAAAAATGTAGTGTTATGTTTCTTACTGTCAACTGTGATTACCACCCGCCATGGTTCTGCTGTATTATAAGACTTTTGCTTAATTGTATTTTATTTTCCAGTAAATATTAGGCAATGATTTGACAAGGTTGTTTTTTGGTGGGGAGTGGAAGGGGGTTGGGGTGAAGGGTTGAAAATTATTGGGATGGGGTGCAATTTCTCAGGAAATGGGGTTCATTGGGGAAAAACTTTGAATACTTCAGGCTTATATACTGTATATGGCATATGCCATCAGCTTGTGTTGTTCACAATAACATGGCCCCCCTTTTTCTGCTCCTTAATATTGTCAAGCTGGTTATCATTATTGGTCTAGATGCATTGGAGTCTGAGTGTAGATGTACTGTGGTGTTCAGTGGATTTGTATCAGTGTAAGTTTATGATGGTGTAGTAGAGTGATGTGAGTAGCCTGTGGTTGTACTATAGTATTGAGGTGAATGGTACAGATGCATTGAGCGGCACCAAATGCCACTCTCCTCACAGAGTGCTGTCATGTCCACTTCCATGCCTCAGTAACTGAACATGCCTGCAGCACTATACTGTGCAAGAGAGACAGGACCAAACCCGGGAACAGCATATACAGAGAGAGGGAGAGAGAATAGGGATTTCCATCAGCCTCGTAAGACAAATAGTAATAGAGAATTACAATATTATGACATATTATAACTTCAATCAAATGAAACTTATATAAGGAATGAAAAGTAATATTACTGAAACAAAATACTTGGAGTGGTGATTTAATACATCTGCCGCAAGCAGAACATCACAAGCACCTATGCATCAGTGACACTGTTGTCATTCTTCCACACTGCCTTTGTGTGCTAAAACACAATTTGTAACTCAACACGTCTTTCCACTTTTAGACTGTAACAGATCCATCCAGGTCCCTAAATGCATTTACCGTGTCAGCGGTGTAGAGTGGCCCTGTAATGAGAGATCTCACATACACAAAAACACATGCAGATGTCTGAAGTAGAATCTTATCTATCCATCTGTATGGGGTTTATGATTGAGTATAATTCAATGCCAAACGCAGACTCATAGGAGTAGCTAGTAGAAACCAAAGGTCCTTCTCTTATCTTTAATTTCACATTATTACATGGACATAATCACACAGAATGAGTTCCTGGTGGCTGTGAAAATTTGCAAAGAGAAAACTCTGTTATAAATGGTAGGTCAAAACATTTTTTTTTTTTAAATTGAATTTATTTCACATATTTTAAATGTATACAAAACTGATGTGAAATCTGAGACTTATACCCATTAGCAAGTTTGGTATACGTTGAAGAAATCAGGCGGGATCATGTGAAACAAAATCACGTGTATAAGTGCATTCAAATATACAGTAGCTGTAGGTATGTATGTATATGTGTTTTTAAAATCCTCAGTGTTCTCAGAACATGAACAGAAATGTGTGTGTACATATATAGGATTGCTGTATAAAATAATTGTAAATTGGGACTAATATAATAAATCACATACATGATACTGGGGCCAATATTAAATTCAGTAGATGAAGAGGTGCAAAGCGTATAAAGTAATGGGTTTAATAAATATGTTGGTTATTTATATGAATTATTTTGTGTGGTAATATCACAGAGCTTGTGCTAAATATGAGAATAATTTGTTGTGTTAAAATTAAATACACATCAAGTGGTGTGTTAAACAATATTTATATGCTCTATAAGCACTATCTTACTTCAGTGCCTGTTAATATGTATAATATTTTACTTATATGCACTTTATACTGTCTGAAGAAATCTCCACATGATCAGCAGTAATCTGTTCTGTAGGCTATCTGGACAAAATTTATTGCTTTAGTCATGTGCTCGACGTTCTTCTAAATAGTAATGCGTTTTGTACAAATGATGCTAAATAGCCACTGTTTTGAAAATGACTATACCACAGTAAATTGTAAGGCTAAAAAAGGCTGACCAATTTTATCGCTTGGTATACACAGGACATCAACCCGTAATACAAAAGATCTGGAAACACAACAAGGAAACAAAAGACACCACAAATTACCCAGGCACACAGATACCCAGATTATTGGGTGGTAATAAGCCCATTAACGTATTGCAGATGTGACGAGGAAGTGGTGGTGCTGGAACAAAGCAATAGGTCAGTCAGTCCTGGAACTAACAATCCTTTCTAATGGATTTATAAACTGTGCTTCACATTTTGTGTGTAAATACAAGGAGATAAAACACTATACGCTATACATAAATTTCACTCAAATGGGTTGCACCTTTGCCTGTAATCTTCTGTTTAAAGCAAAATGTACGTAACGTACACCTATCTCCACTTCCGATGGTTCTTGACTGTGACAAATAAACATCTGTAGGCATTTATACAGACGTGGACAAATTTGTTAGTACCCTTCCATGAAAAAAAAAGAACCCACAACTATCTCTAAAATAATTTGAAACTGACAAAAGTTAATGGCATCCATCATTGTTTATTCCATGTTTAACACAAATCAGACTTCGCTTTTGATTTTTGATTCAACTGAATCTTTCACATAACAAAACAAATGAAAATGGCGTAGACAAAAATGATGGTACCTTTAACTTAATATTTTGTTACACAACCTTTAGCAACAATCCCTGCTAACAATCTATGTAGCTCTCAACAAGTCAAGTTTGTTTGTATAGCACTTTTAACAATAGACATTGTCCCAAAGCAGCTTTACAGAATCTGAATGACCCAAGACATGAGCCAATTTTATCCCTAATCTATCCCCAATGAGCAAGCCCGTGGTGATGGTGGCAAGGAAAAACTCCCCCAGACAACATGAGGATGAAACCTCAAGAGGAACCAGACTCAAAAGGGAGCCAATCCTCACCTAGACGACAACAGACAACATGACTATAACATTAACAGTTTTAACATGAAATCAGTTTCGTTGATGTTATAAACACTTCATTAATGGAAACTTGAGTGCAAAACTGTTCATGACAACTGCAGTCCCAAAGTTACCAAGTCAACTATAGTCCTCAGTCATAAGGGGGGGACACAGGTTGTTAGGTATGCCCAATGTCACCTGAATAAGTAGGTACAGTATATATTTTGCGCTGAGTACAAGCAGGGGCTCCGTCAAAACTAACTATGACAGCATAACTAAAAGGGGAGAGCCAGAAGGTAACACAGGCATGAGGGCGCCCCGGGACATAAAGCAGCAGCCACTACACCATCAACAAACTCGAGTGAGCAAGCGAGTGGGGACTGACAGCATTCATACATCCCAGTTTACCAAAGCACTCTATGTCTGAGGACCCTCCAGATCTACTCCTTTACCTCATAAACACCATTAACAAAAGGCTTGACTAAACAGAGATGTTTTCAGCCTAGACTTAAATGCTGAGACTGTGTCTGATTCCCAAACACTATTGGGAAGGTTGTTCCACAACCGTGGGGCTTTGTAAGAAAAGGCTCTGCCCCCTGATGTAGCCTTCACTATACGAGGTACCAGCAGATAGCCTGCACCTTTTGATCTAAGTAGATCGGACCAGGCGGGTCATAAAGGACCAGAAGTTCGCTCAGGTACTGTGGTGCGAGACCATTCAGTGCTTTAAAGGTCAGTAGTAGTATTTTATAATCAATACGAAATTTGATTGGGAGCCAATGCAGTGTGGATAAGACAGGGGTGGTGTGGTCATATTTTCTAGTTCTAGTAAGGACTCTTGCTGCTGCATTTTGAACTAACTGGAGCTTGTTTATGCACTTACTGGAAAATCCAGACAGTAAGGCATTACAATAATCCAACCTGGAGGTAACAAAAGCATGAACTAGTTTTTCTGCGTCGTGTAGTGACATTACATTTCTTATCTTAGCAATATTTCTGAGATGAAAGAAAGCTATCCGGGTAATGTAAGTTTCGAATGAAAGACTGGGGTCAGTAATCACCCCGAGGTCTTTTACTGCTGCACGTGAAGAAACAGAAAGGCCATCCAGAGTTACTATGTAATCAGAAAACTTACTTCTAGCTGCATGTGGTCCTAGTACAAGTACTTCAGGCTTGTCAGAGTTAAGCAGAAGGAAGTTAATAAGCATCCAGTGTCTAATGTCCTTTACACATTCCTCAATTCTATAACAAGACTTCTGCATCTGCCAACAGGTAGTTTGGCCCACTCTTCATGAGCAAACTGCTCCAGCTGTTGCAGGTTTGAAGCGTACCTTCTCCACACTGCATGTTTCAGCTCTTTCCAGAGATGTTCAACAGGATTCAGATCAGGGCTTATAGAAGGCCATTTCAGAATAGTCCAATGTTTTGTTCTTTGCCATTCTTGAGTGCTTTTAGCTGTGTGTTTTGGGTCTTTATCCTGTTGGAGGACCCATGACCTGCGACTGAGACAGAGCTTTCTGACACTGGGTAGTTTGTTTCGCTCCAGAATGCCTTGATAGTCTTGAGATTTCATTGTGCCCTGCACAGACTCAAGGCACCCCATGCCAGACGCAGCAAAACAACCCCAAATGATAACCAAGCCTTCTCCGTGTTTCACAGTAGGTATGGTGTTCTTTACTTTGAAAGCTTCATTTTGTTCTTCTGTGGACATAAAGCTGATGTAACTTGCCAATAAGTTTGAGTTTTGTCTCATCTGTTCGAAGGACATGCTCCCAGTAGCCTTGTAGCTTGTCAATATGCATTGTAGCAAATTCCACTCTGTTTTTTTTGTTTTTTTTTAGTTTTTCTTTCAATAGTGGAGTCCTCTTGGGTCTTCTTCCATTGAGTCTGCTGTCGCTCAAAAAGTGACAGATGATGCAAACAGACATTGATGTACATTTGACCTTGGAGTTCAACTTTTATATCTTTGGAAGTTGTCCTTGGCTCTTTGTCTACCACTGGCACTATCCTTCTGTTCAATCTGTGATGGATTTTCCTCTTGCAGTCACATCCAGGAAGGTTGGCTATAGTCCCATGGAACTTCTTAATAATATTTGCAACTGTAGTCACAGGAACATCAAGTTGCTTGGAGATAGTCTTATAGTCTTTGCCTTTAACACCCTTTAGTGTCTGTAATTTTCTTTCTGATCTCCTCAAACAACTCTCTGCTTTGCTTTCTCTGGTCCTTGTTCAGTATGGTGCACACGACGATACCAAACAGCAGATTGACGACTTTCCTCCATTTAAATCGACTGAATGACTGATTACAAGATTGAAGACACCTGTGATACTAATTAAGATTAAACAATTAGTTTGAAATATCACTATAATCCAATTATTTATAATCTTTTCTAGGGGTACCAATACATCTGTCCAGGCCGTTTTAGAATATCTTTGTAAAATAAACAATAAATCATTTATTTTCACACTTTCTTTTGGTTTACTCTGACATACCAAAGGCATGCAAGTATACATGAGAAAATTGCCTTTCAGGAGGAATAAAGCATTGTTTCGACGAGCTATAAGGGTACCAACAAATTTGTCCATGTCTGTAAATAAAAAACATTGCACATTCATTAGATAGTTTGACAGCCCATTTTGTTTATGATGTTACCAGTCGTACGGCACCCCAAAGCTGTATTCAGAGTATGAATATTATCCTGTATACTAAGAGTTTCATAAATAACAGCAGTGGGTACCATTGTTGTCGCACAGCTCCAGCTAGAGTCCCTGGTTAGCTCCTGAGCTCGGGTTAATGTCTGTCTGTGCGTGTGTGTGTGTGTGTGTGTGTGTGTGTGTGTGTGTGTGTGTGTGTATGTATGGGGCTCTGTCTTAAACACAACAAAGTGAAAGTACTGGAGCAACCATCACAAAGCCCTGACCTGAATCTGGTAGATAATTTGAAAAAGTGCCTGAGCAACTGACAAACCTGACTGAGTTACACGAGTTCCGTCAGAAAGAATGAGCAAAATATTGTGAGAAGCTTACAGAAGGCTATGCCAAGTACTTGATTCAAGTTCAAGCAATGAAAAGGCAACAACAAATATTATGAACGTGTATGTAAATTTATGACCAAATTGCAAATATTATATAGTAAATAAAAGCTTAAATTAATCCCTTGTCTTAGCTATTAATCTGAAATGTTCTCTTATGGAAATAAACTAGATGCCATAAATAACAACACAGAAAATGTACAGCAATATAAAATTTGTCAAGCTGTGAAAAATTGAGTTTGACCGTTTCTTTATGTTTAATAACAATTTGTATGATTTATAATGGCAGTGGGTAAACTGTGAGAGTCGTATTTTTTGTTTGATGGGACCCACGTTTTATTACACCAGATGTGTTGTGCAGTAGGAAACCAGACTTGATGTGTTTTTACTCAAAGTAAAATATGGTGGTGCTTGAAAGTTTGTGAACCCTTTAGAATTTTCTATATTTCTGCATAAATATGACCTAAAACATCATCAGATTTTCACACAAGTCCTAAAAGTAGATAAAGAGAACCCAGTTAAACAAATGAGACAAAAATATTATGCTTGGTCATTTATTTATTGAGGAAAATGATCCAATATTACATATCTGTGAGTGGCAAAAGTATGTGAACCTTTGCTGTCAGTATCTGGTGTGACCCCCTTATGCAGCAATAACTGCAACTAAACGATTCCGCTAATCAGTGCTGCACACCGGCTTAGAGGAATTTTAGCCCATTCCTCTGTACAGAACAACTTCAACTCTGGGATGTTCATGGGTTTCCTCACATGAACTGCTTCCTTCAGGTCCTTCCACAACATTTCGATTGGATTAAGGTCAGGACTTTGACTTGGCCATTCCAAAACATTAACTTTATTCTTCTTTAACCATTCTTGGGTAGAACGACTGGTGTGATTAGGGTCGTTGTCTTGCTGCATGACCCACCTTCTCTTGAGATTCAGTTCATGGACAGATGTCCTGACATTTTCCTTTAGAATTCGCTGGTATAATTCAGAATTCATTGCTCCATCAATGATGGCAAGCCATTCTGGCCCAGATGCAGCAAAACAGGCCCACACCATGATACTACCACCACCATGTTTCACAGATGGGATAAGGTTCTTATGCTGGAATGCAGTGTTTTCCTTTCTCCAAACATAACGCTTCTCATTTAAACCAAAAAGTTCTATTTTGGTCTCATCTGTCCACAAAACATTTTTCCAATAGCCTTCTGGCTTGTCCACATGATCTTTAGCAAACTGCAGACAAGCAGCAATGTTCTTTTTGGAGTGCAGTGGCTTTCTCCTTGCAACCCTGCCATGCACACCATTGTTGTTCAGTATTCTCCTGATGGTGGACTCATGAACATTAACGTTAGCCAATGTGAGAGAGGCCTTCAGTTGCTTAAAAGTTACCGTGGGGTCCTTTGTGACCTCGCCGACTATTACACATCTTGCTCTTGGAGTGATCTTTGTTGGTCGACCACTCCTGGGGAGGGTAACAATGGTCTTGAATTTCCTCCATTTGTACACAATCTGTCTGACTGTGAATTGGTGGAGTCCAAACTCTTTAGAGATGGTTTTGTAACCTTTTCCAGCCTGATGAGCATCAACAATGCTTTTTCTGAGGTCCTCAGAAATCTCCTTTGTTCATACCATGATACACTTCCATAAACATGTGTTGTGAAGATCAGACTTTGATAGATCCCTGTTCTTTAAATAAAACAGGGTGCCCACTCACACCTGATTGTCATCCCATTGATTGAAAACACCTGACTCTAATTTCACCTTCAAATTAACTGCTAATCCTAGAGGTTCACATACTTTTGCCACTCACAGATACCATATGTAATATTGGATCATTTTCCTCAATAAATAAATGACCAAGCATAATATTTTTGTCTCATTTGTTTAACTGGGTTCTCTTTATCTACTTTTAGGACTTGTGTGAAAATCTGATGATGTTTTAGGTCATATTTATGCAGAAATATAGAAAATTCTAAAGGGTTCACAAACTTTCAAGCACCACTGTAGATTTACCCACCCACCCAGCTTTGAAACTTTGCAGTATTGTTCTCGTGGCATTGCACTGAATAGACACCCATCCATCCATTATCTGTAGCCGCTTATCCTGTACAGGATTGCGGGCAAGCTGGAGCCTATTCCAGCTGACTATGGGCGAGAGGCGGGGTACACCCTGGACAAGTCGCCAGGTCATCACAGGGCTGACACATAGAGACAAACAACCATTCACACTCACATTCACACCTACGGTACGCTCAATTTAGAGCCACCAGTTAGCCTAACCTGCATGTCTTTGGACTGTGGGGGAAACCGGAGCACCCAGAGGAAACCCACACAGACACGGGGAGAACATTTCTCCACACAGAAAGGTCCTCGCCAGCCACTGGGCTCGAACCCAGGACCTTCTTGCTGTTAGGCGACAGTACTAACCACTACACCACTGTGCCGCCTCCTGAATAGACACAAACAGCATAAAAACATATAAAAGCATGCACTACTGGTCGGGAGAAAAATTATGACATTAAAAATGAAGCTATGTTACAGGAGTGAATTAATGAGAAACATGACATGCGTGCTGCTAGCATAGAAAAAAACATCAAAAGGATGGCTCTGTTACGACACAAATCTCTGAGTCTGTATTATGCATATCTAATGAGTGACATGCTTTATGCTTCTATATAAAATGCAGATGTGTCAGTATTCATTGCATGAAACTATCAGTTACAGATACACACACTTCCATATCTTCACGCTTTCTTACTTCATTCACAATCACAAAGCTAAAATTGTGTCTTTCATCACATGATGATTTCTTTTTCTCGCTTGCAGACCGGCGGCGGCCGGGTAAATTCCAGCCATTCCGCCGCCTGTTTGGGAGGAAGAGGAGGAGGGAGACAGAGCGAGGGTTTGAGGAAACCAAACTGAAACCCAGCCACTCCACTGGTGATGTGTGCAATGGGGTGGTCTCAGGCCTGGAGGAGTCCAATCAACATCTAAGGTTATAGATGTGGCAGGAATGTTAGAAGTATTAAAAAAAAAAGAATAAAAATTATTGGATAAAATACTGTTGTATTTCATCATACTTTGACTTTAGAAGCATCAACGTAAGGCTTTTTCCCCCAAATACTAATCTAGAATATGTTTGACTTTCATATTCCATCCAATGAGTAAAATGCTACAAAATAATAGTTGAATAGCAGAAGTGAAATTCTAGCTTGTATGTTGATAATAGTAAAATTTGGTTTGTAATTTGCTTTGTAGCCCTGTGATGACCTGGCAACTTGTCCAGGGTGTACCCCGCCTTTCGCCCGTAGTCAGCTGGGATAGGCTCCAGCTTGCCTGTAGCCCTGTAGAACAGGATAAAGCGGCTAGAGATAATGAGATGAGATGAGATTTGCCTTGTTACAGAAACATTTTGAGCTAAATGTTTGTGTGTGTGAATACAGAGAGCTAAATCCCCTGGGATCTCGAGCTTTTTCACACGAGAGCATCTTCATCCCTGAGGATTCTGTAGAGAAGCCGTGCACAGAACTGACCATGTCTCAAGAGAACGTTTCAGACAAAGTCAGGAACCTACAAGTAAGTGTTTTTAATAAAATATTCGTTCTCTTATACAGATGCATAAGTGCAAACACATATAACAAGGAAATGCTATTACAATTATTATCTCGATTATCCTCTATTTTTTCTCTCTGGATGTTAAGGCATAAAAATTCAGCTTTTCGTGTTACCTAGAATCCAGAAAGTGCAAAGTCTTCTGGACTGAAGACAATCTCATGGTGGAAAACTTCGTAAATTTTGCAAATTGCTGACACCTGAAGCTCCTTCCATCAACGTTAAATAAACGTCTGCTTATATAAAGCTTCATTTAATTTTCCAGTCTGTTTGGTCAGAAGGTTTTCATTAACAGTAGTGTCAAAGCCTCACTCACTCACTTTCAGTAGCCGCATTATCAGGGTCGTGAATCCGGAGCCTATGCAAGTACCACTGCACACAAGGTTGGAGAATTCACTCCAGATGAGATGCTAGTCCATTGCAGGGCACCATTCACATACTCATTCACACCTAGGGGCAATTTAGCATAATTAATCTGCATACCTGCATGCTTTTGGGAGGAACCTGGAGGAAAGCCCTACAAACACAGGGAGAATATTCACAGACAATAACCCGAGCTCAGAATCGAACCCAGGAACTATGAGGTGACGATGCTACCTCTCTGTGCCATAGTATCGACCCCCAGAGTCCATGCTGTTATATAAACTTAATCAACACTTTCTTACTAATCATACTTGAGTAGTCAATATACTTATTACTATTATTTTTACAGTATTATATTCAAATTTAAATCTAGCACCACTTACCTCATAATATAACTGAGATCTCTGCCCCATGTTTAATTCTAGAAGCAGATAGCTCATAATATAAAGTTTGGTCAGAAACCTCCCTCACTAAGAAAAAATGAAGGAGATGAAGGTAGCTCCGATGAAGAGGAGGAGGTACCGAGAAGTCCATTGCGAGTCCTGGCACAGGTGGAGCCAGAGCCACAGGACACTGAAGCCAGGGAACAAGTAAGAAAAAGAACCTTGAAACTTTAAAGAACCTTTCAAAGTCCTGTACAACAAAAATCACAGATTTTGATTTAAAAAATGTATAGCCCTAAGACAGTATAATGGAACTATTGTACACTATCTGACCAAAGGTTTGTGGGCACCTGACCATCACCTGACTTTTGCACTTGTACGTCGCTCTGGATAAGAGCATCTACTAAATGCCATGTAATGTAATGTAATCACACCCACATATGCTTGCTGAAGAGCCCATTCCAGATATAGGCATCTTTGCTGGGATAATAACCTCCACTCTTCTGGGAAGGCTTTCCACTAGATTTTGGAGCATGGAAGTGGGGATTTGTGTTCATTCAGCCAAAAGAGCATTAGTGAAATCAGTCAGTGATGTTGGGTGAGGAAGTCTGGGTACAGTCAGTGTTCCAGTTCATCCCAAAGGTGTACAATGGGATGAACAACTGAATGTACAATTTGCCCACGCAGTTTTTCACAGAGCGGTGAACCCCTCCCCCATCATTATTTCTGAGAGGCTATCTGGGATGCTCTTTGTATACCCAATCATATTACTGACCTGTTGCTAATGAATCTAATTAGTTTTTTAACAGTACACAACTTTTCCAGTCTTTTGTTGCCCCTGTCCAAACTTTTCTGAAAGGTGTTGCTGGCATCAAATTCAAAATGAGCATATATTTTTCAAAAAACAACAACACTTCTCAGTTTCACCATTTGATATGTTGTCTTTGTACTATTTTCAATGAAATATAGGGTTTCCATGATTTGCAAATCTTCACCTTCTGTTTTTAATTTGTTTTACACAGCGTCCCAACTTCTTTGCAATTGGATTGTATAACTTTAATATTTATTTATGTGTATGGTCTATGAAATTATTTGAATGTCATTGCTTTTTACTATGACTCTCTTCTGTTTCATAATTAGGTTGTATCTGCTACCCATGAATTGGTTCACTATAGGACCCCTGTGAAGTCCCCTCGCACAAAACGTCCTCCTCCCCTTGGTACGATTGAATCAATTAACCTAGACGCTGTTCCCCAGTCTGCTCCACGCCTGGATAACACTGCTGCCAAACATAAACTGTCTATCAAACCCAAAAACCAACGAGTGTCACGCAAGCACCGCAGATTCACACAGGTAAGAAAAAAATATTCTTTGAATGACACCTAGGACAATTGTGAACATCTGATAGCAACATGATGGACTCTGATTCAGGGCAAGGATCCATGTGCAGAAGTTTAATAACAGTTCCCATTTCAAAATATGCACACAATCCAAGAATCAAAAGTCAATAAGGCAGCCAAAGGGGTTCAAAAATCACCCTATAGCAACCAGAGGGCAATCCAAACTACAAAATCCAAAGCACAACAGATAAACTACTGACAAGGCTTTGCAATAACCAAGTGATTAACTCCATGATCTGCTTATATAACATTAAACCAGGCAGTGATCTGGAAGTGAGGTGCAGCAGAGGTCACACTAATAGTCTGGAAAACACAACCTCTGCTGGCAGAGAGGGGGAAAAGCATAAGGGGTCCTGAGTCCCACTTACACTTTTTTGGTTTAGCCATTACAAAACTCATGTCTTTCTTTGTCAATTTAAGGAGTTTCTGGAGGGGGATCTTTCAGCAGATCTGCAGGAAGAGACAGATGTGCAGAAACTTGTAGAGGAAACAGGAGTTTGGAGAGAAAGGCATGCAAGGAGTCACTGGACCAGAGATGATCAAGAGCTTCCTGAAAGATCTAAGAAGCAGAGACTTCATGAAGAGGAGCAGGAACGTCTGGGGCTTCAGAGAATCCAGGAGCAAGAGAAACAGAGAATAAGAGAAGAAGAAGAAAGAAAAGCTGAGGAACTGAGACTGGAACAGGAGACATTGCGCAGAAAACAGGAAGAATATCAACAGAGGGAGGAAGAGGAACGAAGACAGCATGAAGAAGTCAGAAGGAAGGAAGAGGATGAGAGGAGAAAGAGGGAAGAAGAGCAACGCTTGAGGGAAGTGGAAGAGAGGAAGAGACGTGAAGAGGAAGAAAGAAAAAAGAGAGAAGAAGAGAGACGTAGAGCAGAGGAAGAAAGAAGAGAGCAGGAAATCATAGCAGAGCGCCTTCGCTTGGAGGAGGAGATCAGAAGGAAAGAATTGGAGGAGCATAAACGAAAAGAGGAGGAGGCAGAAAAACTGAGACTTTGGGAGTTACAGGAAAAACAGCGCAGAGAAGAAGAAGCACGCCTTTATGAGGAACAAAGAAGGCAACAAGAAGAAGAGGAGGCTGAGATGAAAAGATTGGCTGATGAAAAGAAAAGGAAGGAAGAAGATAAAAGAAAAAGGCAGCAAGAAGAGTTGAGAGCTGCTGAGGAGCACTCCACATCCTCTGATCCAGAGTGGAAGAGGAAAGCAGAGGAGCTGCGATGGAGGGAGATGGAAGAGAGGCAAAGACCTTTCACCTTCAAAGTGTCCTCAGGTGAAAAGCAAATCTTATTTCAGAAGGTCAATCTAACACCAGTTACCCCAGTACCTCCTCAGCAGGGTGAAACAGCTGCTGAAATCAGGGAAGCCACTTCAGGTGTTCCTGATTCACCAAGTTTATCTTCATCCCTGTATGTTCCTCACACTGCTATATTAGTGACTGGAGCCCAGTTGTGTGGTACAGCAGTAAATTTGGATCAGATAAAAGATACAGCCTGTAAGTCTCTGCTTGGTCTCTCTGAGGACAAAAAAGCCTTTGGGACACCAGCAGGGAAGAACAAGACCTCACCAGATCGCAAATCTGGAAGAACTAAATCATTAAACGAATCATCTTTATCTACAGACCAGTCTAGTGCTGCAGTCCTGGCAGAGTGGGCCAGTATACGATCCAAGATTTTTAAAGGTGGCCTAGATGGAAAATACCAGGAATACCCAGACAGACAGGTGCAGAGCCGAACAAAAAGTGAGGACATCAACGATTCACCATTCTCTCACACCAATCTCAGGAAGACCATGTCAGCAAGCGCTAAGTTTTCTATCACTCCAGCCAGAAAGAAGTTTCCTGACTCAAATAGAAGTTCTGAGGTCTTTAGTCAAGAAGAGACAGAGGGAAGTAGGGGGGAATTACCATCTACAGATTCTGCTCCAAGCCAGCATCTCCATTCACCTTCCTCTGCCAGCAAAGGTCAAAATAAGGGAGGAAAAATGGTCCGTATCTCAGACACTAAAGAAGAATGCAAGTTTGCCAAAGACCTCCCTTCCTTCCTGGTTCCAAGCCTGCCACATGGAGCCCAAAAACCTCTGATTTCTGAAACAGGACCCCTGAGCCAGGTGGAATCAGAGGACTCAGACACAAAGGATTATGGGGAACAGAAAGACCAAAGTGGTGATGAGAGACCCTCACCATTTGGTATCAAGCTGAGGAGGACCAACTACTCCCTTCGTTTTCACAGTGAGCAATCCACAGAGAAGAGGAAGAAAAGGTATAGTGCGGGTGACAGTTTTGAAGGCGTATCAGTGCCCCTGACCTCTGTTGACCAATACTCTGACTCTTCTGCATTCTCTGAGAAGACCACCATCACAACTCCATTTGGAGACAGTGGAATGAAATTCCAAGGAATCTCTAGTATAGAGTCACGCTTCAGGCCTGGTAGAAATGTTCCCACTTCAGGATGTAATGAACGTGACAAAGTCATCTTTAAGCCCCCAATTTATCAGAAACCAGCCACATTACCCAAACCATCTGATGGTGCCACACCTCCACCTTCTCCACTACCTAAACCTGGCAGAAGGACTTCTGGGGACATGCTGTCCCAGAGATCAGGTGGGCCAGAATTGGCAGTCTCTGAAGAGCGTACTGATCAAAAGTTAGAGCCCTCAGAGTCCATGCAATGTCAGAAGAATGGTCAGGGGGATGATGAGCCAAAAGAAAAGAAATCCTTCTTTCCATCCATTAGCATTCCATGGAGGGAGAAAACAGATCGGAGGACAGAACTCATAAGGAGAGGCAAGTATGATCTCACTTGTCATATGAATACTTAAATGTCATATGATCTTTAAATGTCTTGATACAAACAAATATGTATGTTAAAATTACATGCCATTCTATAATAACACATTATATCCTGACCAAAAGAGTAATGAATAATGTAACTTCCATAAACGTGAACACAATACAGAGCATCGTTAAGGTAATCAAGTCTTTGCTTAATGTGTCTCTGTCACCTAGTGTGTAGATGCAAACTGCTCTCCTGTCTCCCTTACAGAAAAGCCCTCTTTGCAGACCAGGCATTCCTTAGACAGCTCACGGACGCAGGAGAAGGAGACGGGACCATTATGGATCACTCTGGCTTTGCAGAAACAGAAGGGCTTTCGAGAACAGCAGCAAAGCAAAGAGGAAAGGAAGAACCATAGAGAAGCCAAGCTGGCTGAGAAACAAGCCAGAGACAGAGAAAGCGTACGTACAACAGCACCAAACACCTGTTTTACCTGTAGTTCGTATAAAGCCGAGTGCACACTACATGACTTTCAAAATCTCAGAATCATTGACCCTTTCACACTACATGAATTGAATAACTTGTAATCAGTTGTTTGGTGGACGCAAGGGTGTACACCCTACCTGGAGGGAGCCCCGTAGAAGCCCATCTGATCAACAGATCCCACTTTCTCAGGAAAATGAACAAAAGAGCTCTCTATCATGTGACTTTGGAACTACACTGCAAAAAATTATATCTTAGCAAGTGAAAATATCTTGAAAATAGTTGAAATGATCCACAGTGGTGCTTGAAAGTTTGTGAACCCTTTAGAATTTTCTATATTTCTGCATAAATATAGCCTAAAACATTGTCAGATTTTCACACAAGTCCTACAAATAGATAAAGAGAACCTAGTTAAACAAATGAGACAACAATATTATACTTGGTCATTTATTATAAATAAAGGACCAAGTATAATATTTTTGTCTCATTTGTTTAACTGGGTTCTCGTTATCTACTTTTAGAACTTGTGTGAAAATCTGATGATGTTTTAGGTCATATTTATGCAGAAATATAGAAAATTCTAAAGGGTTCACAAACTTTCAAGCACCACTGTAGCATTTCCTATTAGAAGAATACAAGACACCAATTCTGAGATTATTAAACCTAGATCTAGATTGCAACCAACTTATTCTAAGATGTCTTATCAAGTAAAATTATCTGTCCATGCAGCAAGATAATTTCACTAGTATTAAGTAATTTTCTCCTCAAATTCAGTTTTCAATTTTTTGCAGTATATTTTGTATTGAAACAAGAAAAAAGAGAAATAAGAGAAAAATGTGGCGGAAGGATTGGTTGGGGAAACACAAGCAGTGAGGACTGTTCTGCAAAGAGAACCACTGGTATAGTGCTAAAAAATAGCTGTTTTTATCCTGTGCACCACCCGGAATCACATTGGTTTTGTTTTATTATTGTATGATATGCCAAATAGGGCGGCACGGTGGTGTAGTGGTTAGCGCTGTCGCCTCACAGCAAGAAGGTCCTGGGTTCGAGCCCCGGGGCCGGCGAGGGCCTTTCTGTGTGGAGTTTGCATGTTCTCCCCGTGTCCGCGTGGGTTTCCTCCGGGTGCTCTGGTTTCCCCCACAGTCCAAAGACATGCAGGTTAGGTTAACTGGTGACTCTAAATTGACCGTAGGTGTGAATGTGAGTGTGAATGGTTGTCTGTGTCTATGTGTCAGCCCTGTGATGACCTGGCGACTTGTCCAGGGTGTACCCCGCCTTTCGCCCGTAGTCAGCTGGGATAGGCTCCAGCTTGCCTGCGACCCTGTAGAAGGATAAAGCGGCTAGAGATAATGAGATGAGATGAGAGATATGCCAAATAATTTCTTACAGAAGCAATATTATTTGTGCTTTCATATTATTCTTGCTCTTCCACACAAATAGATGGATGATTAACTGGGTCTAGTGCACATGAGAACAAATGAATTTGCAGAAGGTTTCACATTATGTGATTCATCATTGAGAAAATCAAACATGCTTAAAAAGATCAGCGCCTGGGAAATCAAGGCTATGTAGTTTGCACTACACTTAAGCTACAATGAATGTTTACAGGTATCTACTGTGGGATGGGAAACATCTCAGGAATTGTCTTACAGGGTAGAATCGTGAGCCCTACAGAGGGTAAGGGGAATGGAAACTCCAGTACTCCGAAGGCACAAACCCCAGAGGAGAACAAGAGACCAGAGACATTACTGACTCGCTTTGAACGTCGGGACAACTTAAAGAAGGCCAGTACCCTACCTACTTCTGTCACAGGTGCAGTTTTTTTTTTCTGTTTATTAGCATGTCCTGCACAAAATACACTTATGTTAAAAATATTTAAGGGCTTTTGTCCACCAGATGCATTTTTTGCCCTGGCAGCGCACACAACCTCAATTTTCAGAGCATTTCCACAGCCCTTGTTGTTGCTAGGTTACAGAAGACATCTTCTAGCACTTCCGGCATTCCTTCTTTGTGAACGTCAAGTCTCTATTTACTTTAAAAAGGTGATTTCAAATGCTGATCATGATAAACCTTCAATGATAGATTGTAAATAACTGGGTTGTCAGTGAAAGCAAGGATCAGTTTCTCCTCTGCCATTGTTGACAGTGTTGATATCGTAAATCCTTCGTGATTTTGATTCGTCAGTGAGGGAGAAGTAACACTGGTGAGCTCGGTGGTGTTCCAAAAGTTGAACTATTTTCAGCTGAAAACATCCTGAGCGAGGGGCGGCACGGTGGTGCAGTGGTTAGCGCTGTTGCCTCACAGCAAGAAGGTCCGGGTTCGAGCCCCATGGCCGGCGAGGGCCTTTCTGTGTGGAGTTTGCATGTTCTCCCCGTGTCCGCGTGGGTTTCCTCCGGGTGCTCCGGTTTCCCCCACAGTCCAAAGACATGCACATTAGGTTAAGTGGTGACTCTAAATTGACCGTAGGTGTGAATGTGAGTGTGAATGGTTGTCTGTGTCTATGTGTCAGCCCTGTGATGACCTGGCGACTTGTCCAGGGTGTACCCCGCCTCTCGCCCATAGTCAGCTGGGATAGGCTCCAGCTTGTCTGCGACCCTGTAGAACAGGATAAAGCGGCTAGAGATAATGAGATGAGATGAGAGACATCCTGAGCGCTGAGGGCATTTTTGTGCTCAGGACGTTGAGGATTCTTCATAGGATTTGTATAGAAAATAAACGCTGCCAGCACAAAACACACATTCGGTGGACACAGGTCCTAAATGTAAAATATAATCAGTGAAGTAGGTCTATTGTTCATCTTTTTTCAGTTGAGATAGCAGACTCTACCCCATCACCCCCAGCAGCAAAGGAGATAAAGCGCTTCCCACCTAGTGACACTCCACAGGTTTCCACTGAACCAGCTTGGCTTGCTCTTGCCAAGCGTAAGGCCAAAGCATGGAGCGACTGCCCACAGATCATTAAATGATGTGTTAACTCTGACTTCTATTACAAAAAAGGGAAACACACTTTTCATCAGCTGTGTCACTCACAGGGTATGATTTCACCATACTCTTGACCATTCACAAAATACCACACTATCCGTAAAACTGCATTTGTTTTTCTTTTTGTTTGTGTGCCATTTTCACCCCTCAGAATGGGTAGCAAGCAGCACGTAATTCAAAAATATTGACATACTTGTAATATTATGTAAAATGGTCCATACAGTGGTGCTTGAAAGTTTGTAAGCCCTTTAGTATTTTCCATATTTCTGCATAAATATGACCTCTAACATCAGACTTTCAAGTCCTAAAAGTAGTTAGAAAGAACCAAATTAAATGAGACAAAAAAATTATATTTGGTCATTTATTTATTGAGGAAAATGAGCCTCTTGGCCCTTTTCCAGCTCACTTCAGCTCGCTTCAGCTCACTTCAGCCCGACACGGCTCGCGTTTCGACTACCAAAAAACAGCACGACTCGGCTCGCTTCAGCCCTGCTTAGCCCCTAAAACTCGCACCGTTTTGGAGTGGGGCTGAAGTGAGCCAAACCATGCCGAGTGAGGCTGGGGGCGTGAGCAGACACTCCCCTGTGCACTGATTGGTGAGGAGGAGTATCCTCACATGCCCACACACGCCCCGCGAGCACGCTGGGATCTGTAAACACCGTAAACCCGGAAGAAGAAGAATTACGAGAATTTCTGAAGCCTTATGCGCCTCGCCTCATCTATACGCTCTTGCCAGTATCTGTTGGCGTTGTTGGTGACAACAAGCCACAGCACCAAGACCAGCAACACTAACGACTCCATGTCCTCCATGTTTATTGTTTACTATCCGGGTTGTGAGACTACCGCTTAAAAGCTCACTGATGTCACTGTTTGCGCTGCTTAACGACATCACGTGACGTCCACCCACTTTCGCTAACTCCACCCAATGTGTCCACCCACTTCCAGCCAGCACGGTTCAGCGCGGTTGTAGTCGAAATGCAACTCCAACAGCCCCGCTCAGCTCGACTCAGCACGGCACGGCTCAGCCGCGTTTGTAGTGGAAAAGCGGCATATATTCCATATCTGTGAGCAGTCTGAATACATACCTGTATTCATATATCGACTGCTATATACACTAATAACTTTTTATTCTATCCACATTCACTGGATATGAGCAATCGCATGCTCTGATTGGCTACTCTACTACTAGGCTGTCAGCTCATATACCGTGAGTAGAGAAAAACAAAATGGCGGAGCGTGTTGCTGAATCAACCGAGGACGAAATAAAAACTCTACTCGAAAACAAAACCCCCAAAAATACATAAAAAGAGCAACAAAATATGGAAAGTATTTGATGGTAAGAACGTATCTTTTTTTAATTCTTCACAAATTGCTACTGTTATTTCGCCCATTTGTTTACATTCTAAGCGGAAATGATTTTGTCGGACGTTTCGTATAAAGTTTTTATCAAATTTGCAAAAAATAAAAATGCTTCGTTTCTCAAAATCCAGTGAATGTGGATAGGATAAAATAGCTATTCCACTCAATCTGGTCATACATGGTTTATAGCCTACTCAGCGTTACGTGCCTTGTCGGCTATCAGCTCATGTACGACTCGATTTCGTGGAATGACTGTTAAATCTAAGAAATACCATTAACACTAAGTAACTTTCTGATAAATTGAATATAAACCAGTGTACAATTTAAAAAGAAAATATAGTGAACTAGTGCGTGTGCCAGGCTGGTGGTGATTAGCACTGTCGCCTCACAGCAAGAAGGTTCTGGGTTTGAGCCCAGCGGCTGGCGAGGGCCTTTCTGTGCGGAGTTTGCATGTTCTCCCCGTGTCTGCATGGGTTTCCTCCGGGTGCTCCGGTTTCCCCCACAGTCCAAAGACATGCAGGTTAGGTTAACTGGTGACTCTAAATTGAGCGTAGGTGTGAATGTGAGTGTGAACGGTTGTTTGTCTTTACGTGTCAGCCCTGCGATGATCTGGCGACCTGTCCAGGGTGAACCCCACCTCTCGCCCATAGTCAGCTAGGATAGGCTCCAGCTTGCCCGCAGCCCTGCACAGGATAAGCAGCTACAGATAATGAATGGAAATGGATGGATGGAGAGTGTGTGCCAGAGTGACATATTTGGTACTGTTGGAAACCAGAGGAATTCTGCTTCAAGAACATGCAACACTTATGACAATAAACTGAACAAAGATAAATTTGCATTTTATCCACTAATAATTTACCAAAAGAAAGATGCATAACCCTAATTAACACAAAAGAACATTGTGCTTACCTAAATTACATTGTAGGAAATCCCGGTGAATCTGACTTCTCAACCAATCAGCGTATCCAATACACAAGGGTTTCCCTACTACAGTGAGACCGGAATAGCAGTCTGCAATGGTGAAAGGTTTCATTTGGTTCTCTTTATCTACTTTTAGGATTTGTGTGAAAATCCGATGATGCATTAGGTCATATTTATGCAGCAGAAATATTTAAAAAATTCTAAAGGCTTTACAAACTGTCAAGCACCACTATAACTCGAGTGATTTGTTCAAACATACAATTCTGGATTTGAGAGACAGACATGAATAAAGCAAAGCTTCTCAATGTAACTCAAGATAATCATAAATTTTTTTATTAAAAACAAAACAAACAAAAAAAACCCAACCAACCACCAAACCAGGTTTCAAGTACGTATCTTCTAATCACAACCCGGGAATCTAAGCCCAGCAGACCCTTTGCTAGCAAATCATTTGTCCAAATATATAAAGCATGTGTAGTGTACAATGAAATATTACTAAAACAAAATGATTCATGATTCACAACTTCTTTAACGGTTTGAGATAAACTCTTTGGGGAGTCTTTTCAGAACTCACTCAAGGGCTAAAGTCACCCTGAAAAACGTCTTGCTTCACTCTGACTCTCTGATATGTATTACAAGCATGAACATCGGAACTGGCTATATATTTTTTTTTGTAGTCTAGATTCTGGTCCTGACACATTTCAAAAATGTGTTTGTTAAATTGTCTTAACACCTCATATCTAATATGGACAAGGTTAATTCTCTTTTTGTTTTTGTGAAAATTAACTTATTTGATATCTTGGCCAAGATTTTCACTGTGTGACAAACGACTGCTGTCATTTAAGCTGTCACTGAAAATTAACGTAATGATGACGGTCACTGTGTTTACTTATGTAAATAACTTGCATAGTAAATGTTATTAATGACGCTTCCGTTCGAGCACCATGTTAAATCATTTCACTGGAAACCATTAACCAAATGTTAATGAACTATCTGCTTCTTGCACAGTGTTTATGCCCTCCAGTTTCTTTGGAAATAGTTCTCTGGAACACAGACTGCTTGCTTGCTGTAATAAACACCATTATCCTGTAGCTTGTCCTAGCTCCTCTTGCATCAGACATTAAAAGCAAATCAGTGGGAGATCAGTGCTTTAAAAAAATCCTGCTGGAGGAAGTCTAACCAATGCCGTTGCATATGAAAAGACATTATTCTCAGAAATAACAACAGCTTCGAACTAACAAAAAGCCTTGATCTCCCAGCAAAACACTGACCCCCTCTACTTGACGTAATATTTTGTATGTATGTATGTAATGTATGTAGGTATCTATGTACAGAGGTGGACTGAACTGCACTGTGTTCCTTTGAAGATCCATGAGCTCTGTCGCATTGTTTTTAATTTGGTCGTGTGCAATCGTGTAGCGTCAAAACAGTGTTGTACGTAACATTGAAATAAAAGCAGTTTGTTGGTAATTTCACTTTTTTTTTTGTTCCATTTACAAAAGGTACTCATGAGAAGCTTCTGAAGTAATACAAATGTTATGAATTTAATTCTGTAGAAAAAACCCCCACTAAAGACAAATGTTTGGCGTCTTGTTGAAATACTCGATTTTGCCTAGAAATCTCTCTCAGGCAATATTAGAAAATAATTTATTAACATCTGTACAATTTAATACCAGTGCATAGAGCTAAAATGCTACTACTATTCTAGACAACATTATACACACACACACACATTATAGTATAGCAATTTACACAACCAGTAAGAACGTTTTACATATTGTACCCAGAGATGATTTAGTTATTCCTTCTTGCTAGTCAGTTCCAAGCAGTACACGTAGTCATTCCGACATCCTATAACTATAGTGTGACCCCACACGATAGGAGAGGAGAAGAGTTCTCCAGGTAAGAAGAAAGAGGTTTTCAGTGTTCCCTGTTCTCCATCTAGGACCCACAGGGTTCCATCAGTTGAAGCTATGGCTACCAGGGTTCTGATGCCCCAGGGAGTACCATCAAAAACAAAAGGACTGGAAAACACCTTTCCTGTGGTTTGGAAGCGCCACAGTAATGATCCGTTAGCGGAATTGATGCAGTATACGGAGGAGTCATGTGACCCACAAAAAACAGCTTGACAAGCTGGAGATAATGTTGTGCAATTGTCATATGATCCCGAACTGGTTCTCTGATTGGTCGAAGCTGGCAATGAGGCCAGGCATGGTGATGAGAAGACAGGTCCATCAGTGAGAAAGTCCCATAACTAAAGAAAGGCAAAAAGGATTGAAAAAATTATAAAAGGAAAACAAGTCAAAAGCAACTCACAAGCAAAACGCACTGACCTCTCTATAGACGCTGGCCAGACTTGTTTAAAGGAACAGTCCACCGTACTTCCATAATGAAATATGCTCTTATCTGAATTGAGACGAGCTGCTCCGTACCTCTCCGAGCTTTGCACGACCTCCCAGTCAGTCAGACGCAGTCAGACGCGCTGTCACTCCTGTTAGCAATGTAGCTAGGCTCAGTATGGCCAATGGTATTTTTTGGGGCTGTAGTTAGATGCGACCAAACTCTTCCGCGTTTTTCCTGTTTACATAGGTTTATATGACCAGTGACATGAAACAAGTTCAGTTACACAAATTGAAACGTGGCGATTTTCTATGCTATGGAAAGTCCGCACTATAATGACAGGCGTACTAACACCTTCTGTGCGCTTCGGCAGCGCACTGATATCTGAGCTCCGTATCAATGCGTTGCCGAAGCGCGCAGAAGGTGTTAGTACGCCTGTCAATATAGTGCGGACTTTCCATAGCATAGAAAATCGCTACGTTTCAATTTGTGTAACTGAACTTGTTTCATGTCACTGGTCATATAAACCTATGTAAACAGGAAAAACGCGGAAGAATTTGGTCGCATCTAACTACAGCCCCAAAAAATACCATTGGCCATACTGAGCCTAGCTACATTGCTAACAGGAGTGACAGCGCGTCTGACTGACTGGGAGGTTGCGCAAAGCTCGGAGAGGTACGAAGCAGCTCGTCTCAATTCAGATAAGAGCATATTTCATTATGGAAGTACGGTGGACTGTTCCTTTAAAGTTTCTGTCAAAACTCAAATATGAATGCACATCATAACCTTTCTATACTCCACTGCCTCTTTTTTCACACTTGTTTAACTACAGCCACCCCGTCCCCCCACCCCACCTGTACCTTCTCTTACCACATTTCCGTCATGGCTTAATGCACTGATGTGTCCATTCACTGAACCAATGCAGACACAGGAGTCAGAACAGGAAGGAGAGGAGAAAAATGGAACATTACTGGAATATGTCCACAAGACTTGACCACTGTCCTATAAAACAAAAACAACTGAAATGAATTTTAAACTTTATGTCCATGATCAAAATCAGAATATGGATTATGAGAGGACAATACTAGGATGAGACATAATTTGATCTGTCATCTGACATCAAACCATGAGCTGACCTAGTGGTTAGCGTGTCCACCTCTTGACCGGGAGATTGTGCATTCTGATAGCAGTCAGGTCATACCAAAGACCATCATAAAAATGGTACCTACTGCCATCTGGCAAGGCATGCTACAATACAGATGCGAGTAGGGAAGTCAAACTCTTGCGGTTACCACAGGACTAGCCCCTCACTGTAATCCTAGCCATATAGGCGAGAGGCCGACAGCCATGAAAACAGAGATCAACGCTGCACCCATACGCCTCAAAGAGCTGGTTAGTACTGGGACAGGAGACTGCCTGGGAAGTAAGGTATTAGGCAGAGACCCGTCCACCCGTAAATTTGACGGGCAATTGCCGATTTCAACGGGCAAGTATACACACAGACGGATACTGAAACGGACGATAATGCCGAAAATTTTCGCACATGAATACTCCCACATGTCATCCGATAAATCCAGTTATGTTCCGCCCACACACGGACTGGCCATCGGGAGTAGCGGGAGTTTTCCCGGTGGGCCGGTGGTTCAGCGTGGGCCAGCGGAGAAAAAAAAAAAAAAAAAAAAAAAAAAAAAGTTGCGCGCTGGCCTTTAATATGATAAGCAATGTTAACAGTTTCTTTAACAAACTGTTAACATTGCTTATTACAGTTGCGCGCTGGCCTTTAATATGATAAGCAATGTTAACAGTTTGTTAAAGAAACTGTTAACATTGCTTATCATATTAAAGGCCAGCGCGCAACTGTTTTTTTTTTTTTTTTCTCCGCTGGCCCACACTGAACCACCGGCCCACTGGGAAAACGAGGGTTATGTATATAACCACGGTTCTATGAGTTTCGGATGACCGCCAGAGGCGGTGCTTTCAGCACATGGATATCCATCACACGAACGTGCAGGTCGAGTAATAGTAACAACAAAGTCACGTGTGACCTGGGTGACGTCACCCCGTGACCCCGGCATAAAAGACCGGTAAACCCAGGAAGTGACCTCTTGGCAAATCTTCTCGTGTACACTCCGAGTGACTGCCAAGCTCTGGCGGTCATCCGAAACTCATAGAACCGCGGTTATATACATAACCCTCGTTCTATTTCGTTTCTACTGACCGCCAGAGGCGGTGCTTTCAGCACATGGATGACTAATACCAACCAGGTCATGAGGAGTGCCTACCCGTACCCAGTGCTGCTGCGACGGGCCTGGAATGACAGCCGTCGCCACAGGATTATGTGGGACGACATTAAGACGGTAAAACCTGGTGAAGGTGCAGCTGGAGCCCAGGAGGCTGCGCTGCATATGTCTGAAAGGGGCACGCCCTTCAGTGATGCCCATGAGGCTACCACGCCCCGTGCAGAGTGCGCCCTGGCAGCCGGAGGAATCGGGAAGCCACTGTGCCTGTAGGCATGTAATATGGCCTCGACTATCCACTTGGATAGCCTCTGCTTAGAGAGCGCCAGACCCCTCGACGGTCCTGTGTGGCACAGAAACAGGGCGTCACTCCTACGGAAGCCCTCTGTACGCGACACATACACCCTGAGGGCGCGAACTGGGCACAAAAGTTCCGACCTCTCACCATGGCCCGCCTCGAACGCCGCAAGGCTAAGGGGCTGGTTGACGAAGGTAGCAGAGAGGGTCTTTGGGAGGAAAGAGGGGTTAGGCCACAGGGTGACCCCACTGTCGCCGGAGTGCCACTGCAGGCACTCCCCACTGACTGACAGCGCGTGTAGTTCCCCGACGCGCCTCGTCGATGTAATAGCCAGAAGAAAAGCAGTCTTCAGGGAGAGCCATGAAATGTCTGCCGTGAGCAGGGGCTCAGAACGGTGCGTCGCAGAGAGCCTGCAGCACCAATGAAGGTCCCATGTGGGTACCCGGCTCCGTCGGGGGGGGTCTCAACCGGAGAGCACCCTTCAAGAAACGTGCCACCAAGGCGTGGGACCCCACGGTCCTTCCCCCAACTCTGGCATGCTGAGCAGAGATGGCAGCTGCATAGACCTTGATGGTGGCAGGGGTAAGACCCTTATCAAAAGCAGAGACTGGCGGAACAGTCAAATGGTCGGCAGGGGGCAGCATGTAGGCTCCTCCCCCCGAGTTAAGCACCAGTTGGAGAAAAGCCTCCATCTGTTGGCATAGAGGGCATTGGTGGGGGGTGCCCGAGAGCTTGCAATGGTATTGACCACTGCCGGCTCACAAGGACCTCGCAGGGGGTCCGGCCCTTCAGCGGCCATACCCAGAGCTGCAGACGGGCTGGATCCGGGTGCCAGATCTGCCCTCCCAGCTGTGATAGCAGGTCAGTCCTCACTGGCAGGCACCAGGGGTCGCCGTTCAGAAGTTGCAGCAACTTGGGAACCACACTCTGCCCGGCCACCGGGGGGGCGACAAGCAGCAGCCCGTGGTGGTCCATCGCAACCCTGTGTAGGGTTGGCATGATCAGCAGCAGAGGAGGGGAGGCATACAGCAGTTGCCTCGGCCAAGCATGCGCCAGCGCATCCTGGCCCAGGGGACTGGGCCGTGGAGGCTGAACCACAGAGGGCAGTGTGTCGACTCCCGGCAGGCAAAGAGGTCCACCTCTGCCCTGCCAAAATGTTCCCAGATGGCGAGAACCACCGCTGGGTTGAGTCTCCATTCCCCGGGATCGGGGTCCTGGCGGGACAGCAGATCTGCTGCCCTGTTGGCAGTGCCTGGCAAGTACATGGCACGCAGGCTCAAGAGATGTCGATGGGCCCACCGCAGAAGTTGGCCAGCCACTTCCAAGCACTGGAGGGACTTTGTGCCTCCCTGGTGGTTGATGTAGTACACTACCGTAGCGTTGTCCGTCCGCACCAGAACGTGTCTGCCGGTCAGGCCTAGGAGGAAGTGCTGTAGGCCGAGGAACACAGCCCGTAGCTCCAGCACGTTGATGTGCTGCGCCCGTGCAGCACCGGGTGGAGGTGGAGACCGTTGAACCACCTCTGAAGCGGCAAGTCCAGAAGTCCCAGCGGGACCAGAGAGGAGGCTGCCGTAAGCATGCCCAGCAGGCGCTGAAAGGTCTTCAGGGCGAGTGACCTACCCCGTCCGAAGCGGCCAAGCAGTAGGCGGATGTTGTGGATCCTTGTCTGGGAGGGAGTTACCATCAACGACCTCGAATCCAGGTGCACGCCCAAGAAAGTCGTCTCCCGGCTGGGCACCAGCGAGCTCTTCTTGTAATTCACCCTGAGCCCCAGCTCTACGACATGCGAGAGCACAGTCGCGATGTTGGTGCGGGCCTGAGCTGCTGACCGTGAACAGACAAGCCAGTCGTCCAGGTAGGGCAGGACACGCAAACCCCTTGCCTGAAGTAGTGCCGATGCCACTGCCGCACACCCGGTGAACACACGGGGTGCCAGCGATATCCCAAAGGGCAGAACATTGAACTCGAAAGCCTGGCCCTCGAAGGCAAACCGCAGGAACTGCCTGTGGTGTGGCACAATGGGAACATGGAAGTAGGCGTCTTTCAGGCCAAGGTGACAACCAGTCGCCCGCCTGGATGTGGTGTAAGACATCCACTGTACGCAGCATGCGGAATCTCATGGTCCTCAAGTGGGAATTGAGGGACCTCAGGTCGAGGATCGGGCGGATACCGCCGTCCTTCGGAACCAGAAAATACCTGGAGTAGAACCCACCTTGCTGTCTCTGCCTGTCGACGGGAGAGACTGCTCCTTTCTCCAGGAGGGTGGCGATTTCCTGCCGGGGGACGAGGGACTTCCCCGGATGGCTCACGGTGGTGTTTGACCCCATGAAACGTGGTGGACAGCGGCAGAACTGGATGCGGTAACCCTCGGTGAGGGTCACCAGCACCCAGGGGTCAACGCTCTCCAGCTTTGGAGCTGTTCGCTGGAAAAGCGGCCGACCGCCGGCGCGCTGATGTCAGCGCCGTCCAGAGCGCCCCCGTCGGTCACCATGGGGGCGACAAGGAGTGGACTGGGTGTAGGGGGCGGCACCGCGGGTCCGGGAGGTGGTGGGGTGGCGAAAGTCATCAACCCGTCTGGTCTCCTGGCGGGTGCGTGGCCGAGACAGAGTCGGTGTGGGCCCCCTGAAGGACTGGGCAGCATTGCCATGGTGGTGGGCCTGGCGGGGGCCAGCGAACTGCTGTTACGCCTAGATGACCTGGGCACTCCGATCCAGGGCTTGCTGAGTGGCTTCGCCAAACGGCTCCCCGGGGACAACAGGGAGAGAGTGCAGCACACGCCGGTCGGGCTCGGCCAGAGGGGACTGTGCCCGCCATATCTGCTGGCGGCCGAGGGTGAGATACGACATCAGCCGGCCCAGTTCCCGCGACGAGTAGGCAAAGGCCTGGAGCCGCGTCACACAGCTCCCGTGATGCCGCGCTCGTCCCCTCCAGCGTCTGGGGGTCCATGACACCTGGCTGGCAGAAGGGAACTTAAATAGGGTGAGAACGCTCCAAGTAAGTAGCCCAAAATAAACTATCAGGCGGAAATAAGAAATAAACGACCGGGCGAACACACCCGTGGTCGGGAATATTAACAAGGATGGCGCCGTGCGCTACAGAACTGATAAACAGCGGCAAGAAACACCGCTTTAATTTAAATGAATGAAGACCGCTTACCTGAGCGACAACAAACCGGCCTCCAGCAGCGAGGACACGCCTCGGAGGGCTAGTCAGCTAACTCCACCGAGCGAGAGCGCTCAGCTTAACGGAGTAACAACCAATACGAATATAACACACAAGACAGCCGGCCCGTGAGCAGGCCGGAGACAAGACTACACAAAACAAGCGGTTGATAATATTAACAAGGATAGGCACTGTGCGCCACAGAACTGATAAACAGCGGTGAGAAACACCGCTTTAATTTAAATGAATGAAAGCTGCTTCTCAATGTTGGGCATCTGCAGGAGGCCATAGGTAGGGGTGTCCTGCATTGCCGCCAGGGCCCTGCAGTCACTAGGGAGGTGGGAAGGCATCTAGGGTCCGCCCAACACCTCTGTAACTCCTCGATATATGAGGCCGAGGGCGGAACAGACAACGAGGAAGGCTATGTGGGACCTCTGAAGAAAGCGCTCTGATGCTGGGCCACCGGGGCGTGTCCAACCCCAGACGGGCCAATGCAGCCCTCAGCGTTGGCTGGATGCTCAGGCACATGCAGTCTGCGCAGGCCATGTCCGTCAGCCCCTGCCGCAGGTGATCAATACCCAGGCATGAGGGGCACTCGCGGTGGCCGTCCTCCGGTTCGAGGGGGACCGGCAGTTGGCGCAGCGAGAGAAGAGGTCCATGACGCCTGGCTGGCAGAAGGGAACTTAAAAAATAGGGCGAGAACACCCCAAGTAAGCAGCCCAAAATAAACAATCAGGCGGTAATGAAAAACGACCGGGCGAACACACCCGTGGTCGGGAATATTAACAAGGATAGGCGCCGTGCGCCACAGCACTGATAAGCAGCGGCGAGAAACACCGTTTTAATTTAGATGAATGAAAACCGCTTACCTGGGCGACAACAAGCCAGCCTCCAGCGGCGAGGACACCGCCCCGGAGGGCTAGTCAGCTAACTCCACCGAGCGAGAGCGCTCAGCTTAACGGAGTAACAATATGAATACAACCCACAAGACCGCCGGCCTGTGAGCAGGCCGGAGACAAGGCTACACAAAATAAGGCGGTTAATAATATTAACAAAGATAGGCGCAGTGCGCCACAGAACTGATAAACAGCGGCGAGGAACACCGCTTTAAATTAAATAAATGAAAACCGCTTACCTGAATGAGGACAAGCCGGCCTCCAGCGGTGAGGACACCGCCCCGGAGGGCTAATCAGCTAACTCCACCGAGCGAGAGCGCTCAGCTTAACGGAGTAACAAACAATACAACACAAGACCGCCGGCCTGTGAGCAGGCCGGAGACAAGGCTACACAAAATAAGGCGGTTAATAATATTAACAAAGATAGGCGCAGTGCGCCACAGAACTGATAAACAGCGGCGAGAACCACCGCTTAAAATTAAATGAATGAAAACCGCTTACCTGAATGAAGACAAGCCGGCCTCCAGCGGTGAGGACACCGCCCCGGAGGACTAATCAGCTAACTCCACCGAGCGAGAGCGCTCAGCTTAACGGAGTAATAAATCAATACGAATACAACACACAAGACAGCCGGCCTGTGAACAGGCCGGCGGCGAGGCTACACAAAACAAGGTGGTTAATAATATTAACAAGGATAGGCGCCGAGCGCCGCAGAACTGATAAACAGCGGCGAGAGGAACGCCGCTTTAATTTAAATAATGAAACCCGCTTACCTGAAGCGAAAACAAGCCGGCCTCCAGCGGTGAGGACACCGCCCCGGAGGGCTAATCAGCTAACTCCACCGAGCGAGAGCGCTCAGCTTACGGAGTAATAAATCAATATAACGACAAGAAGAAAAGAGTTGGTGGACTTAGCGCAGTTTCTTGGAGGGTGCATAAGCACAGCCCCAACCCTACGGGTAACGAAACTACCACAGCGCTTTGTCCAAATTTCAATCCAACTCGCAACCTGCAAACGCGAGAAGATGTAAGAGGTCACTTCCTGGGTTTACCGGTCTTTTATGCCGGGGTCACGGGGTGACGTCACCCAGGTCACACGTGACTTTGTTGTTACTATTACTCGACCTGCACGTTCGTGTGATGGATATCCATGTGCTGAAAGCGCCGCCTCTGGCGGTCAGTAGAAACGAAATAGAACTCCCGCTACTCCCGATGGCCAGTCCGTGTGTGGTTCCGCCATCATTTACAAATCGTAAGAAACACAGTTTAATACGAAAAATACTGAAAACTTGAAATGAAAAATCAGAATATTTCATCGTTTCCGCCATTTTGGCCCGCACTGAATCTTGTAACATGCGGACTGCATAAATCGCGAATTCTGATTGGTCGAAAATTGCCAAACACCCTGCGTTGTAGTTTCCTCTTTCTTGGCGGGAGAACCGCATTTTTTTTTGCTGACTCACTCTTCTGGATCAAGATGAATCCCAACAAACGCCCCAAATTGAATGTGACAAAAACTGATTCGTTTTTCCACAAAAAGACAGAAAAGGTATGTGTGATACATTGATTAACAAGGGGGTTTCATTGGGGTATGGTAAAATAGAATACTGTTGGTTTTTTTTTTTTATTAAATACTGTAACTAGATCAAAAGATTATATACAATTCATTGTTGTTTATTTTCTTTTCACTTTTGTTACCAAATCAAACACCATACATACATCTGATACATTCAGGAGTGAAACTGAAAAAAATACAAAGTAAAAATATGCAATATTTCTGATCAAAAATTACACGCCATTTCACCCTGAAAATGTCCTAGAATGCAGGAAATGAAGTCTAAATTTCAAAAATTTTCTGGGGGGGCATGCCCCCAGACCCCCCTAGAGGGACTTCGCGCCTGCGGCGCTCGTCTTCGCACCTGCGGCGCTTATCAGGATTATATAAAATATTATTTTTGACTGGTAAATTTCTTTTTCTGCCTAATACCCTACTGGGAAGACCAGATTCTGGCATGGAAGGGACTTTGACTTGACATCTGACATCAAACTAACAGGTCAAAGGTTAAAATTGTCAGCATGATCTGTTTATGGTACATAAAAAGAGGCAAGTTACAAAGCTAATAAACCTCACTATCCAAAGGTCGAAAGGGAGTTCTGTTTTTCTGCTATCTACAAAGAATGTCGAATAATCACCGGACTGAGGCAATGGAGCTGCCCTCTTAGTGTGGCTGAGTACAGTCGCCTGGGAGAGGAGTGGACACAGGGGGAAGAAAACACCGCACCACCTCCACAAAAGTATTTCCACACGCAACGCTTCACCTGAAACGCACACATACATTACACACATCATCTCTGCTGATTGTACAGGATTTGAGAAACACTAATATTTACTAAAATGTAATGAGTATTATTAAGCAGATGATAACAGTTGTCCGTACCAACGGTTCTAAAGCGTAGACATGTCCATCATGGGAACCAATGATAAACGATCCAGTCTGAGGGTCTACAGCAGGAGAACTCTTCACTGCATCTCCTGTCTTAAACACCCAGCACGTCTCCCCCGAGTCCACGTTCAGAAAATACACCTGCCCATCATAACACCCTGAGAACAGAAGTTTGGTACTGGACTATCAACAGTAATGGTAGGTATTCACTCATGCCTAATACTAGCATTTCTGTGGAATCCATCACCGAAATAAATAATGCAGGTTTGAACAAATTAATAATGTCCCCAAAATTCATCAGATCATAACGGTTCTCTTAACTGACAAGAGTACATTCTTAACAATGGATGTACTCTTCACCAAGAGCACCAAGTTTTTTTAAACTAAAATTTAAAGCTCTATTTACTCATTTTTATTTATTACTTATCTCATCTCATTATCTCTAGCCGCTTTATCCTTCTACAGGGTCGCAGGCAAGCTGGAGCCTATCCCAGCTGACTACGGGCGAAAGGCGGGGTACACCCTGGACAAGTCGCCAGGTCATCACAGGGCTGACACATAGACACAGACAGCCATTCACACTCACATTCACACCTACGCTCAATTTAGAGTCACCAGTTAACCTAACCTGCATGTCTTTGGACTGTGGGGGAAACCGGAGCACCCGGAGGAAACCCACGCGGACACGGAGAGAACATACAAACTCCACACAGAAAGGCCCACGCCGGCCACGGGGCTCGAACCCAGGACCTTCTTGCTGTGAGGCGACAGCGCTAACCACTACACCACCGTGCCGCCCCCTATTACTTATAATTGCTTTGATTAATTACACACACACACACACACCTATATATCTAAGTATGCATCTACCTAAATACAGCACAAATGTATTTTCCAACATTCATGAACTAGTTCTTAAAACACTTCTTACATAATCTTAAATCTCATATTATATTAGTAATGGAAAAAAAAATACATTCCTCCAGGTATGCACCAGTATGAGCACAAATATGAAATAGAGCGGCGGCTACAATTATCGACACCTTAATGAGCTTTTGGCCATTGCAAAAGTAGAAAAAACTTTCAATACGTAAATTGTGCATGAATAATTACTCAAACTTCCCCTGGAAAAAAGATGAGTCGATTCCAGATTACTTAGCGTATCAGATCGCATGACACTGTTCCACAATTATCGACACCATTCCACAATTATCAACATCCAGATGATTATTTATTTAAAAAAAATTTTAAAAATCAATATGTGGTATTAAGTTAACAAAACATGGTTTTTATTTAAAATTTGTTTTACACAGACTTATATTCTCATCTCATCATCTCTAGCCGCTTTATCCTTCTACAGGGTCGCAGGCAAGCTGGAGCCTATCCCAGCTGACTACGGGCGAAAGGCGGGGTACACCCTGGACAAGTCGCCAGGTCATCACAGGGCTGACACATAGACACAGACAACCATTCACACTCACATTCACACCACCGTGCTGCCTAATGTTTAACCTGTGTCAGAAAATCTTTTTGTTCCCCTTTCTAAGTACAAACCTAATGCCACCAGAGTTCCACATTTAGAAACAGCAGCAGAAGATTCCAGTCGGTCCCCAAGCACACGCTCCCACACCACCTCACCATTGCTCAGGTCCAGAGCCTGCAGTCTGTGTGAGTGAGAGCCAATAAACACTGTGGCCCGCTCAGGACCAATCAGTAGCACTGGTGAAGCATCCACACATCTGCCCGTGTCAGAACTCCAACAAACCTGCAGGCACAGGGGTTGGCTGCCTTTTGTAATGCCTACTTGCGAAGTAATATCACTTCCTGAGTCACTGTGCTGACTTTGTCCATCCCCAGATGGATTGTCTCTGTTAACGTGAATGCTGTCTGTGGATCTTACAGAGGAACTGGTCGTGACTGTCATACTTGGTTTGCATATAGATAATGGGCTGCGTTCTGCACTCTGATAATTCTCCTGTATCCTGCCCATGTTGTCACTGGCTCCTTTTGAATTTGTAACAAGTCTCTGCTCTCTGTCTGGAAAGTAATCCCAAAATACAACATCTCCAGCTCTACGAACAACTACAAATCTCATATTGCTTCTTTCCGAGGACACCACAGGTTGTAAAATCCCTTCAGGGTCGACGTTTGCATCAACTTCTCTGTGGTACCTCTTCGTTGGAACAACAGATACAGAATCCTCAGGTTGTCTCTTGCTTGATGTCTTGACAGGATTTTGGTGGGTTGCTGTGATGTGTTTCAGGACATCTGAAAAAGAGCCATCTAGAATAACCTCCAGCAGACCTGCAGAAGCGGTTTCCATAGTAATAGTGATGTAATCAAAGAGGCGCAGGGCTTGTAGAGAATCTCCGCCGCTTAACATGAAGTGTGCATCATCTGCGACAACACCATCCTCACAAAGGCCTAGACACTCCTACCATACACACACACACACACACACACACACACACACACACACACATAATTAGGGACAACCTGAAATCAAAGCTTTTTATACCTTAGTTATAATGTGCAAGATTCATCTGTATTAATCACATAAAAGACAATTATCAACATCATCTGATTTTTGACCAGGTCACCCAAGACACATTAGCTATGGAAAATAATTATAGAAGGTGGTGGTGCGGTTTAACAGGAGTGTAGAAGAAGCCCTTATTTGTCACATGCACACTCAAGAACAGTGAAATTCATCCTCTGTATTTAACCCATCTGAAGCAGTGAACACACACAATTGAGCAATGAGCACACACACATACCCAGAGCAGTGGGCAGCTATGCTACAGTGCCCAGGGAGCAGTTGGGGGTTAGGTGTCTTGCTCAAGGGCACTTCAGCCCAAGGCCACCCCATATTAACCTAACCATGTCTTTGAACTGCGGGGGAAACCGGAGCACCCAGAGGAAACCCATGCAGACACGGGGAGAACATGCAAACTCCACACAGAAAGGCCCCCTGTCGGCCGCTGGGCTCAAACCCAGAACCTTCTTGCTGCGAGGCGACAGTGCTAACCACTACACCACCGTGCCATGTAGAAGGTCAGTATAATCCCCCATGATCTGTAATGAGGCCTGCAGAGTTGGAGTAGTAGAGAACCAGGCCACGTCTGCAATCTACGGGTGATATGCTGAGTACTAACAAGTATACGCATCAGGCTTTGGTGAATCGATCCTGCTTGTAGACCCTGATCTACCAAGGTCTATTTCAAGATGTGGCATTGGATAGTGGCAAGGAGGTGAACGTGAACTGGGTTCATAAGAATATGTACACTTATCTTTTGGTGCTACTCCAAGGACCAAAAGCATAGAAGGCAGGTGCTGGTTAGTCACTGCCTTTCCCAACTGGTAATTTTAGGCACAGACTAGCCAAGTGTTATTCAGTTAGCAGAGGATTTATGACAGGGTGTGTCCTGACCAGTAAAGTAATTCATAGTTTATGCATCACTAGGAGCAGACACTGACAGAGAGGGGACAAGGGAGTCAAGCAGGACCTTCCCATCACTCCTGAGCCCCTCTGCAGAGTTACCTTTGGTGCACTTGCACAATGAAACCTTCAAACAGGTGGCAACAACTGAGGGGGAGAATATGTCAGGGTCATGTTAACTTAATTTTCCCTGTTGTAGATTCAAAATATCCATCCATCTGTCCATCATTTATACTGCTTATCCATCCAGGTCACAAGAGAAGATGGAACCAATCCCAGCTGACTTCAGGCGAGAGGTGGGGTCGAGTCTGGGCAGGTCGCCAATCTATCGCAGGGCTGACACAAAGGTGAACAACCATTCACACTCACATTCACAACTACTGACAATTTAGAGTAGTCAGTTGACCTAATCCACATGTCTCTGGACTGTGGGAGGAAACTGGAGCACCCAGAGGAAACCCAGGCAGGCACGAGGAGAATATGCAAACGCCACACAGAGTCGAGGTCCTCAGAGTCGGCTGTGAGGTTCAAACCCAGAGCTTTCTTGGTGTGAGGCAACAATGCTAACCACTGCACCACTGTGTTGTCCTGGTTCCAAACAGTTACAGTGAAATTCTTTTCTATGCAATTCCTTATAAATTGCCGCATTTCTGTTGGGCATGCTTTCACAGTGATGTGCGTCTTGTTGTGAATGTCCATCCATCCATTATCCGTAACCGCTTATCCTGTATAGGGTCGTGGGCAAGCTGGAGCCTATCCCAGCTGATTACGGGCGAGAGGCGGGGTACACCCTGGACAAGTCGCCAGGTCATCGCAGGGCCAACACATAGAGACAAACAACCATTCACACTCACATTCACACCTACGGTCAATTTAGAGTCACCAATTAGTCTAACCTGCATGTCTTTGGACTGTGGGGGAAACTGGAACACCCGGAGGAAACCCACACAGACACGGGGAGAACATGCAAACTCCATACAGAAAGGCCACCATTGGCCACTGGGCTTGAACCCAGAACCTTTTTGCTGTGAGGTGACAGTGCTAACCACTACACCACCGTGCCGCCCTGCTGTGAATGTGAGCTAGTGAATCCATCAGCTACCCCAAACTGGCTGGAGTGCCCTGTTCCCCTTATTGGCATCCCTTTCAAAAGAATTATGGAGTATGGATCTCTTTAAGCCATCAGACTGGGCAGCACAAGGGTATTTCTTTGCATCAGTCCTACACGACCCTGATCCGGAAGCAGTGCCTCTGTGAAAAGCATGGCTGAGGCACTTTTTGTGTGTTCTACCTGATCAGGCACATCAGTTAGGTCATGTACACTACAAAAATATTTCAAATTGCTGGGAATTGGTTACTGGCCTGATGGCTCCTGGCTTGTCAGTTGGGGTATGTCATAGGTGGGGGCGTGGTTTATCGTGAGTGATTTAGGGAACGGGTTGAAAAGGTGATAGTGCACACCTTAAGCCACATTTGTATTGAATTTCTGAAGCCCTATTTCTGTTTTCTTGGCAGGAGACTGAGTGTGCGTGGCTGTGAACAAAGCAAAGCTGATGCCATAGGGGAAAGCTTTGGTGTTAAAAGTTTTGCAAAGAGTTAAATGTTGGCACACATTAGAAAGGCTCATGTGCACTGTTAACTTGGAGCTGCTGTGTTATCTGAGCAGCACACTACCAAAACTGTTACACAAAAACCATCCATTCATTATCCGTAACCGCTTATCCCGTGCAGGATCACAGGCAAGCTGGAGCCTATCCCAGCTGACTATGGGTGAGAGGCGGGGTACACCCTGGACAAATCGCCAGATCATCACAGGACTGACACACAGAGACAAACAGCAATTCACACTCACATTCGCACTTATGGTCAATTTAGAGCCACCAATTAACCTAACCTGCATGTCTTTGGACTGTGGGGGAAAACGGAGCACCCGGAGGAAACCCACACAGACACGGACAGAACATGCAAACTCCACACAGAAAGGCCCCTGTTGGCCACTGGGCTCGAACCCAGAACCTTCTTGCTGTGAGGCGACAGTGCTAACCACGACACCACCGTGCCGCCCCAAACAAAAACCCTGAGTGAAAAAACTTTCACTCTGAAAGTTGTCACAGTATGGAATACAAATGCATCATTATTTCCAATGTAATGTTATCCTTAATAGTTCTTTCACTAAGCCTGGATAAGAGTGTCTGCTAAATGCCATGTAATGTAATGTAATGTAATGTAAAAGCCTCTTTGAGAATGTGGTTATTTAAACCACAAATATGCAGTTTGTACAATGGTAAGTTTGTCTAGTAGTTTACCATGTAATTTCATATTCCTGAAATTTTCCTTCAGAAGTATTTGTTTGGTCAGCCAAGCAATAAGTAATAATCGTCATACCTTCCATAGCGCCTGTAGTCTCTCTCTTATGGTCACCATGTCTCCCACTGTGTTAGTGTGCTTACCACTGACATCTCTCTGTCTCTCATACATCTTCATTAGCTTCTCCATGGCCACTTTACCTATAGAATTCACAATTCAAAACAAATATGAGAGGGAGATTACTGTACTAGAGTTACTGATCATCACTACAACAAGGGAACAAAGCCCCAACTTGTTGCAATTAAATGTGCTCCAGTTATGCACTGGTGATTTTAATAAAGCGAGTGGGTTTCCCCCCCCCCATGATGCATGCTTCAGGCCTACTGATTTGTGATGCACACAGGGGAAAAAAGCACACTGTACCATGATTAGTGAGTGGCAGGGCAGGGACCAATAATACAGTATCTGGAATGCTGTGATTGGGCACAAGTTGAGACAGTCCTTGAAGCACTTCCATCTCTAGAGCTCTGGAGGAAACACGGAAGTCCTCAGAGTCCTTAGTGGAGTTGCGCACATGCTGTTCTTGATTGCCATTGTCTTCAGAGGACAGGGTTCTTGTGTAAATTTTAGGCACCACAAAAGCCACCAATCTACTGCTCTTGTGCAGACCCACCACACCTGCTTCGACCTGAGGCAAGCTCTCCATGGCCTGGTGGCATGGCCAAACAGACCATCAAAAAAGACAAAACACAACCAGAAGATCAGACAGACTGACAAAGGCTTTGCTCTTTCCAGAAAGCTCAAAATCCTTAGTTTACACCGATATGTTCTCAATATTATCAGCACAGGTAAGCAGGATAAGGAAAGACACACCTACCTGTTGTAAGGCATCCAGGTGTAGCATCTGACCATGCCGTTTAACCAGACAGTCCTTTCTACCTAAGTAATAGAGGTGTGAGTTCTGCACCATCACCCAGTCCCCTGTAGCACGCATCACTCCTCTGGCAGCAGTCATCGTCTCATCATCTAGCAAGCATACCCTCTCCTGACCACCTACAATATAGTTCAAATATGCGCTGGAATTCTTCACTCTGTGCCATGCATAAGTGATGACACATTCAACACTGAGCTTTTTTTAGCTTCGAGTGATACCAATATTGTTAACAAGTAAATCCTAGTAGGCTGGAAGAACCAGTAGAACTCGAAGGGGTCTGCCTTTGCCGGCAACAAGTATAATCCTTCATTTTACAAATATGTATGGCTGAAATACCCTTAAAATATACTTCAAACTGGAAGGAAGCTATTACTGTAAAGCTAGACGGCCTTTTGATTTCATAAAGACGGTGAAATTTAGTTCCCTCTGAAATTTGGTCATTGTGATATATGTTTATTTCTGTAATATCTCAAAAAAAAAAAAAAAAAACAGGCCATTTTGTGGCTGGGAAGTTATTTTATTTGAAGGGATTCCCGAGCAAATAATGTGCATGAAATCGCTCGCTTCGCGCAGTCAAGCGGACAGAGGAAGTCCGTGTGTGCATGTGCAGGTTTACCTTCTTCTTCTTCTTTTGGGTTTTATGGCAGCTGCTGGCATCCACAGTGTTGCATTACTGCCATCTACAGGTTTACCTTGACCGTGCACTGACCGTTCCATCACTCTGTTGCTAAATGAACAGCTGATCACACCGAGGTGACTGCCAATAATTATTAGTTTGGTCTTGCATTTCTTTTCCTTCGCAACATAACGTCTTTTCTTCTCGCTTTCTGTTACTGTAGTCGGTCTTTCACGTTTCATTCATACACTCACGTCCTCCACTTTTCTCTCCTGTTTCAAATTTGTATCCCGCAATGCCTTGCGTGAACGGGGAAAGCCCACCACGTGATGCATGATGTAGTATCTTGAACAGGGTCATGGTGAAGCAGGAAAAAACAGTGGCGAATTTAGGGCCACGTGGTGCTAAATGCATTAATTGTTCTATTTTTAAAAAAAACTAATAAAAGTTAGGGTTTTTTTTTAAACTAATAAAAGTGGGGGGCGGCACGGTGGTGTAGTGGTTAGCGCTGTCGCCTCACAGCAAGAAGGTCCGGGTTCGATCCCCGTGGCCGGCGAGGGCCTTTCTGTGCGGAGTTTGCATGTTCTCCCCGTGTCTCACCCGGGTTTCCTCCGGGTGCTCCGGTTTCCCCCACAGTCCAAAGACATGCAGGTTAGGTTAACTGGTGACTCTAAATTGAGCGTAGGTGTGAATGTGAGTGTGAATGGTTGTCTGTGTCTATGTGTCAGCCCTGTGATGACCTGGCGACTTGTCCAGGGTGTACCCCGCCTTTCGCCCGTAGTCAGCTGGGATAGGCTCCAGCTTGCCTGCGACCCTGTAGAACAGGTTAAAGAGGCTCGAGATAATGAGATGAGAATGAGACTAATAAAAGTTATTCGAATTCAGTAGGTTTCGGTCCACTAAACAAAAATAATTGGGTGTCAGGGAAAATTCTTTTTATGACCTACACTTGAAAAATCTGAAAGGCAGGACAGCTTTAAAGAAAAACTGTATCAGACTTTTTTTTAAAGATTTTTTTTGGGCTTTTTTCACCTTTATTGGATAGGACAGTGTAGAGACAGGAAATGAGCGGGAGAGAGAGACGGGGAGGGATCGGGAAATGACCTCGGGCCGGAATCGAACCCGGGTCCCCGGATTTATGGTATGGCGCCTTATCCACCTGAGCCACGATGCCCCACTGTATCAGACATTTGACCATGCTGTGACCTTGACCCTGTTCAGATCAGTTCCAAAATCTAATCAGTTCATCTGCTGCTTACAATGATAATTCCACATAAAGCCAACAAACATTCAACTGCTCATTCTTGAAATATCATACTAATGTGAATCTCAGACAGATGAACAACCTGAAAATATACACTCGCCGGCCACTTTATTAGGAACACCCATACACCTGCAGCTTTATGCTGTTCTCTAATCAGCCGATCCCTTGACAGCAGCACAGTGCATAAAATCATGCAGATACAAATCAAGAGCTTCAGTTAATGTTCACTTCAAACATCAGAATGGGAAAAACTGTCATCCCAAAGTGTGACTTTCACTGTGGCATAGGCATTGGTGCCAGATGGACTGGTTTGAGTATTTCAGAAACTGCTGATCTCCTGGGGTTTTCACACACAACAGTCTCTAGAGTTTACACAGAATGGTGTGGAAAAAAAAAGAAAAAAAAAACCCCACTGAGTTCTGTGGGTGGAAACATCTTGTTGATAAGAGACGTCAGAGGAAAATGGCTGGATTGGTTCAACCTGCCAGGAAGGATATTAGTAACTCATATAATCACGCGTTACAACTGTGGTGAGCAGAAAAGCATCTCAGCATGCAACAGCAGAAGACCACATTGGGTTCCATTCCTGCTAGCCGAGAACAGGAATCTTAGAATCAAGAACAAGTTCCTTTTAAACTGCCTGGTGAGCGTAATGCCTCCACCGCCTAGTAGCCCATTTCATTATCTCTCTAGCCGCTTTATCCTTCTACAGGGTCGCAGGCAAGCTGGAGCCTATCCCAGCTGACTACGGGCAAAAGGCAGGGTACACCCTGGACAAGTCGCCAGGTCATCACAGGGCTGACACATAGACACAGACAACCATTCACACCTACGGTCAATTTAGAGTCACCAGTTAACCTAACCTGCATGCCTTTGGACTGTGGGGGAAACCGGAGCACCCGGAGGAAACCCACACGGACACGGGGAGAACATGCAAACTCCGCACAGAAAGGCCCTCGCCGGCCACGGGGGTCGAACCCGGACCTTCTTGCTGTGAGGCGACAGCACTAACCACTACACCACCGTGCCGCCCCGCCTAGTAGCCGAGGCATAAAAATCAGAATTTTTACTCTGTGGCTCCTGTATTGTTGTAGCAAGGAGTAAATGCCATAGTTAAACTGGAGATGTTAGCACTTGCCAATGTGATGGAAATACGAGGGTAAGTCAAAAAGTTCTAAGACAAATGAAAAAGTCTTTATTTATAAAAATAACAAAGCTATTTCTCTACATATTCTCCATTTAAGTCTAAACACTTCTGCAAGCGATGTTTCCACTGGAGAATTCCTTCTTTGTATTCCTTTTTTGAATTCCTTTTGAAATTATAACATCTGTCTTAGAACTTTTTGACTTACCCTCGTAGATATATACAATATACAAACAGCACATTACATGTTAGTTATGCGTTAGAAAGACCAAAGCACTGACCCATTATTATTATTATTACCTATAAAGAGCTGTCCCTCTCCTTCAGTCACCAGGCGTCCATTCTCATCTCTCACTTCTACAGCAGTGTCCATGAGCGGTTCCCCCAGAGGCACACACCCACTGTTCCTTTCAAACATGACACTCTAAATTACCCACAATGCACTTTACTAACTACAGTTTCAGCCTGTGTATCTCAAGATACTTTGTATCTGGTTCAAAACTTTAGTTACCTTTCTAATACACTTTAAAATACAACTCAGGGAAACAAGAATACGTAGCAACGATTTAAAACGAGCACATTCATGCAATAAATATCAGAAGTCAAGCATCACTCACATGTGGTCTGAGGAGAGGAGATTGTCTGGCAGTTTGTAGCAAGAAGCCCAGCAAGAAACTTCCGTGGTGCCATAGAGATTATAAATATGCGTCTTGTTACCTGCTTGTCTCCAGCTCTTGAGGACAAATAGCGATGGACATACCTCTCCACCCAAAGCCAACACCCTCAATGAGGAGCCTGCACTGAGTATCTCCTCCTGCAGGACACGTCCCCCAAAGCGCCTCAGTAGAGTTGGGGTGGCCTGATGAACAAAAAAAACAAAATGAGAATTGAATCTAGCCCTGTGATGACCTGGCGACTTGTCCAGGGTGTACCCCGCCTTTCTCCCGTAGTCAGCTGGGATAGGCTCCAGCTTGCCTGCGACCCTGTAGAACAGGATAAAGCGGCTAGAGATGATGAGATGAGATGAGAATTGAATCTCGTGAATCCAGCCATGATTTAAAAAAAAAAAGGATAATCGCTTTGTTGCTTACAGAGTCTGACAATGATGTCAACAGAACAAGCTTGAAATAATACTGCTAATGTTGTTCTTTGAGATTATGGTTTTTTTTTTGTGATGAACACAAGATGAAAAAGACCAAACATCTCATCTCATCTCATTATCTCTAGCCGCTTTATCCTGTTCTACAGGGTCGCAGGCAAGCTGGAGCCTATCCCAGCTGACTACGGGCGAAAGGCGGGGTACACCCTGGACAAGTCACCAGGTCATCACAGGGCTGACACATAGACACAGACAACCATTCACACTCACATTCACACCTACGGTCAATTTAGAGTCACCAGTTAACCTAACCTGCATGTCTTTGGACTGTGGGGGAAACCGGAGCACCCGGAGGAAACCCATGCGGACACAGGGAGAACATGCAAACTCCGCACAGAAAGGCCCTCGCCGGCCACGGGGCTCGAACCCGGACCTTCTTGCTGTGAGGCAACAGCGCTAACCACTACACCACCATGTCGCCCACGACCAAACATATCAAACAAATAAAAAAAATTTTATCATTTCAGAAAGCAATTTTCGAACATTATAACATTACTGCACAGCCTGTTAATAACTACCTCTGGGAGGAGGTTGCAGTCTCATCTCATCTCATTATCTCTAGCCGCTTTATCTTGTTCTACAGGGTCGCAGGCAAGCTGGAGCCTATCCCAGCTGACTACGGGCGAAAGGCGGGGTACACCCTGGACAAGTCGCCAGGTCATCACAGGGCCGACACATAGACACAGACAACCATTCACACTCACATTCACACCTACGGTCAATTTAGAGTCACCAGTTAACCTAACCTGCATGTCTTTGGACTGTGGGGGAAACCGGAGCACCCGGAGGAAACCCACGCGGACACGGGGAGAACATGCAAACTCCGCACAGAAAGGCCCTCGCCGGCCACGGGGCTCGAACCCGGACCTTCTTGCTGTGAGGCAACAGCGCTAACCACTACACCACCGTGTCGCCCACGACCAAACATATCAAACAAATAAAAAAAATTTTATCATTTCAGAAAGCAATTTTCGAACATTATAACATTACTGCACAGCCTGTTAATAACTACCTCTGGGAGGAGGTTGCAGTCCATTAGAACAAAACCTCATGCCATAAGGCCAGCTTTTTCCCCACTGCAGTTGGCCTCATCAACAAGGTCAGAGACCCCTGGTGACCCGAAACTCACTCTCTCTAACATTAATGCATTTCCTCTCTGGACCGCTATTTGCACAGTCCATGGTCATGACATTCCATCTTCACTCTGTGATCTTTTATTGCACATTCCAGCACACACTGTACAGCTTGGTTATCTAAATAGCCCATTGCACATATTCTCTTCTTCTTGCACATTTCATGTCATGACTCTTCATTTTCATCCCGTGTCCTATTATTGCACTTTCCAGGACATACTGTACAGCTTGGACTTTTAAACTATCCATGCACATACTCTTTAAATATGTAAATTTTTTCCAATTGTATATTTTAAATTTCTACATATACCACTTGTTTTGCCTCTTACTAAATTCCTTTATTCAAGCACCAACCACTAAAGCAAATTCTTCGTATGTGAGAACATGCTTGGCAATAAACTTGATTCTGATAAATATAATCACAAAACAGAACAAAACAACAACAAACAACTAGAACGGCACTCGAAGACTGCAGACTTCCATCAAGGCCAAAAACCGCATCTAGTGAAAGAGAAACTAAATGCATGACTCCGCCCAGTGACTCGAATCCACTCCAAATTTTAATTTGTTCTTCCTTGGCCCGTGCTACACCTTTCCACCAAACTTCATGGACATCGGGTGAATAGATTTTGCGCAATTCTGCTTAAAACCAGACAAGCAACCCTGTTTGTCGACTGCTTCTTCTTTTGTGAGGATTAATGTTATTACATTTAAAGAGTTTAACTGTACAGTGCTTCAACATATAAAAAAGTAAAGCGTCATAATTTTTAAAGAAAACTATATCAGATGTGTCGATATCGGCTGGTATTCAAGGTTTCACCATAAGTAACAAAATAATAAGTGCTTTCATGCCATCTTGATCTTGGGAAATATCAGTTTTGTTTTGTTTTGAATTAAGCCAACACTAGCTCACTTCAAGCTTCAGTAACTCACTGAAACATCCCTTGTGAACATTTACCTGTAAAATGGTGGTGGCATTTCGTCTAAACAATACATTGGCTAGTCTGCTAGGCATTCTTTTCACAGCAGAAGGAACCATCAGAAGACAAGCTCCAGAAGACAGAGCCAAAAACATCTCCACCACTGAAGGGTCAAAGGTTAAAGGTGATGCAAGGAACACAACATCGTCTGGGGTCATCTGAAATAAAGAGCTGAAGAGATCATAATTTAAGCAGCTCGTGACGACCGCACGCTGTCACAAGCTTATACAATAAACTATTAAAACAGATCAATTTATCACTGAAAGTCCTTATAAAACAAATAAAAAGCCAATATAATTAGTATGCAACTTGTGAATACTGTAGATTTGGATAAAATATTTGTGCAGATATGCGAAAAACTCTCAACTGCTTCTATTAGGTGTTAAATACAGAACTCTAAACTCACCTCAGATATACTATATTAGGCACAATACACTTGTGTGGAACCTTTACTATTTTAGGAAGCCCTGTTGTTCCAGATGTGTGCAGAACATATGCTAAATCTTCTGCCTGGTGTTCCTTTCCAGGATCATCAGCACTGGGATGCTGCCTTTCCTCCTGCTCGGTCTTTAACGTCGGATTATCTTCCATCGACGGTCTTCTGTTGCTTGCTTCAGGTGACATCAGGGATCTTTTGTGTAGCTTTACTAATGTAAGCTTATGTGCTGACCAGGATGCGAACACTTCAACTGACAGTAAAGTGGAAAAGGCACTCTGGAATTGCTGGACAAAAAGAAAAAGGAAGAAAAACCTGTAAAATCGCACATTAAAAGTAAAATCTGCTTTCAGGGTGTTTGTAGTTGTTCTGAAAGGCTGAGATTTAAAAAAGTGTTACATAGCAGTGTGTTAAAGCAACTACTATTTGAATATTTATTAAACACGTGTACAGTAGGGCGGCACGGTGGTGTAGTGGTTAGCGCTGTCGCCTCACAGCAAGAAGGTCCTGGGTTCGAGCCCCGGGGCCGGCGAGGGCCTTTCTGTGTGGAGTTTGCATGTTCTCCCCGTGTCCGCGTGGGTTTCCTCCGGGTACTCCGGTTTCCCCCACAGTCCAAAGACATGCAGGTTAGGTTAACTGGTGACTCTAAATTGACCGTAGGTGTGAATGTGTGTGAATGGTTGTCTGTGTCTATGTGTCAGCCCTGTGATGACCTGGCGACTTGTCCAGGGTGTACCCCGCCTTTCGCCCGTAGTCAGCTGGGATAGGCTCCAGCTTGCCTGCGACCCTGTAGAAGGATAAAGCGGCTAGAGATAATGAGATGAGATGAGACGTGTACAGTGTGTGTTTATTGTATATAGTGTATGCATGGATTGTCTACACCAACCACTCACATGAGCTAAACAAACATGTGGTCTGAAATCTTATCAATTGCTACAACATCCAAAAAGACAACAGAGTCCCTTTTTTATTTCACTTGTATTGTGAACACTAAAGGAACTGAGGTCGTTTGCAGCTACAAGTAGTTCTCCTTCAGGTCCACTGTAACAGAAGTGAGGATTGTTTGTTTAAAAAAGAAATACAGTGGTGCTTGAAAGTTTGTGAACCTTTTAGAATTTTCTATATTTCTGCATAAATATGACCTAAAACATCATCAGATTTTCACACAAGTCCTAAAAGTAGATAAAGAGAACCCAGTTAAACAAATGAGACAAAAATATTATACTTGGTCATTTATTTATTGAGGAAAATTATCCAATATTACATATCCGTGTGTGGCAAAAGTATGTGAACCTCTAGGATTAGCAGTTAATTTGAAGGTGAAATTAGAGTCAGGTGTTTTCAATCAATGGGATGACAATCAGGTGAGTGGGCACCCTGTTTTATTTAAAGAACAGGGATCTATCAAAGTCTGATCTTCACAACACATGTTTGTGGAAGTGTATCATGGCACGAACAAAGGAGATTTCTGAGGACCTCAGAAAAAGTGTTGTTGATGCTCATCAGGCTGGAAAAGGTTACAAAACCATCTCTAAAGAGCTTGGACTCCACCAATCCACAGTCAGACAGATTATGTACAAATGGAGGAAATTCAAGACCGCTGTTACTCTCCCCAGGAGTGGTCGACTAACAGAGATCACTCCAAGAGCAAGGTGGTGTAGTGGTTAGCACGGTCGCCTCACAGCAAGAAGGTTCTGGGTTCGAACCCAGCGGCCGGTGAGGGCCTTTCTGTGTGGAGCTTGCATGTTCTCCCCGTGTCTGCGTGGGTTTCCTCTGGGTGCTCCGGTTTCCCCCACAATCCAAAGACATGCAGGTTAGGTTAATATGGGATGGCCTTGGGCTGAGGTGCCCTTGAGCGAGGCACCTAACTCCCAACTGCTCCCCAGGTGCTGTTAGCATGGCTGCCCACTGCTCTGGGTTTGTGTGTGTGTGCTCATTGCTCACGTGTGTGTTCAGTGCTTTAGATGGGTTAAATGCAGAGAGGAAATTTCACAAGTGTGTGATGAATAAAGTTGTGCTTTCTTTCTTCTTAGTTGGCAAAGTCACAAAGGACCCCAGGGTAACTTCTAAGCAACTGAAGGCCTCTCTCACATTGGCTAATGTTAATGATCAGGAGAACACTGAACAACAATGGTGTGCATGGCAGGGTTGCAAGGAGAAAGCCACTGCTCTCCAAAAAGAACATTGCTGCTCATGTGCAGTTTGCTAAAGATCATGTGGACAAGCCAGAAGGTTATTGGAAAAATGTTTTGTGGACGAATGAGACCAAAATAGAACTTTTTGGTTTAAATGAGAAGCGTTATGTTTGGAGAAAGGAAAACACTGCATTCCAGCATAAGAACCTTATCCCATCTGTGAAACATGGTGGTGGTAGTATCATGGTTTGGGCCTGTTTTGCTGCATCTGGGCCAGGACGGCTTGCCATCATTGATGGAACAATGAATTTTGAATTATACCAGCGAATTCTAAAGGAAAATGTCAGGACATCTGTCCATGAACTGAATCTCAAGAGAAGGTGGGTCATGCAGCAAGACAACGATCCTCAGCACACAAGTCGTTCTACCAAAGAATGGTTAAAGAAGAATAAAGTTAATGTTTTGGAATGGCCAAGTCAAAGTCCTGACATTAATCCAATAGAAATGTTGTGGAAGGACCTGAAGCCAGCAGTTCATGTGAGGAAACCCACCAACATCCCAGAGTTGAAGCTGTTCTGTACAGAGGGATGGGCTAAAATTCCTCCAAGCCGGTGTGCAGGACTGATCAACAGTTACCGCAAACGTTTAGTTGCAGTTATTGCTGCACAAGGGGGTCACACCAGATACTGAAAGCAAAGGTTCACATACTTTTGCCACTCGCAGATCTGTAATACTGGATCATTTTCCTCAATAAATAAATGACCAAGTATAATATTTTTGTCTCTTTTGTTTAACTGGGCTCTCTTTATCTACGTTTAGGACTGGTGTGAAAATCTGAAGATGTTTTAGGTCATATTTATGCAGAAATATAGAAAATTCTAAAGGGTTCACAAACTTTCAAACAAACACCCTAAATATCTTTCCTGTTAGTTTCACTTCAGCTAGTTATGCTTTAAGAGCAACAGCTGGATGTCAAGTTGTTCAACAGAGACTCAATACCTGCAGCAAAGTGCTCTGTATCAAGCAGAACTTCAAATGGCATCTGTCCATTATTCTCATGGTAAGCAGAGGTGGTGAGACTGGGTCCAGAGGAACATAGGCAGCAGGCACCTGCAGGATACTGAGCAGTGAAGAGACTGTGACTTGGTGGGAAACTGAAGCATTGGATGGTTACAATATAAAAATGCAGTTCAGCGTGTTGTTTGCAGTGAACGGTACACTATATGGCCAAAAGTTTGTGGACGCCTGAACACTCATATCCATTTGCTTTTTGAACATGCCATTATAGCTTTAGTCCCTGCTTTGCTCCACTCTCCTGCGAAGTCTTTCCACTAGATTTTGGAGCATAGCTGTGGGGATTTGTACTCCTTCAGCCATAACCATTACTGAGGTCAGGAGGGGGCCTGGGGTGCAGTTCATCCCAAAGAGGCTCTGTGCAGGCCATTCAAGATCTTCTACAATTTTGACAAACCATGTGTTCATGGCAGCTTGCTTTGTGCACAGGGTTATTGTTATAATGGAACATAGTTCCAGAGAAGGGAAGACATCCTATACAATTGTGTGTTTCCAACAGTTTAGGGAAGAACCACATCTAGGTGTGATGTTCAGGTGTCTACATACTTTTTGTCCATTTAGTGCATCAGACAAACTTATATACCTAAAGATCCAGACCGGAAGGAAGATGTTCACATCACAGAACACACCAATAGCCTGTTCATTCTCTCCTACTGCTCCCTGGAGATTTCTGCATAGCTCGTTTCCTAAAGCTACAAGCTGATCATAGGACAGGCAGGTAGCAGGCGACGCGCTTCCGGTATCGAAGATAGCAGCAGTTTTAGTGCCGTAATGAACAGCAGCCTCATGCACCATCGCGTGCAAACTTTTCATGATTACGCGCTTACCAGATTTTTAAATAAAGCAGCAGTTCGTTCTTAACATGTAACCAAAACATGAAAACGGTCGGTCCAGCTCCAAAGTAACGAGTCGCTCTTCTTTTTGAACGACTCTTTTTAGTGACTCATTCGTACCGGTTCACAAGCATCACTGAATCGTCAATTGCATATAGTTAGTTGGAAAACTTTGGTATTACTACGCATAGAGCACAATAATGGACTAATAACAAAGAGCAAGAAAGTGTGGACTCTAAAGAAAATACTGTACCAGGTTCGGTTTCTCGAACTGTTCGAAAGAATCGATTCACTAAAATGACTCGAGCTGCCCACCACTACGCCAAGCAATGCGTCGCGCAAAAATGACGCGTCATCTAACCCGCCAATCAACGCGAACTATTTTACAACGGGGGAAATTTGAAAAATATATGGATTAGCGAGTGATGCTGTTAAAGTCTGCTATTGAAGCGGGTTAAAGTCATATTTCTTTATTCTGGAAAATTTTTATCCTTTAAAATGGAGCGCCATCATGGCCGGTCTGATCTGAGTCAAAAACTAATTTCAGAACAGTTCAAGAAAAATAACGAAACGTTCAGAAACACGATGGAGCGGATTTTCCAAAAAGTGAGTAGCTGACTTTACTCCTGGCTAACGCTAGGGAGCCATCTTCATTAGCTAGTCATGATATTTCACTAAATTTAGTTTATTAATTAACCTCCCTAATCACACACTAGCTACAAGTTTAGCTTAATAACTTTTAAAAACGTAACTGCTGTAAACATTTACCTGACTGACTTTCACAATCACAAAGTACAGAGAGTCTACACACATGATCAGGCTACAGCAATAACAACAACAACAACCACCATCTCTCTCAGTATTCGAATTTAGATGATCCAGGACCTGACGTCTGTCTGAAAACACTGACCTTCAGATCAGGGAAAGGTGAGACAATATTTACAATACTGATCTAAGCCAAAGAATTGTGCAATTTTCTGACCTGTTACACTATGTAGCCAAAAGTATGTGGACACCTGACCATCACACCTACATGTAGACTTTCCACGGTGACTGAAACACAAAGTTGTACATGGTGCCTCATCTCATCTCATTATCTCTAGCCGCTTTATCCTTCTACAGGGTCGCAGGCAAGCTGGAGCCTATCCCAGCTGACTACGGGCGAAAGGCGGGGTACACCCTGGACAAGTCGCCAGGTCATCACAGGGCTGACACATAGACACAGACAACCATTCACACTCACATTCACACCTACGCTCAATTTAGAGTCACCAGTTAACCTAACCTGCATGTCTTTGGACTGTGAGGGAAACCGGAGTACCCGAAGGAAACCCACATGGACACGGGGAGAACATGCAAACTCCACACAGAAAGGCCCTCGCCGGCCCCGGGGCTCGAACCCAGGACCTTCTTGCTGTGAGGCGACAGCGCTAACCACTACACCACCGTGCCGCCCTACATGGTGCCTTTTGAATGTAATTTCTCTTCCCTGGAACTAAGACTGGACGACACGGTGGTGCACTGGTTAGTACTGTCGCCTCACAGCAAACCGGGTTCTGGGTTCGAAGCTGGCAGTCGACTGGAACCTTTTAGACCAGTGGCGAGGAGCTGAAAATAAAGGGCATACCCCTCCAGGCGGTAGAACAAAGCGGGACCTGTTTTATTTGAAGGGTATGGGTGTCTACTTCATAAAAAACATGGTTGTACAAAATTAATATTGTAACAACATGTGGTCCTTATTTGCCGGACCATCTGCAAAATTCCGTATCGCTATACCAGAGGCATTTCCTCTGCAATGAATGCACATATTGATGTGTGGGCATCAATGCACTGCATCATTTAGGTCCATGATATGCTAATGCAACCTTTCTGGGCGTTTAATTTGATTTTCATCAATTTATGGGTGTATTAACTCCTTAGAATCCAAATATTTGAGTTTTTTTTTCAGGTTGTTCGTTGAATATTTCAATTATAAATGATTAATTGTCAGGAAAATAAGAGAAAACTTATTCTATAGTTTTAGATGTCTTTTATTCAAAAATACCAGTTTGAATTGTTCAGAATGGGTACAACACTGCCAATTGAGGTTTTTCACCCACGTGACCAAGTCATGTGAGGCTGCCATTTTGGAGGTCACGGCTCGAATCAGTTTGAATGCGAGGAAGGCGACAAACGAAAAACATAAAAGAAAAAGGAGCGAGATGCAGAAAACACCTTCACTATCCAGCGACGTAGGGCATTTACAGGGCGAGCAGAGGGAGAGGTATTTGCAAAAATTGAGGTTAGCAGGCTTAGAGAACGACGTTTACCCGCTTCCACCGGGATTGTTCACTGACGTACGGAAGTACACGAAGCCCTCGTCTTTACCTGACTTCGGCCCACATGATCTGTATACCTATGTCGTTAAAAACCCATCGCCATACACAGGTATTGATCTGAAAGCGTATGAGTTTGGATACCTACAAATATTTTGTGTCAGGCTGGGTAACATGCCTGGGTAACATGCCTAAGCGGGTCGTCCCTGGAGCCGGTGGTCGCCATCTTATTACAGCTAAGGTTTGTTCACATTTTCATTTACTTTCGGTCCTCAGGATAAACAAAATGTTATTAAATGTCACTGAAATAACTTCTTAGTCTGTTGAGACATGGCCCGTTATAAATTTGCTGTTACCAGGCAATGACCAAGAACTGTATTATTAGGGTCGGTGTCTGTGTTGTAGCAGTGCACTAGCAGCTAGCTGTTAGCAGTAGCTAATGTCAACAACATCATAGCTGGTATGTTACTGTAGCAATGTTTACGTTCAGTCATTTGGATGACTGTTAAAACCTTTCAGTCTCAAGTTTTTCCTTTACTGTATTTACTAGTTTACTGTAATTATGATCCGGCAGCTATTTACACCGGATCCAGTGTAAATAGCTGCCGGAGCACGCTCCGGCTTGCTCCCCCTCAAATTAAGCAGCGCGCTCCGGCTTGCACTCTGGGAGCAAGCCGGAGCGCGCTGCTTAATTTGAGGGGGAGCAAGCCGGAGCGCGCTCCGGAACCTCGGCCGGAGCACTCCGGGAGCAAGCCGGAGCGCGCTGCTTAATTTGAGGGGGAGCAAGCCGGAGCGCGCTGCTTAATTTGAGGGGGAGCAAGCCGGAGCACGCTCCGGAACCTCGGCTGGAGCACTCCGGGAGCAAGCCGGAGCGCGCTGCTTAATTTGAGGGGGAGCAAGCCGGAGTGCGCTCCGGAACCTCGGCCGGAGCACTCCGGGAGCAAGCCGGAGCGCGCTGCTTAATTTGAGGGGGAGCAAGCCGGAGCGCGCTGCTTAATTTGAGGGGGAGCAAGCCGGAGCGCGCTCCGGCAGCTATTTACACTGGATCCGGTGTAAATAGCTGCCGGATCATAATTACAGTAAACTAGTAAATACAGTAAAGGAAAAACTTGAGACTGAAAGGTTTTAACAGTCATCCAAATGACTGAACGTAAACATTGCTACAGTAACATACCAGCTATGATGTTGTTGACATTAGCTAGCTTGACCTTCAAAATGGCGGACACCGGGGCGTCACGTGACCCTGTGACGTCAGGTGAAAAACCTCAATCAACCCTTTGTTTGCGACTGCGCATAAACCCAGATTTAACGTTGAAATCACAATTTGAGAAAATGAAGCCGATATTTTCTCTATGGATGAGTTGTACGTTACTAAGGAGAGAAATCATTATTTCAAAGATGCAAATGTAGTCTGAGACATGTTTTCAAGCAATTTAACCCCTTCCTAGCTAATACAGGTTGATCGGGTCATTGGTCATACAAAACATTGCTGACATCTTTGATCGTGAAATTAGGTTTGCTAGCATAAGATATTTTTGAAAAGCACTATCTTACTAAACATCTGCTTCCTCTTCTATAAAAACCTGTTGATGTTTTTGTATTGAAACAATACACACATTATTTGGATGGTTTGTACAACAACACGAAAATGAATAGAATATATTTTGTTCATTTTGTGCAGATCTGGGGATTCTTTTGTGCTGTTAACCCTGAACAGTTACTAGTAAATAATAGGCCTTCATTTCGATCAAACATGACTTTCAATAATTATAACCCTTTTTATTCTCAGGTTGAAATCTAGTTCACTCATTATGTCAAGGGGTGGTCAAGTAGAGATTCATGTAGAAAATGCCATGCTGTATGTCATTCACATCTCTGCCAATGTCTCCTGATCATGGGGGACATTCGGACAGGAAACACACTCACAAATGTCAATGCAGAAGAGCCCTGCCGACACACAAACACACTTGGTACCTTCTGAGCAGTTACCGTCCGTACAGTAGAGGTGAGTGATATCACGGACTTCGGCTGGTCCTGATTCTTTCGTGTACAGAACCTGATGCAATCCTGGGATAGTGGCCAGACTGAGGTTTGGTGGCCACAGCAATTACATAATCCAGCGTTGGCTGCCCATAGAAACACAGAGTTCCATTCATTGTACATGAAGCCATGTGCTGCTTAGGACTGTGCAGCATGCAGTAATTAAGATGGCCATAGGCCTTCCTCCCACAACTCTTACCTTAGTTGGAATGAGAATTAGGTTCAAATTACAGAAAACTTTGGCCATACAGAATTTTGCAGATGGTCCGGCAAATAAGGGGTTAATCCATATGTTGTTACAATATTAATTTTGTACAACCATGTTTTTCATGAAGTAGACACCCATACCCTTCAAATAAAACAGGTCCCGCTTTGTTCTACCGCCTGGAGGGGTACCACCTCTTTTTAGAGGGCTTTTCAAGGGTTGGCCGCTGCACTATTTCTGTGTAGAGGTTAGATGTTCTCATGCCTGTGTGGGTTTCCTCCCACATTCCAAAAGATTAGGTCAACTGACTACTCTAAATTACCCATAGGTACGAATGGTTGTCTGTCTATCTGTGTTAGCCCCATGATAGACTGGTGACCTGTTCAGTGTCAGTTGGGATTGGCTTTAGCAGCTCGCCTGTGACCTGCAATGGATAAGCAGTATAGAAAATGAATGAATGACAGTGCCTCTGTATGCATAGTGAGCTCCATGAAGACATTTTTTGCCAAGTTTTATATGTAAGAACTTGCATTTCCTGCTCACATCCCTGACCTGAACACCTCTGGGATGAACTGGAACTCTGACTGCAGCCTAGGCCTCCTTGCCCAACATCAATGCCTGATCTCACGAATGTTCTTGTAGCTGAATGAACACAAATCCCCATAGCCACGCTCCAAAATCTAGTGGAAAGCCTTCCCAGAAGAGTGGAGGATATTATAGCAGCCAAAGGGGGAACAGCTCAATATTAATGCCAATGCTTTTGGAACAGAATACTCAGGTGTCCTTATACTTTTGGCAATATACTATATGAGTCTGTGGAAGGTTCAGGGTTAAAACATTCAATGGCTCCGAGATTTGATGCTGTGTTTTTCAGCAGGTTCTGTGCCTTTGAACAGCGCCACAGCAGAAAAGGAACTGGAGCACTTAAGGGTAAGAAGAAAATGAGATCACATAACACAACTTTAGACTAAGGCCAAGTTTACATTAGACCGTATCTGTCTCGTTTTCTTCACGGATGCACTGTCCGTTTACATTAAAATGCCGGGAAACGGGAATCCGCCAGGGTCCACGTATTCAATCCAGATCGTGTCAGCTCCGGTGCTGTGTAAACATTGAGAATACGCGGATACGCTGTGCTGAGCTCTAGCTGGCGTCGTCATTGGACAACGTCACTGTGACATCCACCTTCCTGATTCGCTGGCGTTGGTCATGTGACGCGACTGCTGAAAAACGGCGCGGACTTCCGCCTTGTATCACCTTTCATTAAAGAGTATAAAAGTATGAAAATACTGCAAATACTGATGCAAATACTGCCCATTGTGTAGTTATGATTGTCTTTAGGCTTGCCATCCTTCCACTTGCAAGTGGTAAGTGACGCGCATGCCCAATATGCGCTGGGATCACACACACAGCGGCTCAGTCCCGAATCACTGCTCGTGCGCTTCACTCGCGCGCTGTGTGAGCTGCGCAGGGCCGGAGTGCGCACCCTCCAGAGGGCACTCGCTGTTCAGGGCGGAGTGATTTGGAGCGCAGGATGCCTGCGGAGCTGAGCGTATCTGTGTATTGGCATTGCTGTGTGCACGCTAATCGTTTTAAAAACGTTAATCTGATGATCCGCTGATACGGTCTAATGTAAACCCCACCTAAGTGTCTGGTTTTGATGGACATGGAGGTCAAAATGGCATGTTTTTATTTTACAGTGGATACGCTTCATAATTGAAAGGATGTTTATTATAGTAACACAATTTAAATGATAATAGTTTACCTCGATTGAAAAATGTTGTGTTGGACACAGACAAGCCTTGCTTAGTAACTCAGCGATTGATTTTAACACGGACAGAGATATAAAAATGTCATCAAGGCCACATCCTACAACATTTTTGTTTAAAATTGTATGTAGGAAATAACCAATAAACAAAGAAGAATTTTTACAACTCATGGGGAATTCTGATAGTGCATAGATTAATCTTGGAAGGAAGTAGTTTTGTTTATGATTCACTACCAGCTAAAACCTGGCTCCTGGACACACATTAAAAAAAAAAAAGTCTGTTGTCATGGCATTCCTTCTTTTGTTGGTATGTTACAAGATCACATCAGTGCCTTTTGTACCAGAGTACAAAAATCTTAACGAATGTGTGATGTTTCCTTATGCGCACTCATTGTTCTTGCAGAATCAACTCAAAGAGCGGTCAGTGCAGGGTAGGAAACATTTTGTTTTGGCACTGCTTTTCTACATACTTATAATGAATTGCTTTGCAATTGATGATCCCTTTCACAGCCCACATTTAACTTTTTTTTTTTTCCCTTTTTCATCTAGCTTTGGATGTTCTTCAGGAAGAAGACGCTCTCTTGGATCAAGATGCAAATTTATCTCTTTCTTCATGCCAGGTGGTGTGACTTGTGTTTTTAACACCACTATAAAATTTTCCTTCTTGATTCTCTGCCAGCAAATCATGATGTAAGGGTTAATCAGTCCTCCTTTTTTTTGTGGTTGCTATACTTTGAGTTACAGGTAAGACATTTGTTTACATACATGGCTGGGTGTTTGTTTTGGGGGGAAGGAGAGAGAATGATCTTCTTGAACTGCACTGAATAAGTAAATAAAACCCTTTTGTCTTGTCCTAAATCAGATGGATGATGCAATGATTGATCTTGACCGTTCCAGTCAGATTGAAAACAGCAATAGCAGCCTGTGTAAGAACTCGCCACTTGAACCTATATACATGCTCACATACTCCCTCGAGTCAGCTGTGTACAACTTTGCATATACAGTATGAATACTTATTGAATGAATAAGAGAGGAATTCTGAAGGCACTCCCTGCAACACTAATTATGTTGTCTCAAACACAGGGTGTGGTTCTGAGACATCCCAGCTCTCTGTGAAATCAATGAGCAGCTCTCGTAGCTGTTTGTGGGGCGAGCCGTCTCAGCCTGAGGAAGAGGATCGGGATCTGGAGAGGACGCTAAGCAGCCACGGCAGCACTCTCTTGGACCTCTACCCCAGCATGCTGAACCAGATTGGCGAGGCGTACCGACGTCAGCACGTGACTGAAGCAGCTAGTGCTGTCTTGCGCAGATATCGTCACAGGCGCTGGCAATCTTCCCAAGCACAGCACCGCAGTCATGACTTCAGCAATACCTTCAGTCATACGTTGAACAGGACAAGAGAGAGCTCACTCACTGTCCCAAAACCACCCGATGAAACCATCACTAACCACCAGCAAAGTAAATTCAAGTATCAGGGATCTTCACCACATAAAAGCAAGCTGGATGTTTCACCACTGAAGTGTATCAGTAACACGTCCCCTGTATCCACCGCTTGCTTTTTTTCACCAAGAAGAGATGATGTAAAGAAAAGCACAGGAGTGGAAATCAGGTCCCATTGGACAGGCCAACGCTCAGACAGCAGCTCACCGCGTCGATCTGTTCGTGTACTGGACCTTTCAACGCCACCGTCTTCTGGTTCTTCCTCCCCTCGTTCTCAATCACCAGATCTCAACCAGACCTACGTTGTTGAACCTGACCCTTTGCCAAGATCTCATGGGGTTCCAGCTTCTTCTGTTTGTAGCTCAACCTGGTCTCCATTAAAAATAGCCAAAATGTCATCTCTTGCAATCCAAGTAGGGAACTCTGTTAATTCCTCACCATTTTATCATCACTCAGGCCTGAGCAGGGACCACAGTAATTCTTCTGCTGCCTCCCCACAGAGAGCGCTCAGTGTTCATCTTTCTCACCTGAGGAGTCCACTAAAGGCCAGCCTGGAACACGACAGGCAAGCAACTTTGTCCTCTCCCAAACAAGCGTTGCCTGTGATTCATACCTCCGAGATGCGCCGATCTCCTCACAAAGGTCAGAGATATCCCTCTCCCCACCAACAATTGCCTCATCATCAGGAGAATCCCACCAAACAGCTGAAGCGTCAGCCATTCTTCTCTAGCCACTATTCTCCATTCTTTTCCATCTCCCAGATGCCCAACAAGCAGATTGATGTTGAGTTCATGAGTCTTTATCATCATTTTATCTGTCGCAGCACTAAACCTACATCTTCCTGTCACCTGTGCAAGACACAATTGGGGGTCCAAAGTCCTGCTGTGTCCTCCAAGAGCATGTCTGCTCTCTCTCTAACACCTGTACGTAGCCAACTAAAGAAGAGACATCGTGAGCCAGAGGTAGTGGAGTCTCTGCGATTCAAGCGTTTCCGTGAGAGCTGTTCACCACGCCGGACCACCCAGTTCTGGCCAAAGCAGCAGCAGGAGAACAGATATGTGAATACTGCAATGGTAGAGCCCAATGAAGACAAATACACCTGGAACAGGGCTCTTTTCTTGCAGTGTCCGAGCCCAGGATTTCTCAGAGCGATCAGACAGCATGAGGCAAGTACCTCAGGAAGCAACGGAAAAGGACCAGGCTCCAGACAGGACCTGCAGAGACAGCGTTACTCCCCATCTTGGGTAACATGTGTAATATGACACAAAAATAATACATCACCTAACATTAGCTTTTGTAATAACTTTTTTTTTCCTTTTCCAATTTCTCATATGCTTGCAGAGAGATACATTGAGAAGGAGAGGTGACGGTGAGAATTTTGACATCTCTGAAGCATATGCAGGCAGTAAGTAACTGGACAGTGGTCATTTCTGTTGGTTTGACTCTGACTCCTTCACTCTGGCTTTGGAATTTAACAGTGACTTTAATTTGAGTTTGTGTGTATGCATGTTGAATGAACCAAATAGGTCTTATCCATGGTAAGTCCTTTTTAGGGGATCAAAAGTAATGAACAAATAAACATGATCTTAAATAAATGGTCATTTTCGTCACTTTTGGGTGCAAATCCTTTGCATTCAGTGACTGCCTGAAGTCCACAGAAAGCCAAATTTAGTTCAGTTCACTGACCAAATCATTCCACTGTTTGATTTTTAGCAAAACAAAACTGCAGTACCTTTAGCAGTAGGCCAGTAGTTATGGATGCAAGGTTTACATTAATTCATTCTTTCTAATGCATTAATCATATACAATACACTATCGTAAAAACATTGTATGACAGACGCCCTCCGTAAACAAATTTTTAAAACGTGTGAAGTTGATGAGGTAAATCTTTGTAGTATCTTTACTCTTCAGGCAAAGCTGTAACTAAGTTTTACAACACTGGAAAGTTTTTGAGGTTTCCTGATATCATAAGATACACATTTTGTTTATATTATATGGACATGAGTGTTTTACTGGGAAATACGCCACTCATATTTTTCATACGAGCTACATCCAGGACATGGAGAACCAAAACCATGACCTAAAATCTCTATATGTCATTTGTGAGGGAATCAATAACTTTTGATAAATTTGGGTACTTTGTGTCTGTATAATAAAAAGAAACTCACATGTTGGCTTGAAGATGTAAAGTTTATCTTCTCATGTTCAAAAATGCATATTTTTTCATATGAAATACTTCGCTGATCTGAGTGACATATTTAAAAATATTGGCTGGCGTTGAGTGATATCAGGTATATTCCATTCAGCTAGCATGATACTGAATGAGTCGAAGACGAGTAGTAATAATAATAATAATATTGGCTGGCTGGCAGCACGGTGGTGGAGTGGTTAGCACTGTCGCCTCACAGCAAGACGGCGAGGGCCTTTCTGTGCGGAGTTTGCATGTTCTCCCCGTGCCCGCGAGGGTTTCCTCCGGGTGCTCCGGTTTCCCCCACAGTCCAAAGACATGCAGGTTAGGTTAACTGGTGACTCTAAATTGACCGTAGGTGTGAATGTGAGTGTGAATGGTTGTCTGTGTCTATGTGTCGGCCCTGTGATGACCTGGCGACTTGTCCAGGGTGAACCCCGCCTTTCACCCGTAGTCAGCTGGGATAGGCTCCAGCTTGCCTGCGACCCTGTAGAACAGGATAAAGCGGCTACAGATAATGAGATGAGATATTGGCTGTTTTTTTTCTTTTTTTTTTTTTGTATATCAGATGTATTCCATTCAGCTAGCATGATACTGAAGGAGTTGAAGACATAATAATAATAATAATAATAATAATAATAATATTGGCTGGCTTTTTTTTTTGTAGTATAATCAGATATATTCCATTCAGCTAGCATGATACTGAATGAGTCGAAGACGAGTAGTAGTAGTAATAATAATAATATTGGCTGGCTTTTTTTTTTTTGTATATCAGATATATTCCATTCAGCTAGCACGATATTGAACGAGTCGAAGACGAGTTCAGTATCATGCTAGCTGAATGGAATATATGATATACCATCAAAAAAGCCAGTGCTATTGAGAGCAAGTAGCACAGGCTAATGACCGAGAAACTAAGATTTCTGTCTCCAGACTCTTCCACACACACTCGCCCCAGTATTTTTCACTCATGCTTAAGTATTCATTTCCCTATGTAACTGACTTAGTTACTTTTAAAATCGACATCAACAAATCTTCATACAACGGTGCTACCTGGCAGCCTGACGCTAATCCTTTGCCCTGTTGCTTTTTTGCTGTGTCTGGCTAAGCTTTGGCTGAACTCAAATCCCAGCTCTAATACTAACGGTTCGCCACTGCTTGTAAATGTGTGTGAAGAATACCTAATGAAGCTTTGGTAGCCTTTCGGGTGTTCAGGACGTCTTTAGTTTCAGTTTATTTATTTATTTAGTGCTTAATTATAGCATAGCTAATCCTAGCACTGGATTAGTCTAGTCTTTCTCTTTCCTGGTGAATAAAGCAATGCTTCTGTGCATGTGCAGCAGAAAACTCTCATGTGACGTCATGTTGTCTTGACAGCCATGCAATATCGTAGATCATATTTAACGCTCATTCTCCATTGGGTAGAGTGACATAATACATGTAAGAAAAGCGAAATGATAATATTGCATGCTCATCTCATTATCTCTAGCCGCTTTATCCTGTTCTACAGGGTCGCAGGCGAGCTGGAGCCTATCCCAGCTGACTACGGGCGAAAGGCGGGGTACACCCTGGACAAGTCGCCAGGTCATCACAGGGCTGACACATAGACACAGACAACCATTCACACTCACATTCACACCTACGGTCAATTTAGAGTCACCAGTTAACCTAACCTGCATGTCTTTGGACTGTGGGGGAAACCGGAGCACCCGGAGGAAACCCACGCGGACACGGGGAGAACATGCAAACTCCGCACAGAAAGGCCCTCACCGGCCACGGGGCTCTAACCCGGACCTTCTTGCTGTGAGGCGACAGCGCTAACCACTACACCACCGTGCCGCCCATATTGCATGCTCATCTCATCTCATTATCTGTAGCCGCTTTATCCTTCTACAGGGTCGCAGGCAAGCTGGAGCCCATCCCAGCTGACTACGGGCGAAAGGCGGGGTACACCCTGGACAAGTCGCCAGGTCATCACAGGGCTGACACATAGACACAGACAACCATTCACACTCACATTCACACCTACGGTCAATTTAGAGTCACCAGTTAACCTAACCTGCATGTCTTTGGACTGTGGGGGAAACCGGAGCACCCGGAGGAAACCCACGCGGACACGGGGAGAACATGCAAACTCCACACAGAAAAGCCCTCACCGGCCACGGGGCTCGAACCCGGACCTTCTTGCTGTGAGGCGACAGCGCTAACCACTACACCACCGTGCCGCCCATATTGCATGCTATCAAACCAAATGAATGAAATGCGCTAGAGGGGAATAGAATACATATGTTATTTACCAGCTGGGAGGTCCGTATCGTGAAATACTGTGACCGAGGTCTTGAAAGTACTGACCGAGGCCCTCTGGGCCGAGGGTCAGTATTCAAGGCCGAGGTCACGGTATTTCACCATACAAACCGACCTTAAGCTGGTAAATAATATATATATATTTTTTCTTTACCAAATTCTAACAGAAAACGAGAGCGCCCGAAAGGGAAAACCGAGCTGAGCCGCCATTTTGAATCCTCATTCACGGCTGTAATGCAAATGGCTTCCTCCTCGGTATACAAGTGCACTTCCATGGCAGGGGAAAAAAAAAAAATACATTTTGCTGTCTATGTAGTCCCCTATTTATACAAATAGGAGTCATTCAGGATTCAGCCATGTTTTTGCTTGGCGTTAGCAAGTTAGAGGTTTTTAGCTTTCTCCTGAAATGTTTTATTTTATTTCTTCTTCCTCAGGGTAGTAAAACTCGCTTTCGCTGCGAAGACTGTCATTATCACTATCCATGCTGTAAAATTAATGCTGTTTTGAATCCTTATTCAGGGCTGTAATGCAAATGGCTTCCTCCTCGGTATACAAGTGCACTTCCATGGCAGGAAAAAAAAAAACTACATTTTGCCGCCTATGTAGTTCCCTATTTATACAAATAGGAGTCATTCAGGATTCAGCCATGTTTTTGCTCGGCGTTAGCAAGTTAGAGGTTTTTAGCTTTCTCCTGAAATGTTTTATTAGGGCCCGAGCCCTATGGGCGAAGGCCCTATTGTTCTTGTAAGAGTTCACTATTATTCTTCTTCTTCCGTCTTCTTCTTCTTCTTCTTCCGTCTTCTTCTTCTTCTTTATTTTTCTCCGCTGTTGGGCCATTTTCGGGGCGCTTGCCATGGGCGAAAACGCACGAAATTTGGCGCCAGTTCCGAGAATTGCCACCGCTACTCAGAACCAGAACCCCAAACTTGGCCGGGGCTCCGGGCCTCTATAGCGCCCCCTAAGTCGTTGTGATTTTGGCCTCCCGCATTAAGGTGCCTGGGTGCCATGTAGTTTGTAGTAGTGGCATCCCATTTGGTAGGCATATGTATCTCACTAACCCGGACAAAAATGTCATGCCAATGCATTAGCCACGCCCAACAGGAAGTGAGGTAATTTCACTTTTGTGCGAAATGCATGGCCACGAAGACGGCGCAACTCCTCCTAGACCGTTCATAGGAATGTCACCAAAATTGATACACATCATCTACAGACATGGCTGACAAAAGTTACTAAATACGTTTCACGTTGGATAAACCGTTCAGAAGTTATACGTCAATCAATTTTCGATGCAAAATTTTACATGCTTAAAAATTCATAACAAATCTTCTGATTGCTCAAAACTGCTCATACGTCACAGGCAAATCACTCATTGGGCTTCTGACATGTTACCCAATTTCTGTGATATTTCGCCACTGGGGGCGCTATTTTTGGGCAAAAATTCCAATCTTTCCTCAAATTTGGTCAAACTTCACGGCCACCCTCTTTCTACCTCCCATGTCATGTATACCACATTTTGGAAATTTTCGTCCATGGGGGGCGCTGTTTTTGGCCGACGCAATTGCTCCAAAACGGGTTTTTGGTAAATAATTCCATGATGCTTTTCCTTCACACCACTACCTTGTGATAGTACGTTGCTGTTGTAGACACTTATTTTTCCAACTCATAATCGCTCATGTACAGCATAGCGCCACCTACTGACATGGGAAAAACCAAAAAATTTATTCTTCAAAAATCTATATCTCATCTTCTATTTACTCAATTGTCATCAAACTTCATACGCAAACTCTTCATAGCTCACCTGACATCTACACCAAATTTTGTGCACTTTCGCCCCTGGGGGTGCTGGTTATGGCAAAAATGATATTGCAGCTTCTGATCTGTCAAACTTGCCAAGCAAACTCTTTACAAGACCCTTATTGGGGCGCTTGCCATGGTCGACAACGCACGAAATTTGGCTCCTTTTTCTTAGACTGCCACCGCTACTGAGAACCAGAAGCCCAGATCCAGGCGGGCCTCAGGGCCTCTATAGCACCCCCTAACTCGTTGTGATTTTGGGCTCCCGCATTAAGGTGCCTGGTTGCCATGGAGTTTGTAGTACTGGCATGCCATTTGGTTCGCATATGTATCTCACTAAGCCGGACAAAAATGTAATGCCAATGCATTAGCCACGCCCAACAGGAAGTGAGGTAATTTCACTTTTGTGCGAAATGCATGGCCACGAACACGGCGCATCTCCTCCTAGACCGTTCATAGGAATGTCACCAAAATTGATACACATGATCTACAGACATGGCTGACAAAAGTTTCTAAATACGTTTCACGTTGCATAAACCGTTCAGAAGTTATACGTCAATCAATTTTCACTGCAAAATTTTACATGCTTAAAAATTCATAACAAATCTTCTAATTGCTCAAAACTGCTCATACTTCACTCGCAAATCACTCATTGGGCTTCTGACATGTTACCCAATTTCTGTGATATTTCGCCACTGGGGGCGCTATTTTTGGGCAAAAAATCCAATCTTTCCTCAAATTTGGTCAAACTTCACGGCCACCCTCTTACTACCTCCCATGTCATGTATACCACATTTTGGGAATTTTTGTCCATGGGGGGCGCTGTTTTTGGCCGACGCAATTGCTCCAAAACGGGTTTTTGGTAAATAATTCCATAATGCTTTTCCTTCACACCACTACCTTGTGGTAATGTCTCTTGCCGAAGATGCTGTGGAAGGTATTTCGCGGGGACGCATGCCCCCGCCCCCCTTGGCCGCTGGCGCGAGGGCCCGTCGAGGCCGCTTGCGGCTTTAATTAGGGCCCGAGCCCTATAGGGCGAAGGCCCTATTGTTCTTGTAAGAGTTCACTATTATTATTAGGGCCCGAGCCCTATGGGCGAAGGCCCTATTGTTCTTGTAAGAGTTCACTATTATTATTCTTCCGTCTTCTTCTTCTTCTTCTTCCGTCTTCTTCTTCTTCTTTATTTTTCTCCGCTGTTGGGCCATTTTCGGGGCGCTTGCCATGGGCGAAAATGCACGAAATTTGGCACCAGTTCCGAGAATTGCCACCGCTACTCAGAACCAGAAGCCCAAACTTGGCCGGGGCTCGGGGCCTCTATAGCGCCCCCTAAGTCGTTGTGATTTTGGCCTCCCGCTTTACGGTGCCTGGGTGCCATGTAGTTTGTAGTAGTGGCATGCCATTTGGTACGCATATGTATCTCACTAAGCCGGACAAAAATGTAATGCCAATGCATTAGCCACGCCCAACAGGAAGTGAGGTAATTTCACTTTTGTGCAAAATGCATGGCCACGAAGACGGCGCAACTCCTCCTAGACCCTTCATAGGAATGTCACCAAAATTGATCCACATCATCTACAGACATGGCTGACAAAAGTTACTAAATACGTTTCACGTAGGATTAACCGTTCAGAAGTTATACGTCAATCAATTTTCGATGCAAAATTTTACATGCTTAAAAATTCATAACAAATCTTCTAATTGCTCAAAAATGCTCATACTTCACACGCAAATCACTCATTGGGCTTCTGACATGTTACCCAATTTCTGTGATATTTCGCCACTGGGGGCGCTATTTTTGGGCAAAAATTCCAATCTTTCCTCAAATTTGGTCAAACTTCACGGCCACCCTCTTGCTACCTCCCATGTCATGTATACCACGTTTTGGAAATTTTTGTCCATGGGGGGCGCTGTTTTTGGCCGACGCAATTGCTCCAAAACGGGTTTTTGGTAAATATTTCCATAATGCTTTTCCTTCACACCACTACCTTGTGATAGTACGTTGCTGTTGTAGACACTCATTTTTCCAACTCATAATCGCTCATGTGCAGCATAGCGCCACCTACTGACATGGGAAAAACCAAAGATTTTATTCTTCAAAAATCTATATCTCATCTTCTATTTACTCAATTGTCATCAAACTTCATACGCAAACTCTTCATAGCTCACCTGATGTCTACGCCAATTTTTGTGCACTTTCGCCCCTGGGGGTGCTGGTTATGGCAAAAATGATATTGCAGCTTCTGATTTGTCAAACTTGGCAAGCAAACTCTTTCCAAGACCCTTCTTGGGGCGCTATTATTATTAGGGCCCGAGCACCGTACAGTGCGAGACCCTATCGTTGCCATGTGTCCAATTCTGTGCTTTGTCGCCATTGCGGGAGTAATGTCTCTTGCCGAAGAAGCTGTGGAAGGTATTTCGCGGGGACGCATGCCCCCGCCCCCCTTGGCCGCTGGCGCGAGGGCCCGTCGAGGCCGCTTGCGGCTTTAATTTTATTTCTTCTTCCTCAGGGTAGTAAAACTCGCTTTTGCTGTGAATACTGTCGTTATCACTATCCGTGATGTAAAATTAATGCTATTCTCCTGAGAAATGCTGGCAAAAATTTATAAGATTTTTGATAATCTTATAAATCTTATTAAAAAAAGATAAATGTTGACAAAAAAATGCTACTATGTTTGTTGTTGTGAACGAGCGAGTCGCCAGAGGTCCGTAACCAGGATCCGTACCGTAGGATACGGACCCGCTCGCCAGCCAATCAGAGCGCAGGATTTGATGGAAATCGCACTGTGAAAAAAATAAATGTTTTTATTCCATTGAAAAAGTGTCCTGTATGTAGCATAATTTCTGATATTTCACTCCGATGATGTCACTCCCAGTGTTTTCCCGCTGAGTGGACGTGCTTTGTCAAAATGGTGAACTGGTTCAAAATTAAAATCCTTTTGATTAACTTGCCTTGCTTTTTTTTTTTTTTTTTGTGGATGTGTCCATATAATATAAAGAACATTACACGGTGGCGCGAAGATATGAAGTTTATCTTCCCGTGTTGAAAAATATTTCACTTGTTCGCTTTGCTCACTCATGAATATGTTCAACACTTGAAGATAAACATCATACCTTCACACAACCATGTAATATACTCTATTAACTTCAAGAGAAAACGAAGCTTATGGCAAACAAATCTGTTTCTACATAGCTGTTATAACAAACAAAAACGGGAACCAATTCCTTTGGGGGATTTTAACAGACAGTTTTTTTAAATGTTTTTTTTTTTCCTTGATTTCCACCCATCAGTTAGATACCGTACAAAAATATTGTGCTGCAAAAGAAGTACAAGCAATCAAGTGCTTTTCCCCCCAAGACACATGACTCTAGCCAACCACATCTTTTTGAACTGCTGTTCCTGCTGCATTACAGGGTGGTGTAATGGTACGTTCATACCAAACATGGCGAGTGTGTCAAAACGACCTGAAGTCTTTCATTTTTTTACATTGACATTCGGCGCCCTGAGACAGAACCGGCCTTGGTTCAGGCAGTTGCTGAGAAAACATTTCCCCCTGAAGGTCAATGCCAGGAGACACTCTCATTCCTCGCATTCCTCTCTAACTCTCTGCGGTCACCATTTTTACCCCCAGTGTGACAAGTGGGTGCGTGACCAGCGCCTTCATGGCTGCAGGAGCGGACGGCTGCTTGCTTGCGCTGGATTACCTCCTCCCCTCCCCCCCTTACCCCTGATTCCCCCCCTCAAGTCCCGTGTTTAAGTGTACCGGTGTTGTAGTTGTGCTTATGCAAAGGTTTTTTTTAAATGTTCCCACACTGTACTCCTGACAGGAGCATAGTGGGGGGGGTGTTCTTTTTTTTTTCTTTCCCTTATCTCTCATGTTGTGTTTCCTTTTTATCTTTATCCCTGTCTTCCTGTCCTGTCTACCCTATGTCAATTGTATGTTGTATATGTACGGACAGGTTGACGGCTAATTTTGCTGTCGGCAGCACGTCTTGGGCCATTGGGGTGTTGGATTAAACTTGAAGTCCAAGCAACTTTATAGTAACGAGCTATGACGCGTTTTGGTAGCAACCAGTCGGAATTTAGAAATGCTCCACTCTAAAGAATCCTAGCAAATACAGTCGTGTTAATTTTGTTTTCGTTCAAACTGTTCTCAAGTACAATGGAGGAGAAATGAATAATTGCGGTGGTGAGATTCCATGTGTTGTGTGTCCCTGTTTACATACAGAGGCATAAATAAAAAAAAAAAAAAAAAGAATAAACTGCATGTTGAAGTTTGAATTGGTATCAACACAAAAGTCTCATCTCATTATCTCTAGCCGCTTTATCCTTCTACAGGGTCGCAGGCAAGCTGGAGCCTATCCCAGCTGACTACGGGCGAAAGGCGGGGTACACCCTGGACAAGTCGCCAGGTCATCACAGGGCTGACACATAGACAACCATTCACACTCACATTCACACCTACGGTCAATTTAGAGTCACCAGTTAACCTAACCTGCATGTCTTTGGACTGTGGGGGAAACCGGAGCACCCGGAGGAAACCCACGCGGACACGGGGAGAACATGCAAACTCCACACAGAAAGGCCCTCGCCGGCCCCGGGGCTCGAACCCAGGACCTTCTTGCTGTGAGGCGACAGCGCTAACCACTACACCACCGTGCCGCCCCAACACAAAAGTCAAACCATACAAATAGATTTTTAGTTTATCATCTTACCAAGTATGGAATCATAATTGTTCATTATTTTTCCTTCATCAGTTGTTTTCTTATCTTCACGTTTGAAAGATTTAATGAGGTTAAATTATGCCCTACTTATGATCAATCTGCACAAAGACACCGGTTGACATGTGTTTGCTTTGCAGGCCTTTCAAATAAAAGTTTGCAAGACAAAGCATTCCGAATGAACTTGCAGCTGCCGATTTCGTTTATGTCAAAGAGCATCCATGAACTTCAAAAGCGTCGTTGGCAGAGCAGCCAGAGCAAGTTAACCCTCTCTTTGCTTTTGGTGTGAACGTACCATAACAAACTTGGAGGAAAGCGATATCTATCCGTCCCCTTCTGCATACATGAGCTCACAGATGTCCGTGATTAGCTCATGTTGCTGTGATTGGTGGAGAGAACTTTGCTATCCTATAGTCTCGGCTACAGATGGCTACGGCATCATCGGGATTCAAACTTGCGATGTCCAAATGATAGTGACCACTTTTCTCTCATCCCACTCAGGAGCCAAAATACCCGTCTTTAATGTTGAAAATCATATTGGTAAATTTCTACAGTATAAGAGGAATAAAACACTTCAGGGCACGCTGTTATTGGCAAATAATCAACTTTGGTTTGGTAACAGTAACTCTGTTTTACATTTTGGTCACATCACACCACCCTGTCCTTGACTCTTTTCTTATATAACACCATACCCCATCATGTTTTATTCCATATTTAACCTACTGTTTAATGCAGGGCTTTCCTCAGAAAAAAAATACCAGAGTGGTGCTACTGATGTGGAGACTGGCCTGGAGGGCCCCAAAAGCTGCTAGGGGGGTCTGGGGGCACGCTCCCTCAGAAAATTTTGAAATGAGAGACTTTACTTGGTGCATTCTGGTGGCATCTCGGGCTGATTTAGGCACAATTCAACATTATTAAATCTGCTGTTTTCTACTTTGTCGAATATACAGGGGGCAAAATTAGATTTGAAATGAAACACTTCGTAGCCACCTCTTCATTTTCCAACTCCAGGATGCCAGGAACAGAATCGAGGTTAAATCACGCAACAATGCCACCTAGCGACCAGCGCTGAGAACACGGTTTTATGTATGGTTGCGAATGGTTGGTAGTCAGTGCATGCAGCGAAACCCTTTTTCACTTCTGGGTTGAGTACCAGGATGGTCTAGACCTATATATTACAATATCTTCCCATTTCGATAGTTATTGCTCATTTTCAAAGGGAATAGGAGACATTTAGGTGCAGAAAGTATTCTGCATTGTTCAATTTGTATTGTTTTTATCCCCCGCTGGCCGAAAGGCCCGGATGGGGATTATATCGTGGCGGTATCTGTCCGTCCTGGGAAGGGTACTCACCTTCTGAAATCAACTCCTCTCACAATTTTTGGAGGAATTTCACAAAACTGGGCAGGATCCTGTTATATGTTGGTAATAGGCATGTTGCAATTTCGTTCAATTCAGTCACATTTTACCAGAATTATGGCCCTTGATTACGAAACTTGTACTTTGACAATTTCATGAGGGTATATTAAGCACTCGTAGCATAGAGATAGTTGCCAGCGGGGGATATTGTGCTCTCCGAGCACTCGTTTGTTTTGGTGTGCAAGTGACAGTGCAGCGCTGACGTCACACAGCGTGGCGGAGCGCTACGTATCTGCACTTTGGGGAAAGCCCTGTAATGGTCTGAAAAGTTGTTTAACGTGGTACCAGATATTCATTTTAGCTGTTATTGATGTTAACATGCTGGATTGATTTCTATCCATTTATCTTTTTATGGTCTACATGTTCATGGACCATGGTAATACTCCACATGGGGAAAGTGGTCAAGCTGTTTAGAAAATGATACAAACAAAATGATAAATTTAAAAAGGTTTTGTATATGATTTAAAACATTATTCATAAACCTCCACTCACCTTTTTTTCCCTTCTTTTCTCTCTCCTTTTTTTTTTAAATTCACAGCCAAGTCACCAGTGAGAACCTGGGATCAAAGTGATGTCTTAGTCTCCCCAAGGTAAAGGCCTACACATTGCACAGCATTCACTGTAATGGTGTGTGTTTATGATGTTGGTTTTCATTTCACATGACTCCGTGACCAACTGCTCAGATGACTTGATTTTTACTTTCAGGTTCTCAAGGAGGCGACTTCTGTACGGACCTCTCCAGTGATGAGCCTTTTTTCCACTCGCTTGTGATTTGCTCATTCAATAGATTCAAGTTGTGCTATGGTTTTTGCTTTTGTTCTTTTTAAACTCCTCTTTTCCTTCATCTTAAGCATCAATATTGCAATGTAGTATGATGCAGTATTGATTCTAGTATTCATGCTACTTACGTGTAGCATGAAATTCAAAATAGAAACATTATATTCAACACAGTCCCCAATGTGTAAATTTCTCCCCCCCCCCCCAAGCAAGTTATTTATGATCTAACCAGAATAAATCCAGTAGAATAAATAGGACTCTGCTTTGAATACAAAAGCAGGTATCAACTTTAAAAAAAAAAAAAAATCCATATTATTTGTGATCACAGTAGTAGCCCTGTCCTTTTTCACTTAAATAGGATATTTTGTCAGGGCCTGCCTAAAGGCTATTGCTTTTAAACGAAACTCCTGATTGGAACCTCTGTAAAATAGTTTAACACTTACAACCCATTCCTTGAGCCGTAATCTATAAGTGTACATAATACTGAAGTCAAATGTTCTGTCTAGAGATGTCAGCTTTGTATTCACTATGCTTGTATGTACACTGATTGACTGATTTAATAAATAAGCTTTTCTACACTTGGACAATATTTTATTGGAAAATGCTGTGAGAATATATATATATATATATATATATATATATATATATATATATATATATATATATATATTTTTAATCACACTGGATTAACAGGTTAAGCCAGTATCTCACTGGGCTGCGACAGCTTGTGACAAATTGCGAACATCATTCGCGAGAGTGTTTCAAAAAAGTGTCGCAGGGCTTCTCAATTTCCTCTCATGAGTCGCAAAGTGTCGCTCTTTCGTTGCTGAATTCGTGCGACAAAATTTCTCTCAAAATAGCCGCAAATGCATCGCTGGTGTCACAAAGCCGTCACGAACCCTTCTCAAGTCAGTTTCCGTGAGACAGGAAGTGCGAGAGTATCTCACTGGGCTACGACAGCCTGCGACTAGTTGGAGACACAACAATTGCGATAAGACATGCGACTATCAATTCAGTGTGATAAGTGAAAATTGTCGCTAATTTATATATTTTATTAGTCTGGCTAACGTGACTTCAAAGCTCTGCGAGCATTTGGTCTGGCAAAGATATTAAGCCCAACCATTTCCCAAAGGCGTGGTTGACCCGCCTCCCTGAAATGCCTCAGTTTGCTACTGGTCGAAGCCAGAAAAGGCTGTGACGAAGCTTAAACCAATCACATCACTCTTTCCTCTGACGTATGTGACGCGACGGAAACTGCTTGAGTAACAGGAAGAAGAAATACCTCCAGGGCTGCTCTTTGCTCCGTTTTCAATGAGAACTTCCCGTTGAATGCTTTCAATACAGCATCTACCGCTGTGTCAAAGGCTTGCCGCTGCTCCATGTTCGTAATGTTTCTAGTGAATGAAGCGCTTCCGGCATAGATTCTGTAAACAATCTATGGCTTCCGGTCGCAGTTCTACTACGTCAGTGCCTTGAACACGCCTCTACCCAGGGCCATTGGAGATGCTCAAAGTTGATTGCCTCCCAATTTTTCGGGAGCTTGGAAGAGCTGGAGATAGCTTGCCTTGCCAGACTAAGCTCGCAACAGGCCCTCGTGTTGCGTCACACTTAGGATGGGTGGGCCCAGGCTAATATTTTATCGCAATTGTTGTGTCTCCAACTAGTTGCAGGCTGTCGCAGCCCAGTGAGATACTAGCCTTATGCTGCACAGTTGAAATAGAACAAAAAACAACCGTTCTGTTTTCAGACATTTTACTATGAACGAAAAGTGTTCTCTTAAGAGCATGGAAAACTGAGAAAGGTCATCTAGATTTGTCAATACTGTAATGCTATGTGGTTGCAGAAAAGGCACATGTACAGGTTCATGACTACAGATAGAAATACAAAGGTTAAATGTAATGTTACAGAAATAAGAGTTAATAAACAGCTTGTATGGAAATACTCTGCATATAACGCATTAATCTTGGATGCATCAGTGAAGCAAGACTGTTCAGGGGCTCTTCACACCAGGCGGGTCAGTGAACCAGTCATTCAATAGAGAAAAACTGAAGAGCAAAAATGTGCTTAAATTTGCATACAAGTTAACACATTAAGCAGACGCTGCATCACAGTAATTGTCGAAATATACAAAAGGGTGAATGAACTGAAATTGAAATGTCCTTGAGAGAGTGGAAACCCTTGACAATGTAGAGCATTATTAAATGCATGCTGCGATCACTATTGCCTTTCATACCTCCCAGTCTAGTAGTCCTGATCTACCTACAACGGTTACCACTTTTTACAGGCTGAATTTTCATGAGGTTCAATGTTGGTTGTTGTGTTGCTGGTGTGTTTCATCACCACTCCAGCTCGACTGGGTATTTGCCAGTAAGGCAGGCTGTACAGTGACCCAGTTTTCTGCTGGCCTTGCTGCTGGTGCTGATCTGCTCCTCCTTGTACAACTCAATCTCACTCTGAACTGCAGACACCAGACCCTCGACAGACAGGTAACGCACGCTGGTAGCTCCTACAGAACAGAAGAACATCCACATATCAGGGATTTGTTCTCAAAGACAGGGTTTACATGCTAACCAGATCATTTAACTCAAAATTTGCATAAAAATGTTATGAATTGTATGGGCTTCTGAGTGGCACCAGATCACAAGTTCAAATCCTGATGGTACCACAGCTAAGGAAGCTAAACTGATGGGATGGGAGGGGTGGCATATTCACACACTCTCTCTGACACTAACCAATCAATCATGGCTGTTTATGCAGAAAATGGCGGACTGCACTTTCAGCAGTGTGTGAGAGCAGCAGATTGAAAAGATGTGGTTGACTGACTTCATGTATACAAGAGGAAGTACGTATTGTATTAGCCTTCACCCTCCCCAGTTTAGTCTATACGTATTGTTTCACAGGGGAGAGCTGGCTGGGTGGGAATTGGCAGGAAACCAAATTGGGGAGAAAAATATGGAGAAGATTTCATGCAAACTTGAACTGCAAGCGTGACTAAGAGACGAGAGCAAAAACAATCGTCATGACGTACTGTTTTACAATGAGTGGCACGCTGAAACTGTGCCATGTGAAAATACAAAGCATACAGTGTCTTGCAAAAGTATTCATCCCCCTTGGTGTTTGTCCTGTTATGTTGCATTACAAGCTGGAATTAAAATGGGTTTTTGGGGAGTTAGCACCATTACACAACATGTCTACAACTTTAAAAGGTGAAAATTGTTTTATTGTGATACAAACAATAATTAACCCTCTGGGGTCTGAGGGTATTTTCTGGCATGCTTATGATTTTGGCATGCTGTGATTTTGTCATCAATTTCAACAAATCTCAGCGCGTGTGTGTGTGGATATCCAAAAAAAACACACAAAAAGGAATAAATGAAGAGGGAATTCTATTTTGTAAATAAATTGTAAAGGAGATGGATTTTTTTCCCCTTTTCATTTGATGATGATGATGCCCTTTATTGTCACTGGTCACATGTACCAGCGAAATTAGCCGTCAACCTGTCCGTACATATACAACATACAATTGACATAGGGTAGACAGGACAGGAAGACAGGGATGAAGATAAAAAGGAAACACAACATGAGGAGAGATAAGGAAAAAAAAAAAGAACACCACCCCCCCCCCCCCCCCCCAACACTATGCTCCTGTCAGGAGTACAGTGTGGGAACATTTAAAAAAACCTTTGCATAAGCACACAACAACACAAGTACACTTTAAACACGGGACTTGAGGGGGGGAATCCAGCGCAAGCAAGCAGCCGTCCGCTCCTGCAGCCATGAAGGCGCTGGTCACGCACCCACTTGTCACATTGAGGGTAAAAATGGCGACCGCGGAAAGTTTGAGAAGGAATGCGAGAGTGTCTCCCGGCAGTGACCTTCAGGGGGAAATGTTTCCTCAGCAACGGCCTAAACCAAGGCCGGTGCTGTCTCAGGGAGCCGAATGTCGATAAGATATAAATTGTTTGGTCTTTCCAGACGCAGTCTTTGCACGTCCACACCACTCGTCCATATCTGTCCATTCCGTCCATTCTATTCAAATTGATCTCCGAAAAACGTATTCCTTGCAAAGCTGAAAGCTGCTCCGAGATAACAACCATTTTGTGGTTCAAGTTCTGAATGTCCACAGTCCGAGTGCCAACAGCTTTGCCCACCATATCATATCGGGCAGCTTTGTGGGGCTTTGAACAGCTGTCACCGTTGTCTGATTTCCTCGATATACCAGGGCAATGCCTAATCCAATCAGCAAAAGTCCTGTAATCATGGTTCCGAATAGGTAGATATCTTCAATGTCCTCCACAGAAAGAATCGCCAGCCACACGACCCGCCACCGCTCCCACGCGTCCATCGTGTAACCAGCCGCAAACGTTCCGGCAGGACAGACGGGTTCCCCCGAACCCAGGCTTCTCGTCGAGAAAACTGTTTCAATTTCGTTAGGAGACCAGTTTATCAATTCCATGCTTTTTTTTAGTTTAGAAAGTAATGCAGGGAGAGTCTCTTCAAAAGTACAGCAGACAAGACACAGAAGCACAAGCAGGGAAAAAAAGGAGGGAGAGGGAGAGCAGAAAATGTGACCGCCTTCCGTGGAAGCAGGGAGAGAAAATGAATTTAGAAACCAAGGGGGCAACTGCATTTGCAGATTGTGTACATTGATTTTTGAAAGTCAAAAGTTACATCTATAGTGGTAATACTACACAGATTTTATAAAGATGGAGTGGGATGGAGGGATGGATCTATTTTACACAAGTAAATTTCCTTTAACAATATGCAAGAGTTTATGGGAGCCAATACTTATCTTGACTTACCAAGATAGTTAGCAATGTCCTTGAACTCTGGTTTGTTAGCAATAAGCTCTTCTTTGGTAGGAATGTTGATGCCCATGTAGCAGGGGTACCGAATTGGAGGAGATGCCACACGAATGTGGACCTACTCATTGATTTTCAAGCAAGAAATTAAGAACTGTATTAGTAAAGCAGAAGTAGTTTTTTTTAACTGTATGTGATTAAATGTCAGACACTTTGCATACACGTCAAACGTACATGTTACTACATATACTGTATATAGATCCTACCTCTGTTGCTCCTGCCTCTTTGAGCAGTTTAATGATTGGCGAGATGGTGTTGCCTCTCACGATAGAATCGTCAATAAGAACTACTCGTTTGCCAGCGAAGTTGTCCGTCAGCGCCCCAAATTTCTTCGCTACCCCAAGCTGACGCAAACGAGTATTTGGTTGAATAAACGTCCTGCCGACGTAGCGGTTTTTACACAGGACCTCAACGTAGGGTAAGCCAGACTAGAGAGACAGAACAATACGTGCTGTCAAAGTTATACCAATGAGTACAACTCACAAATACAAACATGAAAAGGATTAAGCATGGAACAAAATTTATCATTAGTATCAACTTTATCCTGGTCATCCTGGGGTGGGGAGAGAAAAAAAATTAAAAAATCACAGGGCACACACAGGGGTGTGAATTTAGCAGTTTAACTACTGGTAAGCTTTTGAGAGGTGATAAGCTGACGGAATCCAAGAAGATACTGGGGGAGCATACCCAGAAACATCACACAGACATATAACTTGAGCTCAGGATTAAAACAGGGACTGTGGAGGTGTGAGTCAGCAACGCTGTACCATCATTTCACCCAAGATAACTTTTAATAGTCATGCTTGTAAACTTGTCAGTAGTTACATTTTTATGCCTTATAGTTATATTTAACGTTATGGAATGTGCAAAAAAACAAGTTCCTGTTAGAAACCGTTATTCCTCACCAGTCTCTCATCTCATCTCATTATCTGTAGCCGCTTTATCCTGTTCTACAGGGTCGCAGGCAAGCTGGAGCCTATCCCAGCTGACTACGGGCGAAAGGCGGGGTACACCCTGGACAAGTCGCCAGGTCATCACAGGGCTGACACATAGACACAGACAACCATTCACACTCACATTCACACCTACGGTCAATTTAGAGTCACCAGTTAACCTAACCTGCATGTCTTTGGACTGTGGGGGAAACCGGAGCACCCGGAGGAAACCCACACGGACACGGGGAGAACATGCAAACTCCACACGGAAAGGCCTTCACCGGCCACGGGGCTCGAACCTGGACCTTCTTGCTGTGAGGCGACAGCGCTAACCACTACACCACCGTGCCACCCACCAGCCTCTCATTTTTTTCCCCCCATATATACACACACAGGCGGCACGGTGGTGTAGTGGTTAGCGCTGTCGCTGCACAGCAAGAAGGTCCGGGTTCGAGCCCCGGGGCCGGCGAGGGCCTTTCTGTGCGGAGTTTGCATGTTCTCCCCGTGTCCGCGTGGGTTTCCTCCGGGTGCTCCGGTTTCCCCCACAGTCCAAAGACATGCAGGTTAGGTTAACTGGTGACTCTAAATTGACTGTAGGTGTGAATGTGAGTGTGAATGGTTGTCTATGTGTCAGCCCTGTGATGACCTGGCGACTTGTCCAGGGTGTACCCCGCCTTTCGCCCATAGTCAGCTGGGATAGGCTCCAGCTTGCCTGCGACCCTGTAGAATAGGATAAAGCGGCTACAGATAATGAGATGAGATGAGATGAGATGAGATACACACACACACACACTGAGGTCTATATAAAATCTGAAGAGCTCATAGCCTATTCCCCGCTGTAGAGATGAGTGATGCCATCTGGCCGCCATATTACCAGTCACATCGCGTGTATGTAACTGGTAATAGGTCTATGGGTTAAACCGTCGTATCTGATCAAATTTGCCCCAAGAAAAGTATCTCCTGACTTTTTTCCCCCTTTTATTACCGCCTCTTATTTTCTCAAAATCACCCACATTCCTTACATATCTTTATAGCAAACCCCCCCCCCATTGTTTTTTTTTCTTTCCCCTTTTCCAGTACAGTCTCTGATCTTTTTTTTTTTTGGAACGTCTTTTTTACTACTATAATTATTTCAACTGAGATTATTTCAGTTTTTCTCTTATACAGTGTATCTTTTTCATATAGTTCTTCCTTTCTATCTATTTACTTAATATACCAACACAAAGACTGTACAATACTTCCTTTCTATCTAGGACAGTTGTCAAAACAGGATTATTTTCTGATCTTATTTGCCATTTTCGTGTAGTGATTTTCTGTGGGGCCTTTCTGTGCGGAGTTTGCATGTTCTCCCCGTGTCCGCGTGGGTTTCCTCCGGGTGCTCCGGTTTCCCCCACAGTCCAAAGACATGCAGGTTAGGTTAACTGGTGACTCTAAACTGAGGTATTTCACCTGACGTCACAGGGTCACGTGACGCCCCGGTGTCCGCCATTTTGAATGTCAAGCTACATACTAACGCTGCAGACAGAGAGGGAGAACCAGCTTGAAAAAAAAAAACATGTTACAGACACCTAGAATAGATTAATTTGTCAGTAAGCACTCTATAAATAACCATGGTGTTTGCTTGTTGTGCTGTGGGCTGCCACAACAGACAGGGACAGCGTGCAGGACGCTCCTTTTACCGGTTTCTAGTGATGGGAATTTCGGCTCTTTTTCGGGAGCCGGCACTTTTGGCTCTTCTTACTATAAGGAGCCGGCTCTTTCGGCTCCCAAACGGCTCCTGAGATTTTATTTTTGATTTAATTGCTGCAATTAACTAGTTAATTAATTACATTATTATTTATAGTTTATCAATAGGATGTTTTCCATTTTATTTTTTAGTTTTTGTAGCCATTGTACAGCTTTGTAAAGTATAGCAGTGTAACAATGTTCTAGCTATAGAAATAAAACTTACTTACCAATTAATAAATTATTTTCTCACAAACATAATGCAAAACTGTTATATTACCAATATAAAATACACAGCTGATTTTCCCCTCCTCAGGTGCCTCACAGACTCCTCTCCCCTGCGCTCCACAGCTTTAAGCATTACACCAATTTTCCTATTTTCGCAGCTGTGAATGACATCAACCCCCCCCCCCAACCAAAAAAAAGTAGGCGTACACCATGCTACTTTTTTTCCTTTGAACAGTAATAGACAACACAAAGACGCAATCGGACAGCAACTTTTTTTGTGAAAGTCTCTCTCTCTCTCTGAGGCACCTAAGGACAAAAAACTAATTCGGCTCCCCAACTCGGCTCCCACCGAAGAGCCGGCTCCCGTCGTTCACTTCAAAGAGCCGGCTCTTTGAACCGGATCGTTCGCGACCGACACATCACTACCGGTTTCCTACTGACCCAGACAAGAGGGCCAAATGGATTGCAGCTGTGAAGAGACAGGATTGGGAGCCAACAGAGTACTCCAGACTTTGCAGTGATCATTTCATTTCAGGTTAGTTTATCAGTTAACGCAATTTTGATAAAATATATAGCAAAAAGTAAATGGGTCAGTGTTTGTTAACCCATCTGAGCAGTGAAACAAGGCAGTGTTAATTTGTATAGGGTTGCATGCAGCAGACATCAGACATAAAACGCAATAACAGAGGCTAGAAAGAAACGGGACACAGAAATAAATAAACAGGGCTCCATACCAAGGCTGGGTACAGTGTTTGTGATAAAAGACAAATCCAATTTAACACGAATCACAGCTTACTTTCTTGTTAAAATGTGCAAAGGTCTCCACCATCTCATACCGCCTTGCACTGAAGGACTTAAGAGTGCCGTCCAAAATGGCTGCGTCACGTGACTTGGTCACGTGGGTGAAATACCTCAATTGACCGTAGGTGTGAATGTGAGTGTGAATGGTTGTCTGTGTCTATGTGTCAGCCCTATGATGACCTAGCGACTTGTCCAGGGTGTACCCCGCCTCTCGCCCATAGTCAGCTGGGATAGGCTCCAGCTTGCCTGCGACAGGATAAGCGGCTACAGATAATGGATGGATGGGTATTGTACAGCCTTTGTGTTGGTATTATGATAGATGGATGGATGGATGGATGGATGGATGTGAAAGTACACTGTATAAGAGAAAAACCGAAATCTTCTCCCTAAAAATAATTATAGTAGTAAAACAGCTGTTCAAAAAAAAAAAAAGACTAGACTGAACTGGAAAAAAACTCCACAATAACCGTGAATACTAAGATATGTCAGGAATGTGAGTAAAGTTGAGAAAATATGAGGAGGTAATGAAAGAAAAAAAAGTTAGGAGATACTTTTCTTGGGGCAAATTTGATCGGCTACGATGCTTTAACACACAAACCAAATACATGCAATGTGAGTGGCAAGATGGCGGCCAGATGGCTTCACTCTGACAAGCATATGAGCTCTCCAGATTTATAGAGCTCAGTGCAAAAAATGCAGCATGTGTTGTTGAGAAACAGCTTTACCTCTGACTGTTAAAGCACTGACACTGGAGGCTTCAACAGAAAACTTCAACACATCAATGCTAATACGGTTTTCTTCATTTTAATCAGTTTATTATTTGGCTTAGATTATGAACGAGTCCAGAATTCAATAGTGCTGGGATATAATCATAATTAATACAGGATTAAGAAGCTCTTCTACATCATTTCCCATCTCTTACCACTTGTGCATATCCTAAAGCAGCTGGAGTAGCAGACTCGGGCACAGTACTGACCACATCTGCATCAGTAGGAGCCTCAATGGCCAGCTGGCGTCCACAGCGCTGCCTGACTGTATATACCATCTGACCTGCAACATAGCACCATAGACTCAGTGAATAAGATGAGGAACGTAAAGCTCGAGTGTGAATTTTTGCTCCTCATTTAAACACACCTTTAATAATACTTATTAACAGTGTACCTCATTATATTCTCCTACTACTTGTGAAGGTAGTGATATATTTTGCATTACTAGTACACTGCTTATACACCAGCGATCCCCCTCTTTGGAGACCATAGTTATCTCAGTAACTAGAATTCATACCATACATTTACTTAATTACATCTAAGTTTTCAGTTATATTTATTTAAACAAATTAAGTAAAGTCTACTTGTTTTTCATAGGCAGGAACATCATTTTACTCAATTTTAAGTAAATTTTATATTTCTGTAGTATTTGCTGTTATGAAGTAATTTAGTAGATTTTAATTATTTTCTTGTGCTTGACATTTTAATTTACTTGGTTGCATTATGTTACGTTACGTTATCTTTAAACCTTAACAAAACTAAATTCATGTTATTCAGGAAATGTAAAAGATATTACCATACTTAAATTACTGTGTAGAGATTTGGGGTAATACTTATAAATGTACATTACAACCACTGACTATACTGCAGAAAAGAGCCATAAGGACAATTCATAACACTGGTTACAGAGAACATACTAATCCTTTATTCTTAAAATCAAAAATACTAAAACTCACAGATCTGGTTCATTTTCAAACAGCACAAATCATGTACCGTATAGAACAATGAACAACCTATTTCCAGTCAACGTTCAAAAATTGTTTTTTTTTTCAGAAAGAGGGGGGATATAATTTGATGCCTACATTGTGATTACACTGTATGTGTGCACCTTTTAATAAAAAATACACAAATTGCAAGAACTTCTCTGATGTCTTTCGTATTACCGTACACTAAGGAAAGGGCATTTGATTTGATAGCAATAATAACTAAATAAATGTGTCGGAATAAGGCAGAATAAGTAAACTTATTGTAAGAACAATAGTGTGCTTTTTCTTTCATTGGTTCTTAAATGTTCTGTTTTGGGGGATACATTTTGCATTATTCAAAGACAGGTGAGAATGGTGACTTAGGCCAAGTTTACATTAGACCGTATCGGTCTCGTTCTCTTCGCGGATGCACTGTCCTTTTACATTAAAACGCCTGGAAACGCCGGGAAACAGGAATCTGCCAGGGTCCACGTATTCAATCCAGATCGTGTCTGGTCCGGTGCTGTGTAAACATTGAGAATACGCGGATACGCTGTGCTGAGCTCTAGCTGGTGTCGTCATTGGACAACGTCACTGTGACATCCACCTTCCTGATTCGCTGGCGTTGGTCATGTGACGCAACTGCTGAAAAACGGCGCGGACTTCCGCCTTGTATCACCTTTCGTTAAAGAGTATAAAAGTATGAAAATACTGCAAATACTGATGCAAATACTGCCCATTGTGTAGTTATCATTGTCTTTAGGCTTGCCATCCTTCCACTTGCAAGTGGTAAGTGACGCGCATGCCCGACATGCACTGAGATCACACACACAGCGGCTCAGTCCTGAATCACTGCTCGTGTGCTTCACTCGCGCGCTCTGTGAGCTGCGCAGGGCCGGAGTGCGCACCCTCCAGAGGACACTCGCTGTTCAGGGCGGAGTGATTTGGAGCGCAGGATGCCTGCGGAGCCGAGTGTATCCGTGTATTGGCGTTTCTGTGTGCACGCGAATCGTGTATTGGCGTTGCTGTGTGCACGCTAATCGTTTTAAAAACGTTAATCTGATGATCCGCTGATATGGTCTAATGTAAACCCCACCTTAGGGGTAGGGCAGCTTGCGCATTCCAGCCAAACGAGCCGTTACGCATTACAAAAGGTTACGCATCAGCAGATTCGTGCAATGAAAGTAAACATTTTACGGTACCATTTTACCATAAATGATAGCCTACATCAAGCCCACCTTCTCAGATTTTTAAGTGCAACAACGCAAATTGTCAAAAAATAAAATATTTACAAAACAAAGACATGATGCTGATGTTGAGGTTTTATTGGGCGTATTATTATTACATAATTACAAATAATGCAGGGCATAGTGGAAAATGATAACTATCTTGTCGGTTCAAATAGCCTTGTGATTACACTGTATGTGTGCACCTTTTAATAAAAAAATACACAAATTGCAAGAACTTCTCTGATGTCTTTCGTATTACACTAAGGAAAGGGCATTTGATTTGATAGCAATAATAACTAAATAAACGTGCTGGAATAAGGCAGAATAAGTAAACTTATTGTAAGAACAATACTGTGCTTTTTCTTTCATTGGTTCTTAATGTTCTGTTTTGGGGGATGCATTTTGCATTATTCAAAGACAGGTGAGAATGGTGACTTAGGGGTAGGGCAGCTTGCGCATTCCAGCCAAATGAGCTGTTACGCATTACAAAAGGTTACGCATCAGCAGATTCGTGCAATGAAAGTAAACATTTTACGGTACCATTTTACCATAAATTATAGCCTACATCTGTTAGGACTAGGACTGTTTTGGCCTCTAGAGGCCGCTGTTATTTCCTTTTCATGTCGTGTTTATTTTGGCCTCTAGAGGCCGCCACTGTTCCTGTGTTTTGTGTTTGTGTTAATTGCCTAATTATCTTCACCTGTGTCCTTAATTAGTTTGTCTATTTATACCCCTGAGTTCAGTCCTCTTGTCACGGAGTCTTTGTGCTGTTATGTTTATCTCCAGTTTCCTTTGTACTGTGTTTTTTGATCTTCTTAGCTTTTGTATTTTTGCACTTTGCTTTTCTTTTGGATTTTACTCTGTTTTTTTTTTTTTTTTTGTCTTTTGTTTTGCCCTGTATATAGTGTATATAGTTTAAATAAACCTTTTGATTCTTTTTCTACTTCCGCCTCTCGCCTCTGCATTTGAGTCATCCCCCTGGTGGCCTAGTGGAGGGTTTGCTGGATTATCACACCAACGAACCAGGTTCGAATCCCAGCAAAACCCTAACAGAAAGACTCCGTCATGACCGACTCAGCAGAGGCTGCTTCAACTGTCTACCCGGCCAACCTTCAGGGAATTATGGCAGCTTTGACACGCTTCGGAGCGACCATGGACGCTCATGGACGTACGCTCACCAGCCAACGTGAGGCCCTCGCTCGCCACGAGGAACTGCTTCAGCAAATTGGGAAAACCCTGGCACAGCTGACATCTCTGCCTGCATCTCCTGCTCCTGATCCAGTTCCTGCTCCTGATCCAGTTCCTGCTCCTGATCCAGCTCCCACTCCTGCTCCAGTGCCTCCTGCAATGCTGCCTTCTTCACCTCGCGAACCCAGCCTTCCTGCACCACAGAGGTATGACGGCAAGCACAGTGAGTGCCGAGAGTTCCTTACCCAGTGTCAACTCACCTTTGAGCTTCAGCCTACCACCTACACTACGGATCGCCGCAAGATTGCCTTTGTGATCACCTTATTAGCTGGTAAGGCGCGAGCCTGGGCTACTGCTATCTGGCAAAGACAGGGACCTGAGTGCTTTGATTTCCAGCTGTTTTCTGAAGAGATGCTTCGGGTCTTCGATCAGGCAGACATTAGTACCGACGCAGCCCGAAAGCTCATGTCCATCCGGCAAGGAGGAAGCGTCGCAGATTACGCCATCTCGTTCCGAACACTCACAGCAGTAAGTGGATGGAACGAGACTGCCCTGGTGTCAGCCTTCCACCATGGTCTGTCTGACCCCATCAAGGACGGTCTGGCCTCTATTGGATGCCCAAGTGACCTCGAAACCCTCATCTCACATGCTATTCGTCTGGACAACAGGATGAGAGAACGCCACCAAGCCTTGAGCCCCCCCAGCCTCCCTACCTCTACCTGGAGACCGTCTACCTCCTTCAGTGACTGTCCAGAACCCATGCAAGTGGGTCGTACTCGCCTCTCCGCATCTGAGAGGGAGCGCAGAAGGAGGGACAAGTGCTGCATCTACTGTGGCAAGCCTGGTCACTTCCGAGCATCATGTCCCGAACTCTTGGGAAAAGGACCGCCCCGTCCAGCCGAGGGAGGGTTGTGACGGGGCCTACCCTCTCTCCCGGACTCCCTGGCCAAGGAATCTACATCCCGGTCTCCATCTCCTGGGGTGAGTCTGTCCACTCTTGTCAAGCTTTGATAGACTCAGGGGCGGCTGGGAACTTTATGGATATTCACTTCGCCCAAAGCATCAATATTCCGACTGCACCTCTTGAAGTCCCTCTGTCTGTGTCTGCCCTCGATGGCCAAGCGTTAGGTGATGGAAGAGTCACCCAAGTTACTTCTCCAGTCTTCCTCCAGTCTCAAGGTCACAAGGAAGAAATATCCCTGCACCTGATTCCTTCACCTGAGTTCCCAGTTATTCTAGGCCTTCCTTGGCTTACTCGCCACAACCCTCGCATAGACTGGGTAACAAGCCAGGTTGTGGAATGGGGCCCTGCATGCCATGCCTCTTGTCTGCTCTCTAGCTATCCTGTGTCTCCTGCCGAGCCCCCTGATCTCACCGAGTTATCTCAAGTTCCCACAGAGTACTGGGATCTCAAGGAGGTATTCAGCAAGAGCAGGGCCGCCGTTCTTCCTCCGCACCGGGCCTACGACTGTGCCATCGACTTGCTCCCTGGGACTACCCCTCCTCGTGGCAGACTGTTTTCACTCTCTCAGCCAGAACGCAAGGCCATGGAGGAATACCTCAAAGATGCCCTGGTCTCTGGGTTTATTCGACCCTCCACTTCACCTGCTGGAGCCGGCTTCTTCTTTGTCGGCAAGAAGGATGGGGGGCTCCGACCATGTATTGATTACAGGGGCCTGAATAAGATCACTGTGCGCAACCGATATCCCCTTCCGCTGATGTCCACAGCTTTCGACCTGCTCCAAGGCGCCACCGTCTTCACCAAGTTGGACCTACGGAACGCATACCACCTCATCCGTATCCGACAGGGAGACGAGTGGAAGACTGCCTTTAACACCCCGTCTGGGCACTACGAATACCAGGTGATGCCCTTCGGACTCACCAATGCACCAGCTGTTTTTCAGGCCCTAATCAACGACGTCTTAAGGGACATGATTAACCTATACGTTTTTGTCTACCTCGACGACATCCTTATCTTTTCCAAGACCGTGCAGGAGCACCGCCACCATGTCCGCCAGGTTCTCCAGAGGCTGCTACAGAACAATCTGTTCGCCAAGGCCCAGAAATGCGAATTTCATGTTCCCGAGGTCTCCTTTCTGGGATTTATTGTACGGACAGGCCAACTCCAAATGGACCCTGCCAAGACCCTGGCCGTCCGGGATTGGCCTACTCCCAAGTCCGTTAAGGAGGTTCAGCGGTTCTTAGGATTCGCTAACTTCTACCGCAAGTTCATCAGGGACTTCAGTTCTGTGGCAGCACCCATGTCAGACCTCACCAAAGGGACAGGTGGATCTTATGGCTGGTCTCCTCAGGCAGAAAAGGCGTTCAAAGACCTCAAGGACCACTTCTGCACGGCACCCATTCTGGTTCTCCCGGACACCTCCCAACCATTCATCGTGGAGGTGGACGCCTCGGACAGTGGTGTCGGCGCGGTGCTCTCTCAACGTTCGGAAGGAAAGCTGCACCCCTGCGCTTACTTCTCCCACCGCCTGAGTCCTGCTGAGTCCCGGTACGATGTGGGGGATCGAGAACTGCTAGCGGTCAAACTGGCCCTTGAGGAGTGGAGGCACTGGCTGGAGGGAGCACAACATCCATTCCTGGTTTGGACTGACCACAAGAACCTGGAGTACCTCCAGCAAGCCAAGAGACTGAACCCTCGACAGGCTAGGTGGGCCCTGTTTTTCAGTCGGTTTGACTTCACCCTCTCATACCGCCCCGGCTCCAAGAACACCAAACCTGACGCACTGTCCAGACTGTTCTCTGCCACTAACAGGGAGAATGAAGTCGGGCCTATTATCCCTGTGTCCCGGATTGTGGCCCCTGTCCGCTGGGGTATTGAGGAGGCTGTCCGACGAGCCCAACGCCAGGACCCCGGTCCTGGGACGGGGCCACCAGGCCTCTTGTACGTCCCACATCAAGCCCGGGCCAAGGTTCTCCAGTGGGGTCACTCTTCCCCTCTCACCGCCCACCCGGGAGCTCGGAGGACCCTGGACTTCCTGAAAAGACGCTTCTGGTGGCCTAACATGGAGAAGGAAGTAAGGTCATTTGTCCTGTCCTGTGAGGTTTGCACCAGAACCAAGAACCCACGACAGCGTCCCCAGGGTCTCCTGCATCCTCTGACCATTCCCCGGCGTCCCTGGTCCCACGTGGCAGTCGACTTTATCACGGGTCTCCCTGAGTCACAAGGTAACACGGTCATTTTGGTCTTAGTTGACAGATTCTCCAAGGCCTGCCGCTTCATACCACTGTGCAAACTCCCCTCTGCTCTTGAAACTGCGAAACTTTTGTTTAATCATGTCTTCCGAGTCTTTGGTCTTCCACAGGACATCGTCTCAGACCGAGGGCTCCAGTTCTCCTCCCGAGTGTGGCACGGGTTCTGCAAGGTCATCGGAGCCACTGCCAGCCTCTCCTCTGGGTTTCACCCACAGTCCAATGGTCAGACGGAGAGGCTCAACCAGGACCTGGAAACCACCCTGCGAGGCCTGGCTATGGATAACCCGACATCGTGGAGCACCTGGCTGCCATGGGCGGAGTACGCCCACAACACCCTGCAGTCATCGGCCACCAAGCTGTCGCCATTCCAGTGCCAATTCGGGTTCCAGCCACCTCTGTTCCCGGACCAGGAGGAGGACGCGGGGGTGCCCTCGGTCAACCAATATGTGAGACGGTGTCGCAAGACCTGGAGCAAGGTCAGGAAGACCCTCATACAGACCTCCAGAACCAACCAGACTCAGGCCAACCGCCATAGAAGACCTGCACACGCTTTCCGCCCTGGGCAGCGTGTTTGGCTGTCCACTAAGGACCTTCCACTGCGGGTGGAGAACCGCAAGCTTGCTCCTCGCTACATTGGCCCCTTCAAGGTGGTGCGCAGGGTGAACCCTGTCTCCTACCGGCTCCAGTTGCCCCGGACTCTGAGGATCAACCCCACTTTCCATGTTTCCCTGTTACGGCCCGTACTGACGTCTACGTATGCCCCTGCCCCTAGGAACCCCCCACCCCCCCGCATCTTCCAGGGGCAGACTGTGTTCACTGTGAATCGCCTGCTTGACTCCCGCCGGGTCCGCGGCGGGTTGCAATATCTGGTGGACTGGGAGGGCTATGGTCCTGAGGAGCGCTGCTGGGTTCCTGCTCGGGATGTCCTTGATAAAGAACTATGTCGGGACTTCCATTCGGCCCATCCGGATCGCCCTGGGAACGTCAGGAGACGCTCCTAGAGGGGGGGGGTCCTGTTAGGACTAGGACTGTTTTGGCCTCTAGAGGCCGCTGTTATTTCCTTTTCATGTCGTGTTTATTTTGGCCTCTAGAGGCCGCCACTGTTCCTGTGTTTTGTGTTTGTGTTAATTGCCTAATTATCTTCACCTGTGTCCTTAATTAGTTTGTCTATTTATACCCCTGAGTTCAGTCCTCTTGTCACGGAGTCTTTGTGCTGTTATGTTTATCTCCAGTTTCCTTTGTACTGTGTTTTTTGATCTTCTTAGCTTTTGTATTTTTGCACTTTGCTTTTCTTTTGGATTTTACTCTGTTTTTTTTTTTTTTTTGTCTTTTGTTTTGCCCTGTATATAGTGTATATAGTTTAAATAAACCTTTTGATTCTTTTTCTACTTCCGCCTCTCGCCTCTGCATTTGAGTCATCCCCCTGGTAGCCTAGTGGAGGGTTTGCTGGATTATCACACCAACGAACCAGGTTCGAATCCCAGCAAAACCCTAACAACATCAAGCCCACCTTCTCAGATTTTTAAGTGCAACAACGCAAATTGTCAAGGAATAAAATATTTACAAAACAAGGAGGACATGATGCTGATGTCGAGGCTGTATGTGTGCACCTTTTAATAAAAAATACACAAATTGCAAGAACTTCTCTGATGTCTTTCGTATTACACTAAGGAAAGGGCATTTGACAGCAATAATAATAACAACAATAATAATACGCCCAATAAAACCTCGACATCAGCATCATGTCTTTCTTGTTTTGTAAATATTTTATTCCTTGACAATTTGCGTTGTTGCACTTAAAAATGTGAGAAGGTGGGCTTGATGTAGGCTATCATTTATGGTAAAATGGTAAAATGTTTATGGTAAAATGTTTTTACTGTGTGTATTTTGACCAGCAGTGCATTTAGTAATGTTTTGACTTTGGACTGAAAGAAAACATTATTTTAAAGTAAATTGGAAAATTATAGTTCTGTACTGAATCATAAATTTAAGATATATAAGACAACTTAATAAAATTGTAATTACAGCAAGGCAAGGCAAGTTTATTTATATAGCACATTTCATACACAGTGGCAGTTCAATGTGCTTTACAGAAGTAAAAGCAAAACAGTAAACAATAGAAAATAAAATTACATAAAATAAATGGGGAAGAAAAATAATAAGAATTAAACAATAGTAGAAATTAAATAATAAAATGAAGTAAAAGTTCAGTAAAAAAAAAACAGCAGAATAAAATAGAATAAAAGTTAAATAAAGTTTAAAACATGCAGAGACTGTAAAAGTTAAGAAAGTTTAAAACATGTAAAGATGACAATATTAATCATTTAGCAGAAAGCATCTGAAAACAGCTTGGTCTTTAGTCTAGATTTGAAGCTGCCAAGCAGGAGCATTTTTGATGTCCTCTGGGAGTTGGTTCCATAGCTGGACTGCATAGTAGCTAAAAGCTGCTTCACCACACTTTGTTTTAACAACAGGTTTTACCAGCAAATTTTGCTGCTGCGATCTGGTAGATCTGATTGGGTTAGGCCGCTGCAACATATCAGAGAGGTAATTGGGCCCTGTGCCATTTAGAGATTTGTACACCAGCAGCAATGCTTTAAAGTCAATTCTGTAGCTTACTGGAAGCCAGTGACGGGACCTTATGGCCCTTTTCCACTACCCTTTTTCAGCTCACTTCAGCTCGCTTCAGCTCACTTCAGCCCGACACGGCTCGCGTTTCGACTACCAAAAACCAGCACGACTCAGCTCGTTTCAGCCCTGCTTAGCCCCTAAAACTCGCACCGTTTTGGAGTGGGGCTGAAGCGAGCCAAGCCGTGCCGACTGAGGTTGGGGGCGTGAGCAGACACTCCCCTGTGCACTGATTGGTGAGGAGGAGTGTCCTCACATGCCCACACACGCCCTGCGAGCGCGCTGGGATCTGTAAACACCGCAAACCCGGAAGAATAATAATTACGAGAATTTCTGAAGCCTTTTGCGCCTCGCCTCATCTATACGCTCTTGCCAGTATCTGTCCGCGTTGTCGGTGACAACAAGCCACAGCACCAAGACCAGCAACACTAACGACTCCATGTCCTCCATGTTTATTGTTTACTATTCGGGTCGTGAGACTACCGCTTAAAAGCTCACTGAATCAGTGACATACAGAGCATCGTGGACGAGTTCGCGGAGCGCAAGGCTCGTCGTATGCCCTTCAAATAATGCGCGCAGTAGGCTATTGATGTTTTATTATGAGCCATGTACAGTATGTCACCTAATGTTTTTTTGTTTCTGAGTTACATGTTCGTTTGAAGGACTTAATGTACAAAATAACATAGTTGCACCCCGTAGTGTTGAAATTGGTAAACACAGTGCATTCAGTGAGGTTTGCACCGCCCTCCTTTTATTTCTGACTCTTCCTGTCACCGTTGCAACCTCTGAGCGCTCATTCGTATGCCCTTCAAATAATGTGCGCAGTATAGGCTATTGATGTTTTATTATGAGCCATGTACAGTATCCTAATGTTTTTTGTTTCTGAGTTACATGTTCGTTTGAAGGACTTGATGTACTAAATAACATAGTTGCACCCGGTAGTGTTGAAATTGGTAAACACCGCAGTTGCGGACATTTTGTAGCCTAAAATGATGTTATGATAAGCTTTAATAAAGGGCCCGGTCATTTGCCCTGCCCCCGGCCCGGCTCTGACTTGTTCCGCCACGGTCACTGATGTCACTGTTTGCGCTGCTTAACGACATCACGTGACGTCCACCCACTTTCGTTAACTCCACCCAATGTGTCCACCCACTTCCAGCCAGCACGGTTCAGCGCGGTTGTAGTCGAAATGCAACTCCAACAGCCCCGCTCAGCTCGACTCAGCACGGCACGGCTCAGCCGCGTTTGTAGTGGAAAAGCGGCATTAGAATTGGAGTAATGTGCTCTGTTCTTTTTGTTCGTGTGAGAACCCTAGCCGCTGCATTTTGAACCAGCTGAAGTCGTTTGATGGTCTTTTTTGGCAGGCCTGTGAAAAGGCCATTGCAGTAATCAACCCTACTAGAGATGAAGGCATGTACAAGTTTTTCCAGATCATTTTTTGACATAAGTCCTCTTAGTTTGGAAATGGTTTTTAGGTGATAAAATGCCGTTTTAGTGATTGCTTTCATGCGACTGTCAAAATTTAGCTCGCTGTCAATGAAAACACCAAGATTTTTAACCATATCTTTTGTTTTAATCCCCTTTGTGTCAAGAATAGTGGTAATCCTGAGTCTTTCATCTTTTTTCCCAAATAGAATTACTTCTGTTTTATCTGTGTTCAGCTGAAGAAAATTTTGTGACATCCAGTTGTTGATTTGGTCAATACACTGGTAGAGACATTCAAGGGGGGCATAATCATTAGGTGAAAGAGCAAAATACATTTGGGTGTCATCTGCATAGCAGTGATACAAAATTGAGTTGTTCTTAATAATTTGTCCAAGTGGGAGCATATAAAGGTTGAATAGTAATGGTCCAAGAATTGACCCCTGGGGAACACCACAGGTCAAGGACATTGATGTTGAGGTACAATTTCCCATGGTAACAAAGAAGCTTCTATCTTTTAAGTATGATTTTAACCAATTGATAACTTTACCAGTCAACCCAACCCAGTGTTCAAGTCGATATAGCGGTATGTTGTGATCAACAGTATCAAAAGCTGCACTGAGGTCCAGTAACACCAGGACCGTTGTTTTGCCTGCATCGGTATTAAGACGTATGTCATTTATAACTTTAATCAGCGCTGTTTCAGTGCTATGATTGGCACAAAATCCTGACTGAAAGTTATCAAAACAGCTGTTTGATATCAAGAAAGTTTATTGAATTTATTGAAGACAATTTTTTCAAGGATTTTCCCGATGAATGGTAGATTTGATATTGGCCTGTAGTTGTTTAATACTGAAGCATCCAGATTATTCTTTTTAAGCAGGGGCTTTACAACGGCTTTTTTCAGGGACACAGGAACAATGCCAGTCTCTAGGGATGTATTTATGATCTGAAGCACATCTGTAATTATAAGGTGAAGAACAGACTTAAAAAAGTTGGAGGTCAGCAATTTAATTTAATTCGGTTTTTCCACAGTTTATCCAAAGTATCATTTTTTTCAGTGTGTGTTCTGAGTGACTGACAGAGCCCCGGCACATACAGTAACTAAGCATTATAAAGTTAAAATATATAATTTTTATTGAAAAAACAAGAATGTAATGATTTCTAAAATTTCTAAAATGATTTTTACCAGCAAAGGCTGGTGTTGAGGAATTGGTCTGTGGGCCCACTTCTGCCAATCACATGTGGCCCCCATCACACCCCACCTCCCATCCCCGCCAAGTTAACGTTAAATATGTCACCACTGCGCCACAGTAGATTACAGTACATTACAACCAAGAAGACGCGCATCAGCAGAGAGAGTTCCCAGCAGATTCGTTCAATGAGAGAAAATGGAAAGTCAACACAAGAGATGTGGCAAAATTTGGCATGCAGGGGCATTAACGTTACACTGAGAGCTGTGAGATATCACTACAAAGAGAAACCACCACGACGCTCAGCTCCCAGAAAACTGCAGAAGTAAGTATCCAACTCATTGAGGGAATGTAAAATAGTTTACATTACAGTACGTATGAAAACAATTGATTTTTTTCTCTAATGTTTTTCCTTAATTTTCACAGCAATATCCTTGCTGCAATCGATGATCTGACAAAGACCAACACCGAAATGAATGCCCGAGCTGTTCAGCAGAAAATCAAGGCAGATTTTGGTGTTGAAGTGAGCGCGACAAGTACATGCTGCGCTCGCAGACGGATGGGTTGGAAATTCTCCAAGACCCATTTCTGCCCAATGCTGAAGGAGCGCAACAAAGAGGCGAGGCTGCAGCAAGCTTCTGAGTGGAAGGCGTCAGGGGAGACATGGCACAATGTACTCTTCACCGACGAAATGACAGTTGCACTGGAGCACTTTGCAAGGCAAAGTTTCCACAGAAAGGACCACTTCATTTCAAAACCATGACCAAAACACCCATTGAAGCTGCATGTACAGTATGGGGAATGATTTCCAGGCAAGGGGCAAGTCCCTTTGTCATCTTTGATGGGATAATGGACAGAACCTACTTCGAGGAGACCATCATAAAAGAATTTGCGGGACCATACGTCAAGAAATATTCTGGGTCTGATCACCATTTTTTCCAGGACAATGATCCAAAGCACACCGCAGCTGCAGCTTGCATGGCATCAGAGGGCATCAACTGGGTTAAAACTCCAGCAGAGTCACCGGATTTGAATCCAATTGAACTGGTTTGGCACTCCATGAAGGACTATATCCGCAAAGAGGCAAAGCCATGTACAAAACAGGAGCTATTCCAGGCCATATATGTGTTCTGGGAGACGAAAATGACCGTGGATTTCTGCAACAGACTTATAACGGGTTTATCAAACGTGATAGATCTGGTTATTAGGAACAAAGGAGGGCATACTGGGAAATGATAACTGTCTCTTGTCGGTTCAAATACAGTACTATACTGTTTTGTGATTACACTGTATGTGTGCACATTTTCATAAAAATACACAAACGGCACAAACCTCTCTACTGTCTTTCTTATAGACCCATTTACTGTTTGTAAACAAAGACGGCTGCGCGCGCACCCTGGCAACAGAAGCAGTAAGCTTCCCAATTGATTCTGGGACAGATTAGCCTACTTATCAATCATTTAAACGTGGATATATACTTTTCTCAGCATCAACATGAAATAAAAATAAAAACAACAAAATAACCGGTCACTTTTTCATTTTTTGATTGCCGATTGAAAATAGAAAGAACGAATGATACACGGATTCAAACAATTAAGCTATACTTTCATCACAAGCATGTTGTTTAGCGTGCCCTATAAGGCCTACTTCATGAAACAGTAATCAGTGGCTACACTGAAAAAAGTAACCTATAGAATTTACCCAATAAATCTGAGGTAACAATTTGCATTGACGTGTTTGGGGTAGATTTAATTCCATATATTGAGTATAAAATAACTGAAATAAAAAGCTACTGTATGAAATGCTTAAATAAATTGGGTAAAATTTACCTCACATTCATGTATCTATTCAACAGCTACTTTCTCATTGAAATTGGGGAAAATTATCTCTTGTTTGCGAGTACTGTACAAGACAGAAGAATTTATTCTAAAAAATATAAAATATGGTATAAGAATTGTTGGGACAATATACTTAAGACACTACATAAAAAAGCCCTTATGTCATGTTTAGTACAGTATCTAGCCAATTTCCTCATGGGCTATAAGCTAATCAGCATGATGCTGACATTTGTGAAGCAACATTTGATTGGAATCATTTTTAAAATAATGCACTTACCTTCAAATATTGAGTCTGGCCTGGCGAAGTAGACATACTCAAATATACAGAAGGCTGGAGGATCTCCCTCGGGACGGGGGATTATGTTCAGGCTCTTGACCCCGTGTTTGGAGATCTGCACTATTTCTCCAGGCTGGATTTCGCGGTAATACCTGTGGACAGAGACACGGGAAGCGTCCACCTGCTGTACCATGCGTTGCCAGTTTCAAAGTGACACGTTTAAAAGTCTCACTTGGCTCCAATGGACTGGAAGCTGCAGGACTCCGAGGAGACTACCCAACCTTCTGTGTCTCCTTCTCCACCTCCTGAGGAACATCGAAAGGGAGTGTTTGTGTGCACATACATACATACATACATACAGTGGTATGCAAAAGTTTGGGCACCCCTGGTCAAAATTGCTGTTACTGTGAACAGTTAAGCAAGTTGAAGTGATCTCCAAAAGGCATAAAGTTAAAGATGACTCATTCCTTTTACATTTTAAGCAAAAACAATTTTTTATTTTCATCTTTTACATTTTCAAAATGACAAAAAAGGAAAAGGGCCTGAAGCAAAAAAGTTTGGGCACCCTGCATACCACTATTCTTGACACAAAGGGGATTAAAACAAAAGATATGGTTAAAAATCTTGGTGTTTTCATTGACAGCGAGCTAAACTTTGACAGTCACATGAAATCAATCACTAAATTGCCATTTTATCACCTAAAAAACATTTCCAAACTAAGAGGACTTATGTCAAAAAATGATCTGGAAAAACTTATACATGCCTTCATCTCTAGTAGGGTTGATTACTGCAATGGCCTTTTCACAGGCCTGCCAAAAAAAGACCATCAAACGACTTCACGACTTTTAGTTCTCACACGAACAAAAAGAACAGAGCACATTACTCCAATTCTAAGGTCCCGTCACTGGCTTCCAGTAAGCTACAGAATTGACTTTAAAGCATTGCTGCTGGTGTACAAATCTCTAAATGGTACAGGGCCCAATTACCTCTCCGATATGTTGCAGCAGCCTAACCCAATCAGATCTACCAGATCGCAGCAGCAAAATTTGCTGGTAAAACAAAGTGTGGTGAAGCAGCTTTTAGCTACTATGCAGTACAGCTATGGAACCAACTCCCAGAGGACATTAAAAATGCTCCTGCTGTTGGCAGCTTTAAATCTAGACTAAAGACCAAGCTGTTTTCAGATGCTTTCTGCTAACTGATAAATATCATCATCTTTACATGTTTTAAACTTTACTTAACTTTTACAGTCTAAACTTTACTTAACTTTTATTCTATTTTATTCTGCTGTTTTTTTACTGAACTTTTACTTCATTTTATTATTGTATTTCTACTATTGTTTAATTCTTATTATTTTTTTCTCTCGAGGCGGCATGGTGGTGTAGTGGTTAGCGCTGTCGCCTCACAGCAAGAAGGTCCGGGTTCGAGCCCCGAGGCCGGCGAGGGCCTTTCTGTGTGGAGTTTGCATGTTCTCCCCGTGTCCGCGTGGGTTTCCTCCGGGTGCTCCGGTTTCCCCCACAGTCCAAAGACATGCAGGTTAGGTTAACTGGTGACTCTAAATTGACCGTAGGTGTGAATGTGAGTGTGAATGGTTGTCTGTGTCTATGTGTCAGCCCTGTAACGACCTGGCGACTTGTCCAGGGTGTACCCCGCCTTTCGCCCATAGTCAGCTGGGATAGGCTCCAGCTTGCCTGCGACCCTGTAGAACAGGATAAAGCGGCTACAGATAATGAGATGAGAGATTTTTTTTCTCTCTTCTTCCCCATTTATTTTATGTAATTTTATTTTCCATTGTTTACTGTTTTGCTTTTACCTCTGTAAAGCACATTGAACTGCCACTGTGTATGAAGTGCGCTATATAAATAAACTTGCCTTGCATGGTTAGTACCTAGTAACACCCCCTTTGGCAAGTATCACAGCTTGTAAACACTATTTGTAGTCAGCTAATAATCTTTCAGTTCTTGCCTGGGGGATTTTCACACATTCGTCCTTGCAAAAGGCTTCCAGTTCTACAAGTTTCTTGGGCTGTCTTGCATGCACTGCTCTTTTGAGATCTATCCACAGATTTTCAAATGATGTTTAGGTCAGGGGACTGTGAGGGCCAGGGCAAAACCTTCAGCTTGTGCCTCTTGAGGTATTCCACTGTAGATTTTGAGGTGTGTTTTGGATTATCGTCTCATTGCAGGGCCCATCCTCTTTTTAACTTCAACTTTTTTACAGATGGTGTTTTGTTTGCTTCCAGAATTTGCTGGTATTTATTCAAATCCATGCTTCCCTCGACCAATGAAATGTGCCCTGTGCCACTGGCTGCAACACAACCCAAAGCATGATCAATCCACACCCATGCTTCAGAGTTGGAGAGGTGTTCTTTTCCTGGAATTTGGCACCCTTTTTTCTCCAACCATACCTTTGCACATTGTGGCCAAAAAGTTCTATTTTGATTTCATCAGTCCACAGGACTTGTTTCCAAAATGCATCAGGCTTATTTAGGCCACACCAATTCGATTAGTTGGTTCTCGGAATCACCGCTTGAAGAAAATGCAAAATGAAAAAAAATAAATAAATAAAATCGAAAATCGACTGCAGGTTGAGGTCACGTGACGTCGAAAACCAATCAAATCGCCCCTTTCACTTTAGATAAAGACTTGTGGAAGAAACATGGCTGTTTGTGATTGTTAGTATATTCAGCGAACAGAAGCGTAAAATCTTTGACAGGTGTGTCGAAATTCAAGAGGGGGAAAACTTTGCACAGTTGTATTCAAGATGCCGTGAGCTTGTTACCCTGCGATGTGCCACCTTGGACTACGACTCTGTGGAGGTGGGTTTGATTTATACATTTCACTGATTGATGTGAGGGGCAAACAAAAAATCATTCAAAAGTATTTAGCCATCAGAAGTAGCCTACTCCTGGTCAAATATTTTTTTCTGTGCATTGTAGATGTTCAATTGACTATAATTCAATCGTTTATTTAGCCTATCTGTTTACTGGTTTGCCTGATAAAAGACGTGCAGCCAGAGCTAGCCCTTAATGCATATGGGTGGAAATAAGATAAGCTATTAAAAGAGCCATATGAAATGTGTAAAAATAATGTATTGTCTTTGTTTTGTTTCTCTATTATGAAAGCCCTCTATTTCCATCGCTAATTTTACCATCAGAGCATTTTTTTTTATTTTATTTTTATTTTGCGCGCTCGCTTCATATTTTTCCTGAAAAAATCCAAGAACCAACTAATTAAATTGGTGTGGCCTTAGATGTTCATTTGCAAACTTCAGACGCTGAATTTTGTGGCTTGGACACAGGAAAGGTTTTCTTCTGATGACTCTCCCATGAAGGTCATCTTTATTCAGGTGTCGCTGCATAGTAGAACAGTGCACCACCACTCCAGGGTCTGCAAAAGACCTTCAGAAAGATTTAGCAGTCAAACAGGGGCTTTTATTTGCCTTTCTAGCAATCCAACGAGCAGTTCTTTCAGAAAGTTTTCTTCATCTTCCAGACCTCACCTTGATCTCCACTGTTTCTGTTAACTGCCATTTCTAAATAACATTACAATCTGAGGAAACGGCTACCTGAAAACACTTTGCTATTTTCTTGTAGCCTTCTCCTGCTTTGTGAGCATCAATTATTTTATTATTCAGAATGCGAGGGAGTTGCTTAGAGGAGCCCATGGGTGTTGATTTTAGGGACAAGTTTGAGGAGTCAGAGCATTTATACAGCTTTGATATTTGCATCATCTGACCTTTCCTAACGAAGAATTTGAATAAGCCACAGCTCAATAAGCTAATTAAGGTCTGGAACCTTGGTAAAAGTTACCTGAGAACTCAAATGTATTGGGGTGCCCAAACTTTCGCATGGTGTTCCTTTTCTTTTTTCACTCTCCAATTGTACAAAACAAAAATACACAAATCTTGCAGAAAACGCTGAAAAGAAATGTGTCGTCTTTACCTTTATGCCTTTTGGTGATCAGTTCATCTTCTGCTCACTTAACTATTCACAGTAACAGACATTTTCAGTAAGGGTGCCCAAACTTTTGCATGCCTCTCTCTCTCTATCTAATTTTATATACAGTGGGGCAAAAAAGTATTTAGTCAGTCACCAATTGTGCAAGTTCTCCCACTTAAAAAGATGAGAGAGGCCTGTAATTTTCATCATAGGTATACCTCAACTATGAGAGACAAAATGAGAAAAAAAAAATCCAGAAAATCACATTGTCTGATTTTTAAAGAATTTATTTGCAAATTATGGTGGAAAATAAGTATTTGGTCAATAACAAAAGTTCATCTCAATACTTTGTTATATACCCTTTGTTGGCAATGACAGAGGTCAAACGTTTTCTGTAAGTCTTCACAAGGTTTTCACACACTGTTGCTGGTATTTTGGCCCATTCCTCCATGCAGATCTCCTCTAGAGCAGTGATGTTTTGGGGCTGTCGCTGGGCAACACGGACTTTCAACTCCCTCTAAAGATTTTCTATGGGGTTGAGATCTGGAGACTGGCTAGGCCACTCCAGGACCTTGAAATGCTTCTTAGAAGCCACTCCTTCGTTGCCCAGGCGGTGCGTTTGGGATCACTGTCATGCTGAAAGACCCAGCCACGTTTCATCTTCAATGCCCTTGCTGATGGAAGGAGGTTTTCACTCAAAATCTCACGATACATGGCCCCATTCATTCTTTCCTTTACACGGATCAGTCGTCCTGGTCCCTTTGCAGAAAAACAGCCCCAAAGCATGATGTTTCCACCCCCATGCTTCACAGTAGGTATGGTGTTCTTTGGATGCAACTCAGCATTCTTTCTCCTCCAAACACGACAAGTTGAGTTTTTACCAAAAAGTTCTATTTTGGTTTCATCTGACCATATGACATTCTCCCAATCTTCTTCTCAATCATCCAAATGCTCTCTAGCAAAGTTCAGATGGGCCTGGACATGTACTTGCTTAAGCAGGGGGACACATCTGGCACTGCAGGATTTGAGTCCCTGGCGGCGTAGTGTGTTACTGATGGTAGCCTTTGTTACTTTGGTCCCAGCTCTCTGCAGGTCATTCACTAGGTCCCCCCGTGTGGTTCTGGGATTTTTGCTCACCGTTCTTGTGATCATTTTGACCCCACGGGGTGAGATCTTGCGTGGAGCCCCAGATCGAGGGAGATCATCAGTGGTCTTGTATGTCTTCCATTTTCTAATAATTGCTCCCACAGTTGATTTCTTCACACCAAGCTGCTTACCTATTGCAGATTCAGTCTTCCCAGCCTGGTGCAGGTCTACAATTTTGTTTCTGGTGTCCTTTGACAGCTCTTTGGTCTTGGCCATAGTGGAGTTTGGAGTGTAACTGTTTGAGGTTGTGGACAGGTGTCTTTTATACTGATAACGAGTTCAAACAGGTGCCATTAATACAGGTAACGAGTGGAGGACAGAGGAGCCTCTTAAAGAAGTTGTTACAGGTCTGTGAGAGCCAGAAATCTTGCTTGTTTGTAGGTGACCAAATACTTATTTTACCGAGGAATTTACCAATTAATTCATTAAAAATCCTACAATGTGATTTCCTGGATTCTTTCCCCCCATTCTGTCTCTCATAGTTGAGGTATACCTATGATGAAAATTACAGGCCTCATCTTTTTAAGTGGGAGAACTTGCACAATTGGTGACTGACTAAATACTTTTTTGCCCCACTGTGTGTGTGTGTGTGTGTGTGTGTGTGTGTGTATATATATATATATATATATATAAATAAAATCACAAGTGTAGTAAGATCAGTCAGCTTTAAACAACTATTTAAAATGGTGTAGATGATCTTTTCCAAAAAGAACTTTGAATAAATAAAAATGGCAATAGTAAGCCTTCAGCAGTCATAATTTTTAGGATGGCAAATATAAAAGGTTTTTATTCTGCTGTTATTTAAGCTTAAGTACAATTATGTTTACTATACAGCTCCTTTACTCAAGCACTTGCTATTCTTCCTTGCATTTTTTTCTCTGTACCAGAGTTGTGTAGTTTAGAGATGGGCACCAGCCGTCCGATGCACAGAGGTCTGTTGCCATATGGGTCTCGCACAGCGTAGATCACATCTTTGTGCATTATCAGCAAGGAGTATGACATTGGTGTCTTCGTCATCAAGTTTTTAATGCTAAAATCAACCAAAACAAATTAAAACAATTATAGCAGAAGATCCTTCACATTGTTATATAATCCAAGGCACTGAGATTCGACTGAACACCAAAATAGTGGGTATCGTTCACGTGAAATTAAACAATGTGCATTAAACACTGGTTATGATGAACGTATGGAACTGACCGTGCTACCCAATCAGGACTGTTGACCTCCTCCATGGGCGGAGTCAGACAAAGGAGTTGAGTGATGAGCTCGCTGTCTGAACTAGTCGAAAGACCCACACCATGTCTCATCACCTAGAAAACATACGCATACAAATTTGGTTGGTTTTGGTTTTCTTTCTAGTCTTGTTTTAATGAAGTAGGATGTAGAATCTACTATGGTTTGTTTTATAAACTAACTTTGTCAAATTGCATTGTTAAAAAAAAGGGCATCTCACTAATAAAGTACAAAAAAAAAAAAATCCAAATCTTCCCTCTAAGCAATAGTAATAACAAATCCATAAATCATAGACAGTACCAGAATAAACAGCAGGTATTCATGCGTCATTAGATGATGGATAACAATTCTGTTTAGGTTTGTGAGATACTGAATTTTCCCTGCTCATGATTTACCAATTTCTGAACATTTCTCTTCCTCTCTTTCTGTTTTGTCTCCCCCCATAAAGTGACCTTGGGATAGTGAAAGGCATTACAGAAATTTAATAATAATAATAATAATAATAATAAACAACAACCAGAACGTCAAGGCCGTAGTAGCTCTTCTGGCCTGACATCAAAACAGACTACCAAAACATGCAACAGACCTGAAATGTGACGATGTGAGAGAGGACCAACCTCCACGACTAATCGTTTACAAGCGCAAAATCAACAAAGGACTAAATTTTGTTCCTCAAGAGAAGATCTACCCAAAACATCATCAGAACTGAATTCGCATGATAAATGAGAGAGAAGATACAGTTCTAGTCAGAGGAAAATTTGTTAAGTTGACCTAATTACTAATTTGTTAGCAAATAACTGACAATACAATGACCAAGTTTTGTGCAGAAGGTCTAGTTCTTTCAGATAAAACAATCAGACCTGAAATCTATTGAGGTGATACAATTTAACTGAAAATAAACAAAAGTTGTAAAATTATTTACAGCAAGAAAATCAACAAAGAAATGGCCAATTTTTGTTCCTCAAGGGAAGATTTACCCAAAACATCCATCAGAACTGAAATCGGATGACAAATGAGAAACAATTCTACTGATAGGCCTGGAAGATTTGTTAATTTGGCCTAATCACGAACTCGTTAGCAAAAAAGTTGACAAAATAAAGACCAAGTTTTGTGCGGAGTGATGAGTTATTTCAAACAAAACAATTGGAACAGAAATCCGTGGAGAATTGACGGAGGAGATACGATTTAACTGAATTGTGGACGACGGACGCCACGCCATGGCAACAACTCATCAGCCTTATGGCCAGATGAGCTAACAAAACAACAACAACAATAATAATAATAATAATAATACATTTTATTTATAAGCGCCTTTCAAGGTACCCAAGGACACTGAACAGTAAAAAGCAAAACAATAAAATAACAATAATAAAATAATAAGAAATCAATAATAATAATAATAATAATAATAATAATAATAACGTTATTAAAAATCAAAGAGAAAAGGCCAAGCTAAAGAGATGTGTTTTTAGCTGTTTTTTGAAAGAGGACAGTGTTGAGCATTGGCGCAACGCTAGTGGCAGGGCATTCCACAGCTTAGGGCCATTTACACTGAAAGCCCTGTCACCCATAGAGCAGAGCCGAGAGTAAGGGACTGCTAATAGGTGGACATCTGTGGAGCGAAGATTTAAAGGTAACTGATATGGAGTTAGAAGATTTGATAAATAGGGAGGGGCCAGGTTATGTAGGGATTTGTAAACAAGTAAGATAATTTTGTACTGAATGCGGTATTTAACTGGGAGCCAGTGCAGGTTGTATAGAATAGGAGTGATAATAATAAACAACAACCTTTTTTAAAAATCATGAACAATTTAGTCATCCAAAATCAGCAGCCTAAAAATGACGAGAGTTTTTCTACCATTTCAGCTTTAAGAATATTCAGGAAGGGTGTAATAAGAATTTTACCAGCTCTGCAGTCAGGAACTAGCCTGGCAAGCCAGACTAAATGTGAATATTTAGTCTGGCCTCGATCCGTAGACATTTCCAAAGCGGGTAGGAGGAACAAACCGCTGTCTTTCAAACTGTCTCTGTGCGTATAGGCCAACGCTCTGACCAATCAGCGCAACAGTGACTGTGACGTAGTCAGAGCGACAGAAAGCAGTGGGGGAGACCTTGAAATAAATAATTTTTCAAAAAGGCGTATTAATTAATAAACAGGTTCTAGATATTAAGAAGTTTGGAGATAATGACCACAAGTTTGGAGTCTGTACCACATACACATTTTTTTCCAAGTGTTTTTCAAGGGTTTGCTTAAACTGTTTTTGAGAGTTTTTATTTAGTGGTGTTTGGTGAAATAATTTCCCTTAAATTTAAAATAACAGGAAAATAAGAAACAATCAAAAAGTAATGTTTCAAAGCTGTTTATTAATTCTTCGTACTGCACAAACTAGCCCCATCCTTTTGGCTGCGAGCGGAGCCAGCTGGTAGATCAGACTTTTGCCATAGCCGGTCGGCAAAACAGCGAAAACGTCCTTCTTGAAAAGGAATGAGCGGAGAGCCTCTTCCTGCTCATGTTTCAACGAAAACTCCAAGTCTAATTCTTCTAAAACTGATTCCAAAGCGGAGTCAAACGCGCGCTGTTCACTAGCCATAGCCATCTTTCCTGTTGTGCTTTCTCCAGCGTCGCGCAGCTTTGTCGTCACTCCTGCAAAAGTCTGCCCAAAGAATCCAAACAAAAACCTTGCGTTGTGATTGGCGGGCACGATTTGATGCCCGGGGTGTTTTTGTTTATATGGTGCGAGGCTAGACCCACTTGCTAGGCAAAAATATTTTTGGCCGCTAGGCGGGTGGGTCTAGTTTACTAGGCTAGTCAGGAACCGCTTGGTGGCAGTGGCAATTGCAAAATAACTTCTGGATGGACTTTTAGATAATTCTGCAACAACATGCAGTAAAGAGTAAAGGAAATTAACTGTGCATCGTCATCGTCACTGCCAAACCCAATCTGGGCTTGAGGCGAACTGGTTTGGTTGACTTGGCCAGAATTTCAGCAGTAGGGTGTCCAGTTCCTTTCTGCGCGCACTCACACACATTCACACCTGTGGGCAATTTAGAGTAGCCAGTTAACCTAACTGCATGTCTTTGAACTATGGGGGAAACCCACGCAGTGGGCAGCTATGCTACAGTGCCCAGGGAGCGGCTGGGGGTCAGGTGCCTTGCTCAAGGGCACTTCAACCCAAGGCCACTCCATGTTAACCTACCCACGTATCTTTGAACTGTGGGGGAAACCGGAGCACCCAGAGGAAACCCACGCAGACACGGGGAGAACATGCAAACTCCCCACAGAAAGGCCCCCGTTGGCCACCAGGCTTGAACCCATAACCTTCTTGCTGTGAGGCGACAGTGCCAACCACTACACCACTGTGCCACCCCAAATAACCCCAACAAATCAATTTTCTAATGTCCATATGACTTTTTTAAACAGTTGATGCTCGTCATATTCTTTGAATATACAGACCCCCCAACCACAAGGTGATGAAAGTGCTGTTTTCACAATTTTTGACCAAATACTTAGTACATATAGTGAACCAAATGTTTACTACATACTTGTCTAATATTATGTATTAATTTAAAAAACTCTAAACATTCTCCTTTAAGAGAAGGGCACTCATGCAAGTCTAGACAAGTGCATAGTAGATTGGGGGAAGAGGGTGGGGCTCCCAAGCAGTTTCTGTTAATATGGTAGAGTTCAATACACCTGCACAAATTATTGGGGATTATTAGTCTCATCTCATTATCTCTAGCCGCTTTATCCTGTTCTACAGGGTCGCAGGCAAGCTGGAGCCTATCCCAGCTGACTACGGGCGAAAGGCAGGGTACACCCTGGACAAGTCGCCAGGTCATCACAGGGCTGACACATAGACACAGACAACCATTCACACTCACACCTACGGTCAATTTAGAGTCACCAGTTAACCTAACCTGCATGTCTTTGGACTGTGGGGGAAACCGGAGCACCCGGAGGAAACCCACGCGGACACGGGGAGAACATGCAAACTCCGCACAGAAAGGCCCTCGCCGGCCACGGGGCTCGAACCCAGAACCTTCTTGCTGTGAGGCGACAGCGCTAACCACTACACCACCGTGCCGCCCGGGATTATTAGTATTATTTTTAATTTTATACATTATTGAGCGATAACTCCTACTCGCGTCCTTCAAGGTTAAAATGAGGAGCTCCAAGATGAATCCAATGCAACAACCCACAATGTAAATGTCAGTGTAAATAGTCCTGCATGTCAGTGCATGCCATTGGCAAGTATTGAGAACCTTGCATTTTGAAATAAACATTTTCATAACTGAGGAAATGGAACACAGTGGTGTATTCAGACTCACGGACCCCTTTATGCATCAAAAAGTCCTCGGCAGTCACTAAAAAAATAACCCCTTCAGATACAAGGAAAAATGTTATGGAACTTCATGTGTACAATTGTATGCATTATGTCCGAAGGGAATAAAGACCTGCCTTTTTGCGCAGTGCAGCAGCATTGACGAGTTCTCCGTTGTGAGCCACTGCAATCTTGCCATGCAGAGTGTCCACCACAAAGGGCTGGCAGTTCTGCAGCTCTGAAATTCCTGTGGTGGAATAGCGCGTGTGCCCAATCCCCAAGTTACCATATCGCAATTTCATCAAGTCTTCCGGTTTAAAAGCTGCGCTCACTAACCCCATGGCCTAAGGAGAGAGAGGAAGAAAAACACAGAGAAAGAAAAACAACAGACATGAACAGAGCTTTCCTCTGCATTTCTCATGACAATATGTGAAAAGTCCCAAATTCAGGCCTTAGTACTACTTTGTGCATGGATGTGAATTTTTTCGCTTAATGAAAACAAACATCTTTAAAACAGATATTACCTTGAGAGTGGTGTATATGGGTGGATTGGCTCCGTTACTTGTAACAATGCCTGCACTCTCCTGGCCCCTAATTCAACATAACAAATGCACAATGTTAATAAAATGTTAACGCACCTGATGCTAACGGCTTTGATACTATGAGCTTATATGGGGCTTTTAGGCTTCCAAGTTTGCTGTACAAGATCGTGCATTTTTCCCCTTTTCTACTAGCCAGGAGAAAACAAAGTGCAGATCTAGTTTTATGAAGTACAATATCCATCTATTATCTGTAGTCGCTTATCCTGTACAGGGTCGCAGGCAAACTGGAGCCTATCCCAGCTGACTATGGGCGAGAGGCGGGGTACACCCTGGACAAGTCGCCAGGTCATCGCAGGGCTGACACATAGACACAGACAACCATTCACACTCACATTCACACCTACGGTCAATTTAGAGCCACTAATTAGCCTAACCTTCATGTCTTTGGACTGTGGGGGAAACCGGAGCACCCGGAGGAAACCCATGGGGAGACCATGCAAACTCCACAAAGAAAGGCACTCGTCAACCACTGGGCTCGAACCCAGGACCTTCTTACTGTGAGGCAACAGTGCTAACCACCAACCTTGCCGCCGAAGTACAATATCATTTTCTTTTATTACTAGGATGTCATTTTAATCAATTTAAGTGGAATGATCATATATTCCTGGCTATACCATATCATACGATACCATCACAGAGTTACATGATGTGAAACAACATTAATCCACGACTATTTGCAGAATGCGTTTTTATTGAAAATGTATTTGTCTGCATACTAGTTCAGGCAGTGTAGCAGTAACATGCCTCAGCATGGCTGACAACATGAAAAAGGTGGAAATGTCTCCCTCCCCTCCGTGCCGGATTCTTTCCCTCAAACATTAAACCCTCTCAGTAATCAAAACAAGCGTGCTTTCCCAGCCTGTTTTATGACTTGGCATCTGCCTTGCTTTAAGCCCAGAGGCAGATGAAACTGGTTTGTGTGTGAAGTGAGTTTTCAGAGAAAGAGGGTGTGTGCAGGGGGAAGAAGAAAAAGAAAGGTGAAGAAAGAAAGAGGGAAACATTTGCAAGACAAGCTGAAACAACCTGCCTACTGCACATAAACATAGCTTTAAAAACTGAAAAAAAAAATCTCTCTCTCTCCGTCACACACACAAACGCTCTCAGCCTTTATCATTTTCTGTATTAGTAGGGGTTCTTGTTGCAGCTGCAGCTTTGTTTGCCAAGCCACTTCTCACATTTCCGCACCCCCTCCCCCCTTCAGCTTAAGCCAGTCACAAAACTGCTCGTCATCACATGACCATTCCTAACTGGCTCAACTGTCTGGTTGCCTAGGACACTGAGCTTAAGGCAAAGGGGGAGGGAGAGAAAAAGGAAGCAGAAATTCAACAGAATCCATTTCCAAGCTTCTAGCTCAAGAGCATGGAACTTAGTACAGAGCAAAAAGCAGGCAGAGAGGAGGAAGAGAGCCAAAGAGGAGCAAGTGGTCGCTGGGGAGGGGAAGAGGTTAGGGCCTTGCTTGTGGTGTGGAGGGAGAGGGAGGCCTGGGACGAAACTGAGAGCAAGGCCAAGTATGAGGCCATCTCGAGCCGCCTAAGCGAGTTGGGCGTGCGCAGGGACTGGCTGAGCTGCCAGGCACAAAGCAGAGCAATGGCACTACCCGACTGGAGACCTCCAGCCATCCGGACATCAATGGATAGTACCACGATAACCCAAAGGTCTTACGAGATGGATGAACAACAGATAAGTCCTGCCATCAGAAGACAGGGCAATGCTTCTCTGAGCAACTTTCAGGAGGGTAAATATCTGACACTGCCACAAAATAGACTTTTTTTTTTTTTAAATAATGAGGAACTTTTCTCTTTAGAGCATTTTACCCTTTAACTGACTTAATAATAATAATAATAATAATAATAATAATAATAATAATAATAATAAATTTATACTAAAATCATAAAATCTTTTGTTAAACATTTTTTTTTAACCACACCAAAACTAATGCTTAAAAGCACCAAAAATCAAAAGCCCTAAAAAGATTTCAAACCCAACTATGTTATTCTTTTAACATTGACCTCATATGTCAGAAAGGGTATCTGGAGGTTTAACCCCCTGGTGGTTTTGCCCCCAGTGTATTAGCCCCATCTTCAAATGCTTTAGCCCTACGCTTAAATGTGAATAAAGTTGATCAAACGTGTCTACGATTGATCATTCTAGATTTAAAAACAGAGGTTTTTTTCAAGGAAAGTTTGAATGAAGTTTTTGACTGGATTTTTCAGTTGACTTATGTAAACTACTTTAAAGCGATTAACCAGGAAAAAATTTTAAATTATGGGCTTAGGAAATGTCATCATTATACATTAATACAAGCTGTTCTAGATGAAAAAAATTAAGTGGATTTTAGCTTAAAAAACAAGTTGTAACGCCAGTCCATTGGGCCATTTCCCCGGGTGCGGCCATAATGGATTAGCCAGATATATGGATGTATTATGAGACGAAAACGAGGGTGGCGCTGCGTGATGTAGGATTCCACACATCTTCCTCATTCCGTCCTGGATCCAAGACGTTTGGCCGAATGGCTTGATCAAGTAAAGCGAGAAAACTTTACTCCTGGAAAAAGCAGCAAATTGTGCAGTGAGCATTTTATAGAAGATTGTTTTGTGGAGGGTTTGTATGAAAAAAAAATCACTGGGAAGTAACGAGACATGAGGCAGAAACAACGACTGAAGCCGCATAAAATACTGACACTGGCAGCACGACAGCATACTGCGTCAAGTCGCCATAATTTTTGTGTAGAAATGCAAACAAATTGACAGAGAAGTCACGCTAGACCACAATATTACACTATAGTCTAGGGATCGACCGATATGTTTTTTTCAGGACCGATACCGATTATTATGGAATTGGGATGCCGATAACCGATATGTGCAACCGATAAATGTAAACATTATAATTCACATGAAATTAAACATAGCACACACTGACACAGACCTTCATATCCATGAAATGTATGTTTAATTGTAAAATTGAACATGAAATTTTGTGCAGGGAGATGCCAGCAGCATTTGTACAATAAAGTCAAACATTAGTTAGAATAAAATGAGTAAATAAAATAATAATAAAATATTCACCAATAAAAAAATAAAATCACTCCCTACTATATTACAGCTCACCATTTTCAGTGGAAAATAAATGAAAATACACTCTGGATTCTTTTACACTAAGAACTAAGTAAGACTTACCAACTTCAAGTAGTTTTTAAATAACAAATCAAGTGTAGGGAGCTGCCTGCAGCATTTTTTAAAAAGTAAAATCAAACATAAAGTAGGCCATCACTCCCTACTATGTAACAACTTAACAAGTAACCATCTACATTCTAAGGCTACGTTTACACTAGACCGTATCTGTCTCGTTTTCTTCGCGGATGCACTGTCCGTTTACATTAACCCCCCTGGAAAAGCGGGGAAACGGGAATCCGCCAGGGTCCACGTATTCAATCTAGATCGTATCAGCTCCGGTGCTGTGTAAACATTCAGAATACACGAATACGCTGTGCTGAGCTCTAGCTGGCGTCTCATTGGACAACGTCACTGTGACATCCACCTTCCTGATTCGCTGGCGTTGGTCATGTGACGCGACTGCTGAAAAACGGCGCGGACTTCCGCCTTGTATCACCTTTCATTAAAGAGTATAAAAGTATGAAAATACTGATGCAAATACTGCCCACTGTGTAGTTATGATTGTCTTTAGGCTTGCCATCCTTCCACTTGCAAGTAATAAGTGATATGCGCTGGGATCACACACACAGCGGCTCAGTCCCGAATCGTGGCTTGTTCACTTCACTCGCGCACTCTGTGAGCTGCGCAGGGCCGGAGTGCGCACCCTCCAGAGGGCACTCGCTGTTCAGGGCGGAGTGATTTGGAGCGCAGGATGCCTGCGGAGCCGAGCGTATCCGCGTATTGGTGTTGCTGTGTGCACGGCTAACGGTTTTAGTGTAAACGCGAATCATTTTAAGAACGTTAATCTGATGATCCGCTGATTCGACGTAATGTAAACGTAGCCTAATGCTTTTAATGCCCAAGCCTAATATTCCCAATTTAGGAGGATTATATTGTAGTGAAGGAAGCATTACATGTAGTTTCAGCGAGACTAGTTGGTTGTAGGCTAATTCAAGTGCTTCCTTCCGTAAGCTAAGTTTGCCTGGCTACACAGATGCAAATGGACAATTTTAACGAGTAGTAGATGAAGAATGTAAACATATAATGATGATGTGCTTTTGCAACTTGTGTGTTTGTGACTTATTGCAGCAAAAGCAGCGTGTCCTTACCTTGAAGTGGGATCTGCTTCTGCCCGAGTGCCCGTACGGCTGCCTTGAAACAGTTCACAGCGTTTAGCTACGCGTGTTGATTGGCTGTATCCCTTGTGCCGCTTCTGCCCGAGTGCCCGTACGGCCACCTTGAAACAGTTCACAGCGTTTAGCTACACGTGTCGATTGGCTATATCTCTTGTGCCAAACAAATCAGATGTTGTGGTGGGCGGGACCGTGTTCTTGAACTCAGAGAGGCGAGTGCAGGAAAGGACGTGCAGTGACAGTCGCGTTAGGAATGAAATGGCTGCAAAAAGGCATGTTATCGGCATATCGGTGGAAATTATGGCCGATACCGATAACCCTAAAAATGCAGAATATCGGCCCGATATATCAGCCAGGCCGATTATCGGTCGACCCCTACTATAGTCTAGTGTAGCATGTACTTGTACACCTCCACTGTACTCGCGGAAAATGACATCAAGCATGATGGAGTTATGGCAGCCTCCCTGACAAAAAAATAGTCCTGTCTATTTTCATTACTATTTTAGTGGTTATATCGTTCAGAACAAATTCAACATGCAGCTTTTTTATAAAGGACAGTCATAAAGATTGACTTTTAGCTCAATTTGTTTATTTGTGAAATATTTCCTTTAAAGTAGTTGAAGAAACTCTGACTACCTAGCTGAATCAAATCAAGGGTTTGCACGTTTAAATATATGCTAGGTCAACAGAGCAGTTTCAAAAGACATTCTAAAAGATGTGATCGTCATTCGAAGAAACACTTCACATCAAGATTTTGTTGCTGACGGGATTAACTTCAACATGAAATTGACATGCATGTAGACAACAGAATCAAAACCACTTGTTTCATAGCAAATCACAAAAGCATAAGTTTCACTTCTCCTACTTGTTACATTTTGGCTTTTGCTCATCTTCGGAAGATCATCTGAACTGAATAAAACCACTTGAAGAATGCAAAATGTTCAGCATGTTAGCGGTCATGGCAAAATGCCCACCAATCAATATATGGCTGCGGGCTATACAATTTCTAATCCTTAACTCTAAAAACTGATAAATTACCGTTATTGATGTCTTAGAAGGCAAAATTACGATCAAGCTTGGTTCAGTTCAATGATGGGGCTAAAACACCTGACGATGTGGCTAATACACTGGGGGCTAAACCACCATAATTCGTCAGAAAGCTACCCATCTATTCGCTTTCATCATATGAGGTCAATGTAGAAGACTTACATTACTAATAATTTTATAAAAAGACCACTAAAACAGAAGAACCCTAAATGAAGCTTTTTTTTTTTTTACCATTTCAACTATCATCCTCCAGATTTCAGACGAATCTCTCATGTCAGTACTGGTTTGGCTTGCTTCATCTTAAAGTTCTTATAGAACATGGCACACAAGATGAATAAATGTTTGATATGGTTAAGGTTAAACTCTAAACGCTACGGTGTTCACAAAGCCGTTTACATCCGGCTTTTTAAATGCATCACCTGTGATCAATTGTGTACGGAAGCCGAGACAGGCCCTTCATATAATCCTTTTTTTTTAATTCACTTTGTTATCCCGAGATAACGACATAATTAATTCAGGATCTTGAGAAAACAACACAACTAATTCGAGATCTCGAGAAAACAAAACCGTTATTTCGAGATCTCAAGAAAACAAAACAATTATTCCGTGATCTTGAGAAAACAACAATTATTTCATGATCTCGAGTAAACAGCTGAGAAATGGTTCATTCAGGTGCGCCAAGAGACTTGTGATATGCTGACTTTGGGGCTATTTCTCATTCTGTATAGACGCAACTTTGGTCATTAGAATGTCTGGAATAATCGATCACCTAATAAGGCAATATTTTCATCAGGGGTTGCCGTCTCAAGGCATCGTAAAAAGCCATTTCTGCTCTGTTACATGTCTGCCAATTTCTAAGTCTTCACTGTCTGACCCACAGGGGGGGCGCAGCTCTGCTAGAAATTTCAGCTGTTTTCTTGAGATCATGAAATAATTGTTTTGTTTTCTCGAGATCACGGAATAATTGTTTTGTTTTCTCGAGATCTCGAATTAGTTGTGTTGTTTTCTCGACATCCTGAATTAATTATGTCGTTATCTCGGAATAACGGTTTTTTTTTCTCGAGATCTCGAATTAGTTGTGTTATCTCGGGATAACAAGGTGAATAAAAAAAATTAAAAAAAAAGATTATATGAAGGGCCTCTCGCGGCTTCCGTAATTGTGTTTGGAGTTCATACACGATTTCTTTTGGACTAGTTTACTGAGCTAGCGCACACTGGCCGCCAGCAGGCTAGCGTGCGCTAGCTCCCAGCTTGCCCGAGCGCGCTAGCTCAGTAAACTAGTAAATCCAGTAAAGGAAAAACTTGAGGCTGAAAGGTTTTAACAGTCATCCAAATGACTGAACGTAAACATTGCTACAGTAACATACCAGCTATGATGTTGTTGACATTAGCTAGTGCTAACAGCTAGTTGCTAATACACTGCTACAACTACACCGACCCTAATAATACAGTTCTTGGTTATTGCCTGGTAACAGCAAATTTATAACGGGCCATGTCTCAACAGACTAAGAAGTTATTTCAATGACATTTAATAACATTTTGTTTATCCTGAGGACCGAAAGTAAATGAAAATGTGAACAAACCTTAGCTGTAATAAGATGGCGACCACCGGCTCCAGGGACGACCCGCCGATGTAGGCATGTTACCCAGCCTGACACAAAATATTTGTAGGTATCCAAACTCTTATACGCTTTCAGATCAATACCTGTGTATGGCGATGGGTTTTTAACGACATAGGTATACAGATCATGTGGGCCGAAGTCAGGTAAAGACGAGGGCTTCGTGTACTTCCGTACGTCAGTGAACAATCCTGGTGGAAGCAGGTAAACGTCGTTCTCTAAGCCTGCTAACCTCAATTTTTGCAAATACCTCTCCATGACCAGCAAGAATTTTACAGACTGTGCAACTTAAGGACAACAGGAAAGTGCACTTACTGTAACAAAACATTGTAAATAGTTGGCTAACATAACAATAGCAGTTGAATAAATAGATGAGTGGATCTTTAGATCTTGCAATTACTGGTATTTACCAAGGATATTACCAAAGTGCTAACTCTCAGAGCAAGTGTGGCAAATATAAAAATGCACATTGAAAACATCAAAAGTGAACGGATTCTGTGACTGTGTGTGTGAGAGAGAGAGTCACGAAGTCAACCAAACCCAGAAGAACACCACGGTGACTGGAGCCCTCAGTTTTGTCTTTGCCTCGTAGAGCTAACTCGAACACTCCACAAAATTTCATGCATTGGATGAGCTGGTTTAATATGTGCCTGTTCTTGCTCACCTCATCGTTGTGGCAGCGAACTGCTAGCCTGTAGCCCTCATCCGGTTGTGTAGCGATGTTCACTCTCCCAAAAGCCGAAAATTTCAGGCAGCTGCCCATGTGAATCTTTGATGACTCATGTTTTTTTATTTTCTCCGACAAATGATGCGTATCCGAAACTCCGGTGACCGTCCAAGCAGTGTTGTCCGTGGAGCCACCTCCAGGGTGGAAAAGTAAGCAGGGGTAGCAGAAAACCGCTGAGGCGTCCTCGCAGCCAGCTCGCCAGGATTTGCGCTGGTACCATGTTGAAGTAAAACCTTGAGTATATGATTTCCCCCTTTGTCGAAATTTATGTTTAGATTTGGTCGAGGGGGTCCAGCTTGTTTTGTTGCCAATTTAACTCGATTTGATCGCTGACTAAATGGAACTTCTTTTAAGGACCGCACTGAATTGCTTTCCACATCCATCTCACCTCAGAAACTGAGAGGATCGAACGCAACTTTGCCGCGCTTCGCAGTGACGAAAGCACGTTAGGGCAAGCCCCCCCGGAACCCATAGAGATTGCATTGAAGTGTCAGGACAAAAAAATATATTAACATGGGACTCTATCAGTGAACTCTTGGGCGATTTTCAATGTGACTGAAATCGCCCCAAAAGGGGTGGCACTCTAGAAGCAAGACCACCCTGATTGGACAATGATACCCAGAGACAGATTAAAACGGCCTACAGCAGCACTGGTGAAAGTTTGTTTAAAAAAAAAACCAAACAAAAATTTTTTTTTTCGTTTTGGCAGTGTGTCACCCAATCGCTCTTATGCACCACCCGCCCTTGCCTCCAATGCGTTTATTTTCAAGCGACAATGTCTGGTAAATCCTCTCTTGTACCTTAATAGGTTGTTTCAAATATTTCACTCACATGGTAGGCATATCAGACACTTGCTGGCCATGCTGTGAAAATTGTGCATGCAGACGCTCATCTAAGTTTCCAAATCTGTCATTGCTTAACTCTTGAATATTTTCTATCATCAATACCATCATTAAAAAGCTTATAATTTCTGCTTTCCAAAAAAATGCCTCTAATTAAGATCTGTTCAGTACTTTGGGAGTAACGGCAGGTTGAAGTCGGTACAACAGAGTGCACGCTCTGCCCGCGTGATGTCGGAAAACTACCGGTGCTTTTTGAGTCACAGGAAGGTGCTCAGGCTCTCTCTCTTCTGATCGGTTTCCGACTGGATTACCCATGAATATCAGTTAGATAACTTTTATAGGGATGTTCTATAGCGCTCACCGTTTCTGATGAAGTAAGTATTCAGCAAAATTTTCTGTCTGCTAGTTTTGATGTTATACTTCACGGGAGACTTTTAAGTGAGTTTTCATAGCTTTACCTCCTTATTTTTTTCAAATAAAACTGATTCATGTAAATAAATAACTATTTTAGAATATAACTAATTGCTTTGATGAAAAATATAGACATCTTAGTGGTCGGAATGAGGTTTTTAAAAACCGGAAGCCAGAAACACGAGTGTCAATTTCAATTCAATAAACTGGAGTTGTTTATTGGATGCGGCTCACACAGTTTTTTCTAGGTTTGTCTTGAAAGCTGTGAATATTAATTGAAATAATTTATATTCTTTCATAAAAACACTAGTAGGCCCTACTTAGAAATACAAAGGCCTACAGAGCACAAAGAGGAGATTAGAAATAATCTTTTATTATTTTTTTATTTTGATAAAGAATGGTAGATGTGAATGACGTTCAATACTTATTTATGCATATTTTATACATGGATTAAAGCAAAAAAAATTATTTGAAAATTTACGGGGGGTGGGGGAGGTTATGGGTGGATTTCGATGAAATTCTATGGGGGGGTTATGGGTGGATTTCGATGAAATTCTATGGGGGGGTTATGGGTGGATTTCGATGAAATTCTGAGAATGGTTAACTTGGAACTGATAACTTTATTATCAATTAATTAATGGATTAATATATTCAATTTATTGCACTTTCTTTCTATTGCTTCCGTATATTATTTTTTTGTGGCAAACCACACAAATGCAAGCGCCTGGAATGTTTAGGTTTTTGCACCATGAACTAAATGGCTTTCCGTTTTCACCCATTTCGTACAGCCAAGCCCACCTCCACTTGTTTTTTTACACCTTTATCGATGGCAGACACATCAGTGCCTTCTTTCATGTAAAGCGCATCCATGCTGCCGAAACCGAAAGCAGAATGACATGCTCCTCTATGCTCGACGTCAATATAGAAAAAAAGTTTGGATCTTCGCTTAAATTAAAATTATAATTTGACGTTACTTTGTGTTGAATACGACTTCAAAAACAATTCAAGATTTTATTAAGAGAAATATTGTGGCCAACACGAGTGTTAAGTTGCCTAAAAGATTGTGTGAAGTTGGCTGCTATCTACTTTGCGTTCGTTCTCATTTTCCTCCATCATTTCATCGGCCAGAAACAGATGTTTTGACGTAATTTAACTTAGTAGGCTATGATTATTATTTAACCGTAGTCTTCTAGACATTTTGACTGTTTGGGGCATTGAACGCTGGTGTATGATTTTCAGGGAATAAAGTTTAGCGCATGTCGGAACATCATCGCGCTCGCAGCCTCCAACTCCTCAAACGTCCTTTAAATTGTGATATAACGTAGGCTATAAGGCACGGTTCTAACATACCTTACACATTGGCATAATGAAAATAATAATTGTTGGGGCGTATGCTGATTTGTTAGTTATAAATTTAGGTCTAATTACTTCTGACAGTCTGCAAGCATTGCACCGTCGGGTCTTCAAGTCTGGCTGAAGCAGAGGAGCGGGCTTTCCGGGGTTTATTTTTTCGTTTTTTTTTTTACATGCTCTATTTCTATATGTCCAGGTTTGAACTAAGTCATTTTGGCAAGATTTAATTTAATACAAAACAGAAATGGTCAGACACAAGCACGCCAAGCACATGGGAATGTATTTTGCCAATTTTGACAGTGCATGTTTTTTTAATGCCGCACCGTAGACAGCGAACGTTTAAATATGATCAAACATAGGAAATGAACGACACAAAGCATGGCTCAAAAACAAAAAAGTTAAATAAACCCTGCTGATAGTTGATGGTGTTGCAACACATCAGTGTTATAACCCAACCTCTACCCAACCACCCGTCATTTTAATTCTCCTCGGATCAGCACCGACCTCACATTTGGCCTTGGGAGAGTTCAGTTGACGGAAATCCGTCACATGACGGAAAACTTTAATCCATGATTTTATAAATCAACACTGATTTCTCCTTTTTTGTGATGTATAAATGAAAGTTAAGAGCAGCTTTATATTGCACAGATAAAGCCATTTGGTAAAAATTTGAAGAGAGTGTACAGATTTAACGTTTTAACATAATTAGCATAATTACTACTAATTAAATTCCAATTTGCATAATTTGTTTTTTTTTTACTAATTTTCCAAACTTTGTATTCAGTATACAACCATCTATGTGCCTGCCAATTTCCATGTAAATTAGGGCTGTGCCGATAGACGATGCCACCGTCCATCGACGATGGTGGTCATCCATCACGATGGAGAGCCACCATCGTGATACCACGCCCCCTCCTGTCATAAACATGCATATACGGTATCATCTGGGCCTATTTAACCTAAAAAGTTAGTTTTTTGTTAGTTTAGTTAGTTTTGTTTAATATATAAATATATTATATAACACACACACACACACACATATATATATATATATATATATATATTATAAAAATCATTATAAAGTAATATCCTATTACCGCTTGTTCACGTAGGCTATGGTGCAGGGACGTGCTAGTGAACATAACATGGAATTACACAAATACAGTATGCTACTAATAATAAATTTCGACTTCATTTTTTAGCCTACACTATACTTTTAATGTAAAATTTGTCATGTTGTTCAAACAAATAGCCACTATTAACGACTTCAGTCGGGAAATATTGCATCTTATCAAACGGCAGTGAAGCGCAGACTTCGGCAGAAGTCAAATAACTTTAATCTGGTAAATAGGCCTATACTTTCAGACACAAAATGGTCCACTCTAAGCCATAATGTCAAACCAAATGGAAGAATGAAGGTGATTCTGATAAATGTAGACAGTAAAAAAATAATAATAATTATATTAAATCATGATTTTAAAAGCTGGTGCAATAATTCAAACACTAATAAATTTGGAAAAATTAGCGCGTTCAAGTGCGCACTAAAGGCCGAAACGCATCTTCAATTGATATGGTGTAAATAAACAATGAGTAATAGCTTAAGTGTAGTTTCTTCTCATAGTTTGAATACTAGTCTTTCATTGTTAGAGCTGATTAATATCTTGCCGTGATCAGTGAGTGCTCGGGGAGGTTCATTTCCACCTGCGCTTTGCGCAGCTCATTTCTCCGAAGCCAGCTGTGCGCAAACGCAGTGTTGACTGCTCGGCAAACTCCAAACGCTCGGTCTGTACTGGCCCTCTGTTGCGCAAGAGAGTTGGTTATGGCCAGGTTCAAATTGTGCCCAAAACAACCTAACCACGGCCATTTCAATTGCCTGATGGCTGTGACAATATTCGCCCCGTTGTTATACAGGCGATCTTTTTCTCCTCTATTTTCCATTCGGCAAGTGTCTCGCGTAATGCGTTTTCTAAATTGTCCGCTGAATGTGTCTCTGGCATGAAACTCGTCTGCAGGCATTTGGACTGCATTGCCCACTCTCGGTCCACATAATGTACGGTAGCTGACATATAGGGCATCATGTTGCAGCTGGACCACATATCCGTTGTCAAGACCAAATATTCCACATCACCTAGCGCTTTTTTTTTTCCTTTACGTGCCAAAGCCTCGGATGAGTATCTAATACTTTTAATAATAATAATAATAATAATAATAATAATATATTTAATAACGTGGTATTAAAATCCCCCCCCCCGATATCATCGTCCATCACGATGTTTGCACTGTAAACATCGTCGATGCCAATTAAGGGGACATCGCACAGCCCTAATGTAAATATCTTGAAAAATAAAGTTAAAGAAAAAAACATTTGATCTCATTCGTTAATGAGGCCCATTTTAGACCATGTGATCCTCATACAGAATATTGCGTCAATTTTCTAAAAAATTAAGCCTTTTTTTCTTCCAATCTTTGATTTGTTCTATCTCAAGAACAGACACATGTATTTTAATTCTGTAAGAAGTATGCTGTTCAGCATTCAATTCTAAATTCAAATGAGAACAGTTTCAAGCAATTTGAACTGAATTTGAATTTTCACCTGATATGCCTACATATAGTCTGCTAACAAAATCTATAAAATGCACAAGAGAAAGGCGATGACAAAAGAAGTTACAAACAGCAGCTGCTTTCGTTTCCGCTTTACAAAACAGTCTCACAATGATTATATATTTTCCATAAAGGCACTTTTGCATTTACACTATAAAATGTGATCATACGAGTCCCAGACGACCTCCAAAGGTGGTTTGAGTGATCGGATTACAAGGCGTCTCTGAGACTCATTGGATCCTGTTTACACTTGTACAGGTAGCCGTCAACTTACGACCTATGCGACTTACGACCAATCGACTTTACGACCGTCTGGTTATGACTGGCAAGTGTTTCCCAGCTGAGCTAGCTGAGCGTACAACAGTTTCCGGCCCAGCTCCCGGCAGCACCCAGCATCCAGCCAGTGTTGCCAGATACTGCTGACGGTTTCCAGCCCAAAATATGTTCAAAACCCGCCAAAATGCACTTAAAACCACCCAATCTGGCAACACTGCATCCAGCCTCTTCTATTATGTGTGCAGTGTTTCGCTGGACAAACAACGAGCGAGCTACAGCGCGCGTACGGCTTAACCAAATCTTGCGCAGCTGGTAATCAAAGTAACTTTCACTTTTCTGTTCTGTTACACTGTTCTGTGTCCAATGTCCAAAATGAAAAGTTAGTTTTCAACTGTTCAGCTAAAAAAAATGTAATTAAAACGATTGTGTTGTTGAAATGATGTGTTTGCAATTTATTTATAATCAAAAACTGATGCAGGTGGATGAAAGAGTGATAGTGTGATAAAAAAGTACTATACTAGTACTACTGAGTGATAAGAAGTCCTAGTGAATGCTTGATAAGTAAACAATAATAAATAATTAGGTGTATTTTTCGGCGCACGCTGCACGCACGCACATTATGGCTCAAAATAATATACCGGCAAGAAATAAAAGTTACTTTCACCCCCGAGTATGCAGTGTTTGACTTAAACCAAATAATGAGCCAAGGTAATGAAATAAGAAAATGTTGATAAAATAAGACTTTAAGATGATTACAATATCATTACACATCACAATATACTTACGTTCATTTAACATAGGCCGACTTACGACCGGTCAGTCGTAACCAAACGCAGTCGTAAGTCGACGACTACCTGCAAGTGGATTGCACCAAGTACCCAGGATGCAGGTTATTGCCAGGTGTGAATGGGGCCTTAGCTCAGCTTCATCACATATAAAGGACCATTCCCACTGTTTTCTCTTATTCAGGGACTGGAGATCAACATTTTGTTCCTCTCTCAGGCATGGAGGGAGGGAGACACTGGTCTGATAAAGAGGTTTGGGCTCTCCTCAACATCTGGGCTGACCGGGAAATGCAAGTGCGGCTGCAGAGCACCCATAGAAACAAGGCAATCTTCCAGGAAATGGCCCGCCGTCTGGAACTCCAGCATGGAGTCGTGCGAGACTGGAGACAGTGTCGCACCAAATACAAGAACCTCAAATATGACTACAAGGTCAGCAAGAGCCAAGGTCGACCTATGCGCTTCTTTGCAGAGGTGGATGCAATCCTGCAGGGCAAGGATATAGAGGATTTCCAAGATGAGGAGGATTCTCCCAGGAAAGGAACAGAGGGAGACCAGATAGCTGTTAGAAGAGAACCAGGAGAAGCTCACTACATTAAGATTGATGATGGTAAGATAAGCATAAGCCAAGAAAGTGCTATGGATTTTGATTAACAAAGTACGACTTTGAGTTTAAAGTCCAATTCAAGTAGTTTTTCCTTCCCGAGTTTTGCTTCACATTTGCTTTTTGTAATTCTCATTCCATTACAGATGAGAGTCTGGCAGATATGCAAACAATTATAAATACCGGTTCTCATCACCTCATCACAAAAGATACAGGTGGGTCATCAGGTCAGAAGACCAACAACTGGTTCAGTAGGTGTGAACCCATTGTATAATTGTGGAAACATTGGCCAAGTTCCTGAGCTGCTATTTTCTAAACCAGGTTCAACCATATCACCAGGGGCTAGAAGGACATCAGATGAGGAGAATGTGATCACGGTCCATGACTCAGGCCGAAATTGGTCTGAGGAGGAAGTGGCAGCGCTGCTTAATATCTGGTCTGAGGAAGGAATTCAACAGCAGTTGCAAGGCTCGACCCGAAACAAGGACGTGTTTGTGCAAATATCACGCCGGCTCCTTCAGCAGGGTGTAGAGAGGGACTGGAAGCAGTGTCGTACCAAATACAAGAACCTGAAATACCTGTACCGATCCTTGCAGAGAGGCAAGGCTGATATTGGAGACACTCGGCGCATTATGAAGTTCTACGAACAGCTCGATAGTATTCTGTCCCAGCCAGTCAGAGGCCTATACAGAAGCTCTGGGATGTTCAGTCCTCCCACATTAGAGGAGCATTCCATCTGTGAAATGCCTGCGAATGAGGACAGTGACATCATTGCTGTTGGATATGATCAGCAGACCATGGATGATGCCATTTTAAGGAGGTCTCCAGGCATCACCACAAGAGCTTTCCAAAATGAGGCTAGAACAGACGCCATTTTGAGGCCAGAGGAGCTCAGTGGGGTGGAATATGAAACAGAGGATCAGTCAAATAGCATGCGGGTGAGGTCAAAAAATGGCGTTCAGACAAGATACAAGGAACAACCTTTGTCCAGTCATTCTGATACAGCAGGTACGTATAGAGGAGGTCAGGAATATAAACTATACACAAGCAATACACTGAACTACAGGGATAAGTTCCATTGCATCAAAAACAATTCTGTTCAAGTGTGCAGGAAATAAATTGTGCGTGTGCACAGGTGACACAGAGACGACATTCAGAGAGACAGAGCCTGCTGGATCAAGACGAGGAAAAAAGCGGAAGGCCACAGATGAAGGTTCTTCAATCTTCTCATTTCATGAAGAAAGACGTCATTAGTAATTTAAAGAAAGAAAGAAAGAACCTTAATCATGACTGTAATCATGTCCACAAAACCTGTGAAATGAGCAAGACAAAATGACAAGTCATAACGTCTTGAAACTCACAATATCTTTCAAGGCTAATAAGGCTACGTTCACACTGCAGGCTGAAGTGACTCAAATCCGATCTTTTCGCCCACATGTGGCCTGTATCCGATCTTTTATTGACAATATGAACGACACAGATCCGATTTTTTCAAATCCGACCCAGGCCGTTTGGATATGTGGTCCTAATTCCGATTCCTATCCGCTCTTTTCATATGCGACTTCAGTCTGAACCGCCAGGTCGCATTCATCCGACTTACACGTCATCAACAAGCCACAAACGTCACTATTCTGCGCTGAAGTAGGCGGCGGGTCTCTCAAAAAAAGTTACAACATGGCGCATAATCACGGGCGCAGATAGAGGGGGGGACGGGTGGGATTCGTCCCACCCAGATTTAAATTCACTTCGTTCGGTCCCCCCCACTTATAGGAAGGAAAAAACGTCTATGCTGTCTTTCTTTGCATAAGGCAAACCTCACGGAAAAATCAAAAGACTAATTACCATTCGGTTTATTGAGGTGCACAGCAGTGTATACATAGTTGCAACAACTCACATAAAACAAAACAAAGACTGATATTCGGTTGGTTGAGCTGCGCAGACTGCACAGGTTGCGAGCTCGAGCTTGGTTGCTATGGTAACCCACAAGTTTGACAGGCATATCGGGGTTGGGGTTGGTTTGCTGGCAGCTTTGTCCCCCCCAGTTCCAAAAACGTATCTGCGCCCCTGCGCATGACATCAATGCGAGGGACGCTTCGGGCTGTGAAGGTTCTGAATCTTCTCAATGGAAGGACGCAGAGGTTAGGGAGCTGATTTCCATTTGGGGGGATGCAGCTATTCAAGCTAGATTGGATGGGTCATACCGCAACCGGGCGGTTTTACTTCCGTAAACACTGGCCATGCTCACTGCGTGTGACGTCGTCGTATCCTGCAATGCGCATGCAGAACACTTTTAGGTCGCTTTTCGTTCATACTGAGGATCACATACAAGTCGCATATATTTGTTAATGTGAACGACCTCACAAAAAAATCGGATTTCACAAAAAAATTGGAATTGAGCATTAAGCCTTGCAGTGTGAACGTAGCGTAAAAGTCACACGGTTTGTGCAGCTAATAGAATCGTCTTAGGAAAAAAAAAAAAGGTTCAATCTAGAGCCATTAAGGTTCTTGAGTTTGGCCCTCTGGAGAAACCCTTGAAGGTTCTACAACCCCGATTCCAAAAAAAGTTGGGACAAAGTACAAATTGTAAGTAAAAACGGAATGCAATGATGTGGAAGTTTCAAAATTCCATATTTTATTCAGAATAGAACATAGATGACATATCAAAATGTTTAAACTGAGAAAATGTATCATTTAAAGAGAAAAATTAGGTGATTTTAAATTTCATGACAACAACACATCTCAAAAAAGTTGGGACAAGGCCATGTTTCCCACTGTGAGACATCCCCTTTTCTCTTTACAACAGTCTGTAAACGTCTGGGGACTGAGGAGACAAGTTGCTCAAGTTTAGGGATAGGAATGTTAACCCATTCTTGTCTAATGTAGGATTCTAGTTGCTCAACTGTCTTAGATCTTTTTTGTCGTATCTTCCGTTTTATGATGCGCCAAATGTTTTCTACAGGTGAAAGATCTGGACTGCAGGCTGGCCAGTTCAGTACCCGGACCCTTCTTCTACGCAGCCATGATGCTGTAATTGATGCAGTATGTGGTTTGGCATTGTCATGTTGGAAAATGCAAGGTCTTCCCTGAAAGAGACGTCATCTGGATGGGAGCATATGTTGCTCTAGAACCTGGATATACCTTTCAGCACTGATGGTGTCTTTCCAGTTGTGCAAGCTGCCCATGCCACACGCACTAATGCAACCCCATACCATCAGAGATGCAGGCTTCTGAACTGAGCGCTGATGATAACTTGGGTCGTCCTTCTCCTCTTTAGTCCGAATGACACAGCGTCCCTGATTTCCATAAAGAACTTCAAATTTTGATTCGTCTGACCACAGAACAGTTTTCCACTTTGCCACAGTCCATTTTAAATGAGCCTTGGCCCAAAGAAGACGTCTGCGCTTCTGGATCATGTTTAGATATGGCTTCTTCTTTGAACTATAGAGTTTTAGCTGGCAACGGCGGATGGCACGATGAATTGTGTTCACAGATAATGTTCTCTGGAAATATTCCTGAGCCCATTTTGTGATTTCCAATACAGAAGCATGCCTGTATGTGATGCAGTGCCGTCTAAGGGCCCGAAGATCATGGGCACCCAGTATGGTTTTCCAGCCTTGACCCTTACGCACAGAGATTCTTCCAGATTCTCTGAATCTTTTGATGATATTATGCACTGTAGATGATATGTTCAAACTCTTTGCAATTTTACACTGTCGAACTCCTTTCTGATATTGCTCCACCATTTGTCAGCGCAGAATTAGGGGGATTGGTGATCCTCTTCCCATCTTTACTTCTGAGAGCTGCTGCCACTCCAAGATGCTCTTTTTATACCCAGCCATGTTAATGACCTATTGCCAATTGACCTAATGAGTTGCAATTTGGTCCTCCAGCTGTTCCTTTTTTGTACCTTTAACTTTTCCAGCCTCTTATTGCCCCTGTCCCAACTTTTTTGAGATGTGTTGCTGTCATGAAATTTCAAATGAGTCAATATTTGGCATGAAATTTCAAAATGTCTCACTTTCGACATTTGATATGTTGTCTATGTTCTATTGTGAATACAATACCAGTTTTTGAGATTTGTAAATTATTGCATTCCGTTTTTATTTACAATTTGTACTTTGTCCCAACTTTTTTGGAATCGAGGTTGTATACAGAATGCTACAAAGAGAGTAATTACACAATATACTGTAGGCTATGACAATCAGACTCAAAAGGTAACACGCCAAAGTACAGAATATATAGCAATTAATTCAGAGCAAGATAAATGTATGTGACTGAAAGCTGTTTAGACCAACTCTGTAGATTGTGCTTACAAAAGGTGTTATGCATGATCATAGGGCTATAAATTACACAAGGAAACCTATGCTGATATATAATTCTTTTTAGATTCTCTAATTCTTGTGTTTACAGATCACAGTGTTTTCAGCAAACGGTTTCAGGAGTGTGTTGATGACGGAGACAGCAGCACAGACTGGTCCGAGCACATTGACTATCAGTGCAAAGAGGAGCAGGATCAATACATTCCGGTTATGGAGATCAGCTCTGTGCGCTCTATGGCCGACACTAATGATAACCTGGTGAGCTGATACAACATCAGTACAATGACCACTCGGTAATCCAGGACTTCCCAAATGAAGGGTCACGACCCCAAAAGGGTTCACTTGATTTGCAAATAGGTTTGTAAGAGAAACTCTCAATCTTCACATATTCAAATCCATAAATATAACATTCAATAGATACAGCAATAATTAAATACATCAATAAATCTTTCAATGTATTATTGCAAAATGTATTCCAATATTATGTACATATATTTTATGATTTGACATTTAACGAATGATAGATTGAAAGTTTGAAGTACTCTAATATGCAAATTAGGGCCAAACTGTAGACCTGCAACCACAGACAAAATGGAGAAGAGCATCTGATATGCGACGTAAAGAAGCAGATAGACTTTTTTTTATTATGATGTATCCCCCCCCCCCGTATTTGCTCTACAATTATTTCTCAAGGTGCCAGTTGAAGTGCTGTGTCTGTGGTTTTGGTACACTGCGATGGGAGTTAAATTAATTAGTTATAATGTGAATGGTCTTCATAGTCCTGTGAAGAAAAAGAAGATTCTCCATCAACTGAAACAAAGTAGCTGTGGAATAGCATTTCTGCAGGAGACACACCTTTCAGATGCTGAGCATGGCAAACTTGGTAGAACATGGGCTAACAAAGTCTATTTCTCATCTCATGCATCAGGGAGAAAACGAGGGGTAGCAATACTGTTAAATAGGAGCCTGAATTTCACTTATGTCTCCCACTTTGCAGACTCTGAGGGTAGATATATATTACTAAATGGAATAATTGATGGTATGCATATCTCTTTGTGTAACATTTATGCCCCTAATGAAGATGACCCATTATTCATAAGACAGGTATTTGGTTTCATTTTAGACAAAAGCTCTGGGGTTTTCATTGCAGGTGGTGATATGAATTGTGTAATGTCTCAGCTTAAAGATAAAACCCCATTAGCATCATCCAAGTCAGGGGCCAATATGAGCAGAGCTCTTAATTATCACTGTCAAGAAATGGGCTTGTTAGATATTTGGCGATACAAACATCCAAAAGGTAAAGATTTTACATTTTATTCCAATAGACACTCTTCCTATTCACGTATTGACCTACTGTTTACACCTAGGGGGGAGATACATAGAATTACAGAGTGTAAAATACTTCCAGTCACTCTCTCAGACCATTCCCCAGTACTGGTGGATTGGCATCTGGGGGTGAGAAACATATCAAAAACCTGGAGACTCAATACATCCCTCCTTAATAACCCAGATTTTGTGCAGTTTGTCAAAACAGAACTAAACTATTATTTGGAGTTAAATTCTCTTCCGGAGACCTCCCCATTAATATTATGGGACTGTGCAAAGGCATATTTAAGGGGTCGTATTATAGCTTTTTGCAGCGCCAAAAAGAAGGAAAAAGATTCTGAACGTAAAAGGTTAGAAAGTAAAATTAAGAATCTTGAGCAACAACATAAAATTACACAATCCACAGAGATATTGGAATCACTGATGAATACACGCAGATTACTAGACTCTTTATTTACTGACAAAGCAGAGCGGTGTTTACGGTTTACTAGACAGAGATACTATGAACATGGGGCAAGGGCGAGCCGTTTACTTGCATTTCAATTAAGAAAACAACAATCCTCCAGGGTCGTGACAAAAATTAAAATAAACACCCCTCCCACAATGTTGACAGATCCAGTACAAATTTCTGAAGCATTTGCTAACTTTTATAAGTCTCTATACACCAATTCAGGGGTCTCCACTTGTGAAAGTGAGATCCAAAACTTTCTAGACCAAATTAATATTACACAACTGCCTGATGGTGCAAAAGAGGAGTTGGATCGGCCTATTGCCCTTAATGAACTGGAGGAGGTTATTAAAGATCTTAAGAATAATAAAACCCCTGGCCCTGATGGGTATGTAAACGAGTTTTATAAAACTTTCAAGGATATATTGTCTCCTTTGTTACTAAAGGCGTATAACTGCATATTAGAAGAAAAGAAGCTGGCCCCATCATGGAGAGATGCCATTATAGTAGTTTTACATAAAGAAGGCAAAGATCCTTCTGAATGTGGCGCGTATAGACCCATCTCTCTCCTCAATGGAGATCTGCGCCTACTTTCATCTATGTTGGCCCGTAGACTGAATAAATATATCACTGAAATTATACATCCAGATCAAACTGGATTTATTCCTGGGCACTATTCAGGGAACAATGTGCGCAGACTGCTAAATGTCATGTCCTGTGCATCCACCCAGACTTCTGAAGCCATGGTCTTATCCTTAGATGCAGAAAAAGCATTTGACCGTGTGTCATGGAAATATTTATTTCAAACTTTGGTGCGGTTTGGATTTGGTAAGAAGTTTGTGTCATGGATCCGCATCCTTTATTCTGAACCTAGGGCTGCAGTTAGGGTCAATGGGCATTTATCAGAGCCCTTCAGTCTTGAAAGAGGTACACGCCAAGGCTACGTTTACATTACGTCGAATCAGCGGATCATCAGATTAACGTTCTTAAAACGATTCGCGTTGACACTAAAACCGTTAGCCGTGCACACAGCAACACCAATACGCGGATACGCTCGGCTCCGCAGGCATCCTGCGCTCCAAATCACTCCGCCCTGAACAGCGAGTGCCCTCTGGAGGGTGCGCACTCCGGCCCTGCGCAGCTCACAGAGCGCGCGAGTGAAGTGAACAAGCCACGATTCGGGACTGAGCCGCTGTGTGTGTGATCCCAGCGCATATCACTTATTACTTGCAAGTGGAAGGATGGCAAGCCTAAAGACAATCATAACTACACAATGGGCAGTATTTGCATCAGTATTTGCAGTATTTTCATACTTTTATACTCTTTAATGAAAGGTGATACAAGGCGGAAGTCTGCGCCGTTTTTCAGCAGTCGCGTCACATGACCAACGCCAGCGAATCAGGAAGGTGGATGTCACAGTGACGTTGTCCAATGAGACGCCAGCTAGAGCTCAGCACAGCGTATTCGCGTATTCTCAATGTTTACACAGCACCGGAGCTGATACGATCTAGATTGAATACGTGGACGCTGGCGGATTCCCGTTTCCCCGCTTTTTCAGGGGGGTTAATGTAAACGGACAGTGCGTCCGCGAAGAAAACGAGACAGATACGGTCTAGTGTAAACGTAGCCCAAGGCTGTCCTCTCTCTCCTGTGCTCTTTGCCCTTTGTATTGGGCCATTTGCTCAAATGATTAGAGATAGTTCAAATATAGTTGGAATAATGGCAGGAGACGAAGAACATAAAATCTCATTATACGCTGATGATGTTCTTTTGTATCTATCCAATTTGCCTTGCTCCATTTCTGCGTTGATGGATACTGTTAAACTGTTCGGACACTACTCTGGCTATAAGATTAATGTTAACAAAACAGAGGCGTTAGATATAAATAGATGTATTTCAAAACAAATTAAGGATAATAGTGGTTTTCGTTGGCCCGCTGAAGGTATTAAATATCTTGGCATTATAATTACTCCTTCACAAGACAAGTTATACAATGCAAATTATGATAAAATAATTAGACAAATCAAACAGGATCTAGCCCGTTGGTCATCTCTCCCCCTGTCCTTGCTAGGCCGAATAGAATCCATCCGTATGAATGTTCTCCCAAGGTTGTTATACCCATTTCAAATGCTTCCTATTCCTGTACCGAAGTCCATTTTTGATATTTTGGATAGGTTGATTTCCCGTTTTATATGGCAAGGTAGGCGGCCAAGAGTACGACTAAAAACGCTACAGCTCCCTAAATCTGAAGGGGGTCTTGCCCTACCTTGTCTGAAATTATATTTCTGGGCTGCACAGCTGAAGCCCTTCGTGGCTTGGATCACAAATGATATCTCCACCAGATGGCTGGACATAGAGGTATCACAGTGTGAATATACTCTACAACAATTAGCTTTCTCAAGTATTTCTCTGAAATCCTGTAGGGTAAGCATATGGTCTAAACACACCATTCAGATATGGAGGGAAGTACAGAAGAAATACAAATTAGCAAACTCAATTTCAAGTCTAACTTTAATTAAATCTACTCCCAACTTTAAGCCGTTGCAATTAGATGTAGGATTCAAACACTGGGCTAGATATGGCCTTACTTATATTCATCAGCTAATTGAGTCAAACAGGGTTAAGCCCTTTTCCCAAATTAAGGAAGAATTTGATCTTCCTAATACTGACTTCTTTAGATTTTTACAAATTAGGCAGTTTCTTAATAAACTTGAGAATCCTGAAAGAATCCTCTCACCATCGGCAATAGAACAATATTTTATTGGGGTTCAACTTGGTGTCTTTTGTAAGAAGACTATTTCATGTCTATACAATTGCCTCCAGAGTATGGAAACTTGTGATACACTATATATTAAACTAAAATGGGAGACAGAGCTTCAGCCAGATATTTCTCCAGACACATGGGCTGAAATTTGTACAGAGGCACACAAGGTGACATATTCGAATAGTTGGCGGGAATTCAGATGGAAAATGGTTGTTAGATTTTTTAGGACCCCATACATAACAGGGAAGTATGGATCTTCATCCTCTAGTTCTTGTTGGAGGGATTGTGGTGAGAGTGATTCGAACTTTCTTCATACCTTTTGGTCGTGTGTAAAGCTGAGGAAATACTGGGATGATATATTTTCTGCATTGGTTGATATTTTTCGTACAGATATCCCTAAAGAGCCCCTGTATGGGTTGTTGGGAGCGGTCCCTCAGGGCTTTGAATGTAGAGATGATATATACCTCTTACAAATCCTCCTAGTAGCAGCTGTCAAAGGGATCACTGTAAATTGGCTGAAACCTGCTGTTCCAACATTTCAATCATGGAAAGATAGAGTATGGGAAATATATAGGATGGAGGAGATAACTCACAACCTAAGGCTTCAGAAAGAGAAGTTCCTGAGGAGATGGTCTCCTGTATCGCTTATGATGTTTTGAGAAGAGCAAAGCCCCCCCCATTTTGTTGTCTGGATTTGGTTTTTGTTTTGGTTTTATGGTCTGTGTTTGTCTAGTGTCTCTTTAGTATCTGTATGGTTGCGGACTGTCTGTGATTTCTGTTTTTGATTAATAAAAAATAAGTTTAAAAAAAAAAAAGAAGCAGATAGACTTGAAAGAGGAGCACAAAACAGTTATGTGAGTTAACAGTACTACTAAAATATGTATCTCACTGTGTTATACAGTGTTTTGGTAACTAAAATGACCAGATTAGTTTTGTTCCTCTTTCTGGTAGTACATGGTTATGGCACCAATGATAACCATAACATTAGCAGAGTGGGATGGTGATGTGTCGTTCATGAACGATTCGTTCATTTTGAACTATTTTTTTTGTATAATTCAGCAGTAACGAGTCGTCTAAGGGAGTGATTTGTTCGTTTTGCTCCGGGCTACACATGCACCAAACAGGCTCAGCTTCATTTACGAGCAGGTCTTTTCATTAGGAGTCTCATATTTGCAACCCACCCCCCAACTGCCCTTACTCATGTACAAATTTGATCTGTTCCTGCTCACCCAAAAAAAACAAAAACCCTGACGTGACAAACAAAAACGATCCAGTGCCCCATTATGGTCCATATGTTATAACCCATTACCTGATCTGCAGTTTTAAAAGTTAGACTCGCCCAAATTCAAAGCTTCTGGAGGAAATAAAGTTAAATCTTGATTAATCCAGTAAAACCTGAAGTATAATTTAATTTAAAGAAATTAAAAGAAAACAAGTTGGACATGATAAGGGTAACAAAATCACGTTGTGAATGAAAACAAACCGTAAGTGAGTTTGGCACTGTTGTAAAATTCTCGTAAAATATTTTACGTCATTTGTGATGGTTAATGTGAATCGCACAAAAGAAGACTGCAACAGATGTCTGAATGAAAGGAAGATTCACCACAGATATTTATTTTAATGAGGTATTTGATCACCATTTCTCCGATTTCTGTGAATTCAGAGTCGAATAATCTGTAATTACATATGACGACGTGATTACTTTTACACACACACCTGCTGTACTTGGCTTCCCCGGAATTGCGTAAACAATAACACGGCTGGATCATGGAGATCAAATTAATTTTGTTGGAACTTCATTAATGTAACTCTTGAATAATTACTATAAAAATGATTATCTTCAACACATATTCAACTTGTCCCATTGGATAGGCAGATGCAGGTTTGACTTGTCCAGACCAAACATTTGGTTGTCCTGGACAGTCGGACTACCATTAATGTCGAGCCTTGCAACCAACAGAACACAATGCATGTCTTTGACCAATGAAGTCATCACTGTCTCCTTGGGTGCGTTTACTTTACGAATCATTCACGAACGACACATCACTATCTCACTCTGACCATATGACCATATACCACTAGAAAAAGGAAAAATGTTAATCTTGTCATGTTAGTTACCAAAACACTGTATAACACAGTGAGATACAAAGAGATACAAATTTTAGTCATAATGTTAATTCACACAACCGTTTTGTGCTCCTTTGTCAAGTCTATCAGCTGCTCTTCTCCATTTTGTCTGCGATTGCAGGTCCACAGTTTGATAAGATAAACTTTATTCATCCCTCGGTGGGGAAATTTACATGTTCCAGCAGCTCACAGACAGAAAGAGTCAGGAATTGCTGGGTTTCAGTCACATGACTTTTTTTAGTGGTTTTACCGGAAGCGAAATAGCTGGTGGTCTAAACGGCTGCCGTAGTGCAAACAACCAGTGATAACTTATCAGAGTATGCTCATAATCTAGAAGCTACTGCTCACTTAGATATATTCAGAAGATTGCTATGTGCAATGAAATCGACCCCTACAGTCTGGGAAGGAACGATTTATCATACGATCTCAAAAACTACCCTTCAGTCGAGTTCCCCAACATCTTGAACTATCTGGTGTTGCAGACATCCTTCTACATTGCAAAAGAGACGAAAGTGTGGAAGAGTTTGGAGACTTACATCTTTTTTGTTTGTGGCTGGGTAAAGGACCTCGGGATCAAGTCGCTGCCGAATGAATCCTGTATTGTTTTTACCCGTCTAAGTATGGGGAAGTTTAAGCTTTTCGTTCGCGTCTTTACAACAAAGCGCTGCAAGTGTAAACAAACAACAGTTCACTTGATTCTCACTTGTATTCGCTCTTATTTCTCCGGTAAATCATTCACAAAGATCATCAGAAACCCCTTTAAAGACCTGGATCTTAGGTGGTGTTTACATTAGACCGTATCAGCGGATCATCAGATTAACGTTTTTAAAACGATTCGCGTGCACACAGCAACGCCAATACACGGATACGCTCGGCTCCGCAGGCATCCTGCGCTCCAAATCACTCCGCCCTGAACAGCGAGTGCCCTCTGGAGGGTGCGCACTCCGGCCCTGCGCAGCTCACAGAGCGCGCGAGTGAAGCGCACGAGCAATGATTCGGGACAAATAGCAGGAAGTGAAAGTCCGCGCCGTTTTTCAGCAGTCGCGTCACATGACCAACGTGGCATGACCAACGCCAGCGAATCAGGAAGGTGGATGTCACAGTGACGTTGTCCAATGACGACGTCAGCTAGAGCTCAGCACTGCGTTTCCTAGTTCCTCAATGTTTACACAGCACCGGATCAGATACAAACTGGGTTGAATACGTGGGCCCTGGCGGATTCAAGTTGTTCCGCCTGTGGAGTCATTTCCCGGCGTTTTAATGTGCACGGACAGTGCATCCGTGACGAAAACGAGACGGATACGGTCTAATGTAAACACCACCTTAGTTAAACAAGACGGAGAAGTGATCACGGCGCACTGTAACTGTATGGCTGGGCAAGAATTTTGTCGCGACCTTCGTGCATATGGACTTTGTGAGGAATAAACAAAGAAACAGCTGGGAACTTTAGCGCTTTATGACTAAAAAAAAAAAAAAAGTACCGTAAAATAACACATAGCAAGAAAAGTAGTTGGAAAACACTAAGGACATGGCTGAGAGGGAGATACAAACCTTTCACCACTTGATCACTGCAAACTCGAGCATGCTTCGACTCGGCTCCCTTCGATTTCAGTGAGAGGTTCAAAAGCCACCTTTCTCGACATCTTTTTGTGAAATCCTGTGTTCGTTCACCCTTTTTTATTAGTTCATGGGGAACCCTGAAGAAACTTATCAGTTTTATGGTTTGATCGATTCGAACAACCTAAAACCACGCAAGCATAAGGCATTTTTCATGCAAGCAATGCACCTTCTCCGTACAAACACTTTGTCAACTGAGCTTTAGTAGACCACCAGCTAAAGTTCTGAATAACTAATGAGGCGGATGTGACGTCACGTGAAACCCAGCAACAGACAGTAACAAAAAAACCCAGCGTGCAATAAAAGTATAAAAAAAATAGTAATAAACTCAAATAAATAAAAAAGTAAAAACACAGACCATGTATGTAAATTATATGTTGGCCACGCCACTGCGCTTTTACAGACCAATCATAACAGGCCTAATTTGCATATTAGAATCCTTCAAACTTGCAACCTATCCGTTATTAAATGTGCCAATAAATCATGAAGTATATATTGAAATATTTTCAATTAATACATTTAAAGATTGATTAATGTATTTAATTATCAACGTATTTATTGAATGTTGTATTTATGGATTTATTGATGGATCGATTGACGTATATAATTAAAGATACGTCACAAAAAATCCTCCATCGTGTGGGTTTCCTCTGGGTGCTCCGGTTTCCTCCCACAATCTAAAGACATGCAGATTAGGCCAACCGGCTACTCTAAATTACCCACAGGTGTGAATGCGAGTCTGTGAGTGGCTGGCTGTCTCTGTTGCCCCTTTTCCACCAAAGCAGTTCCAGGGCTGGTTCGGGGCCAGTGCTTAGTTTGGAACTGGGTTTTCTGTTTCCACTGACAAAGAACTGGCTCTGGGGCCAGAAAAACCGGTTCCAGGCTAGCACCAACTCTCTGCTGGGCCAGAGGAAAGAACCGCTTATGTCGGGGGGGCGGAGTTGTTAAGACCAACAACAATAACAAGACCATGAAAGATCGCCATTTTTAAGCGACGAGAAGCAGCAGCTGTACAAACGCGAAGTCATCCATTATTATTATTGTTGTTGTTGCTGCTTCTTCCGTGTTGTTTTTGCTTCGATATTCACGCCAAGGTTTATGCAAACGTAGCGACGTAACTGACGTATACAACGACGTAACTGACGTATACAGCGACGTAATGACGTGGCTTCCCTTAGCACCGCGACCTATGGAAAAGCAAACTGGTTCTCAGCTGGCTCGCAAGTTGAACGAGTTGTGAACCAGCATCAGCCCCGAACCAGCCCTGGAACTGATTTGGAGGAAAAGGGGTATGTGTTAGTCCCATGCTAGACTGGCAACCTGTCCAGAGTGGACCCCACCTCTTCCCAGTGTCAGTTGGGATTGGCTCCAGCTTGCTTGCAACCCACAATGGATAAGGGGGTATAGATAATAAACGAATCATTGAATGTACAATTGGAAATGGGACGTGAAAGTGCCATTTCAAACACACCTCCTGAATTTTTTTGAAAAGCTGCGTCAAGAAATGCAAATTGACCCTTCCCACTAGACCAGAATGTCGATGCAAGGAATATTATTTTGATTTTTAGTCACTTATGTTACACATATATTAATGACCTAATAAAACTTTCAAATGTTACAGTAGTCCTTAATAATAAATCTGGAGTTTAAAAAAAATACAGTAGTCAAGGCTTGTGGCTGCAGAAAACTCAAAGTCCATTTAGGGCTGTTTGCCCATAAAGTTTAGGCACCCCTGCAGAAATCAGGAATGAAACTCTGTAAATTGATAACATTAATGATAAAAAAGTGCCTCACTGAATCTTAGTCCTTGTTAATTCTTGAAATAAAAATACATAATCCAAATCTACCTCTGGGCAGCACGGTGGTGTAGTGGTTAGCGCTGTCGCCTCACAGCAAGAAGGTCCGGGTTCGAGCCCCGTGGCCGGCGAGGGCCTTTCTGTGTGGAGTTTGCATGTTCTCCCCATGTCCGCGTGGGTTTCCTCCGGGTGCTCCGGTTTCCCCCACAGTCCAAAGACACGCAGGTTAGGCTAATTGGTGGCTCTAAATTGACCGTAGGTGTGAATGTGAGTGTGAATGGTTGTCTGTGTCTATGGCCAAGTTTACATTAGACCGTATCTGTCTCGTTTTCTCCGCGGATGCACTGTCCGTTTACATTAAAACGCCTGAAAACGCCGGGAAACGGGAATCCGCCAGGGTCCACGTATTCAATCCAGATCGTGTCTGGTCCGGTGCTGTGTAAACATTGAGAATACGCGGATACGCTGTGCTGAGCTCTAGCTGGCGTCGTCATTGGACAACGTCACTGTGACATCCACCTTCCTGATTCGCTGGCGTTGGTCATGTGACGCGACTGCTGAAAAACGGCGCAGACTTCCGCCTTGTATCACCTTTCATTAAAGAGTATAAAAGTATGAAAATACTGATGCAAATACTGCCCATTGTGTAGTTATGATTGTCTTTAGGCTTGCCATCCTTCCACTTGCAAGTGGTAAGTGACGCGCATGCCCGACATGCACTGAGATCACACACACAGCGGCTCAGTCCCAAATCACTGCTTGTGCACTTCACTCGTGCGCTCTGTGAGCTGCGCAGGGCCGGAGTGCGCACCCTCCAGAGGGCACTCGCTGTTCAGGGCGGAGTGATTTGGAGCGCAGGATGCCTGCGGAGCCGAGCGTATCCGTGTATTGGCGTTGCTGTGTGCACGCGAATCGTGTATTGGTGTTGCTGTGTGCACGCTAATCGTTTTAAAAACGTTAATCTGATGATCCGCTGATACGGTCTAATGTAAACCCCACCTATGTGTCAGCCCTGTGATGACCTGGCGACTTGTCCAGGGTGTATCCCGCCTTTCGCCCGTAGTCAGCTGGGATAGGCTCCAGCTTGCCTGCGACCCTGTAGAACAGGGGTGTCAAACCTGATCCATAAAGGGCCTTGTGGCTGCAGGTTTTCATTCCAGCCATGCAGCAGCACACCTGACTTGGCTCATTCAATCAACTGAACTGTCTTCACACAGTCAAATACTTGCAGCCACACCCACCCTTGATTAAAGGGTGGGTGTGTCAGTTGATTGAATAAGCCAAATCAGGGTGCTGCTGCATGGCTGGAATGAAAACCTGCAGCCACACGGCCCTTTATGGATCAGGTTTGACACCCCTGCTGTAGAAGGATAAAGAGGATAGAGATAATGAGATGAGAAATCTACCTCTAAATTACTTCTAGAGACTTTTGTTTGCTTGATTTATTCGGTAAATAATGTAAAACATAAATACAAAGACATTAAGAACCAGGATAACACATGAAAATGAAAGCACTTATTTCCAATGTGGTCCTCAGAATCACATAACTATCATGGACATTACTTAAAACACACACACAAGAAACCAAAAGTTATTAAAAAAAGAACAAAAACTAAAAATATCAGACACAAGTTGAATGGTCCCAGTTTGATAAACTGCACTGAAGGCTTGCACAAGATATTCACTTCAGTTAAGAAGAGTTTCTAAAATATTGGCACCTTCAAACTAAAAAGGGGGGGGGGGGGGGGGGAATAGGAGAAACTCAACTGTTATTTACAAAAGTTTAATCACATAAAGCCCCTTGTGTCTGTTCTAGTGTTAATTCAGCCTTCGAATCCAAGTGCCATGCATTAGGAGTGTAAACAGTGATCTTACCTGTGCTGCAAAGCTACAAGCCCCAGTGTTATAATCTGAGCCACCTCCAGCTGTGTTGGCCACTCGCCTGCAGCAACACAACCGAAAACCCCACATTCCTCTCCGATACCAGACTCCTCAAACTCCATGACCAAAACACAACTCCAAATTCCCCCCCAAAATCTACAAAAATCTACAAATCTTCACTCCCCACGCGGCTCAATAATCTCCCAGTCCGACCACGTGTCGCCTCAGGCAGCCGTTTAGCCCGGAATGTACCAACTACAGAAACAGGGGGGTTCGAATGGGCTGGAAAACACACTTGTGAGCGCTAAAAAAGTTTAGTACAAATAATCAAACGTGTGCAAAGTTAACTAAACAGAACAAAAAGTGGAATTAAAATCTGTTCAATTTGGACCAAACTACTCCCTAATAGATATCACAGATATCTTTAGGAGAATTTGCAGAGTTTTGAAACAGGAAACTGCTTCCAAGAACAAAAAAGACACGAGACTTTTTTCCCCACGTGGTGAATGAAGATGACGTCAGAGACTTTTTTTTTTTAAATAAAGTGTCGTAAAATCTCTCGTGCTTCTTTCATTTAGAGCTTGAGCTCACTACTTACAGGTGCTTTAAGTTCATTTGTTATATTGTGTAGCTTGTTGTCTGCGCTGGATGATCATTTTCTGTGTTTTTTTTTGCAGGATAACGGAGTTGTAACCGAAATGGCGTCGACAGCAGGTATGTAGTTGTGTGTACAGCTTGCACTGCAGTGTGTGTGATGTTTTATCCAGAGTGCAGTGACTGCATGAAGGAGTGTTGAACTGAAAATAACCTGACAACTTGAAAGTTTGTGTCCTTATTCTGTTAATTGGGTACTTGATTATTTTTTTTTTTTGCATTATTATGCACTAACTAGTACTAAAGGGCTGATTTTGTCTTTTTGATATTGTCAGCACAGGAAGTTTTGATCACGTGTTACATAACACAATTCATAATTCATGGAGGAAGATCATTATGGTTTGATCAGATTTGGTGCATTATCAGAATTGGACATTTTTAGGTCTTGATCAGTTCATCTACTAAGCATGTAATGGGAAGTAGTACTGCTTGTTAAATGAAGAGAGAATTTCCACCTGAACAGCAAATATTGAAAGTTTGGGAATTTTTTATTTTTTTTTTGATAAAAGCTTCAAAACCACTTGTATCATTCTTACATGAATCACCCACAGTAATGGGGGAAACTACATAGAATTATGTGAACATGCAGATTTATAATTGGGTCCCTGGTAGTAAGAAGAAAAATGTGTTGGCTACCACCAGAGTTGCCCGTCCCTGATGTACTTCATGAATGTGTACCTGGCAAACTACTCCCCATTTTTTTTTCTTCTTTTAATAATGGGCTTCAGCTGCATAAAAACCTGGTGCATGTTGGAGCATGTGATCCATCTAAATTCACAACTCTATTGGTCTTGTTGTTGGGGGAGGAGTCTTGTTTTGCCTGTTTCCTTCCACATGTTTTAGGAAGGACACGACATGATCCACAGTAGGCTTGTGGATTTTTTTTTTAGTCAGTTTAACACCCCCCCCCCCCCATGTGTATACATCAATAAGCCATTACATCGAAACCACTGACTGGTGATATGAACAATCTGAACAACTTTGACACGGGTTAAATTGTGATTGCTAGACGACTGGGTCAAAGCACTTCCAAAACAGCAGGTCTTGTGGGGTGTTCCTGGTATGTAGTGGCTCGTACCTATCAAAAGTGGTCCAAGGAAGGGCAACTGGTGACAGGATCATGGATGCCCAAGGCTTATTGATGTGTGTTTGGAAGCAACAGCTAGTTTATCTGGGCTGATTGTATAGAAGAGCTACTGTAACACATTACTGAAAAAAGTTAATGCTGGCTATGATGGAAAGGTGTCAGAACAAACAGTGGCTCACAGCTTGCTGTATAACCACAGATTGGTCAGGATACCCATGCTGACCCCTGTCCACCACTGAATGTACCTACAATAGGCCTGTGAGCATCAGAACTAGACCATGGAGCAGTAGAAGAAGGTGGCCTGGCCTGATGAGTCACGTTTTCTTTTACATCATGTGGACTATTGGTTGCCTGTGTGTCACTTACCTGGGGAAGAGATGGCACCAGGATGCACTATGGGAAGAAACCAAGCTGACAGAGGCACTGTGATGCTCTTGGCAATGTTTTGCTGTGAAACCTTGGGTCCTGACATTTCATGTTAATGGCACTTTTGACCAGGGCTTTGAACCAGAATTTTTTTCCTATTGGTTCGTTCCGAACAGAAACGGAATTTTAATGTTTCCGGTTTGGGGTTCCACCATTAAATAGACGTTCCCGAACCGGTTAGAACAAAAAAATTTCGTTCCCGGAACGGTTAATTACGTTCCCTGTCAGCTGTTTAACAAATGGCTATAAAATTATGTCTCTGTCTCATCCAGCTTAAGCCAAATGTAGGCTAATTCTATTACAACCTTCATTAAATAAGACAAGAAATAATTCAAAACAATTATTATTTCAAACGTTGGCGATTTGGATTCTCAGTATGTCTTCCCATCTACACAAACAGAAAAAGTGCCAAAAATGAAAGATAATTCGTTTAGTGTGTTACCAAAGGCTAGTCAGGCCCTATAGAGGGCTACCGCATGACGTCACCGCGCCGCGAGATTTTGTTAGGCGCCATATTGGAAGACCAAGTACACATCTATGCAAGTGCATGCATGCATGCATACATACATACATACATACATACATAAACTACACCTGAAATGTAGCCAGGGCCGGTTCTGCCCTAATCTGGACCCGGGTGCAACATCGCACAATCCCCCCCCAAAAAAAACATTCTAAATCAGGACAACCATCATATAACTATAAACATTTTATATCAACTATTTTAACTAAATGGGCTATAATAAATAAGCCTGCAGGCAGCCACGGCGGGCTGCCTCAGAAAAGTAACCATTTGTCCTACCTTAAAACTCGTTTTGCATTTTCTGCCTCCTTTTTTGTATTTTCAACCCTCCGTTTATTTTCTTTCCTTTTCTGAAAACCTGATTTGTGTCCAGACATTTTGTTGTGCTACCAACGAACTAACTCGTCAGGTCTCGTCTCTCGAGCCCGTGATGATTCCCGTGGGAGGGGCAACAATTGATACATTTTTACAAACAGCCAATAGGGAGGTTGCAACGTTCAGGCTCTTCTTTGCTCAGACACTCAGTAATTCACTTATCACATGGAGACGTGATAGTAGTCCACCTTCCCGCTCTCTCCATTCAGTCAGCGACCGTCACACAGGAAGTGAACCCCAGCGGGTCATAGAAACTTGCGCAGGAGAAGAATTACTTTTTTTTTTTTTTTTTTTATTTGTAGGCTACGGAAACTTTGAGGAACTAAATAAAAACCGGTATTAACCGGTTACCATTATTTTTAATAAGCGTTTCTGTTCCGGAACATAAAAAATAATAAAGTTTCTGGTTTCGTTTCTGTTCCATGTGAAATAGAAAGTTCCCGGTTTTCGTTTTCGTTCCTTGAACCGGTTCAAAGCCCTGCTTTTGACACATACCACCTACTGAAACGTTGCAGACCAAGTATGCCCCCTTCATGGCAAGTGTTCCCTAATGGCAGTGGCCTCTTCCAGTAGGATAATGTGCCCTGCAAAAATTATTCAGGAAAGGTTTAAGGAACATGACCGAGTTCCAGGTATTGACCTGGCTTCCAAGTTCTCCAGATCTCAATCCATCTGTGGGATGAGATGAACAAACAAGTCCAATCCACAGAGGCCCCATCTCACAGCTTACAGGACTTGGAGGATCTGCTGATAATGTCTTTGTGCCAGATACCACGGCACACATTTAGAGGTTGTGTGGATCCCATGCCTTGATGTGTCTGTTTTGGAGGCACAAGGTGGACCTATAGAATATTGGGCAGGTGGTTTTAATGTTATGGCTAATCTGTGTGTGTGTGTGTGTGTGTGTGTGTGTGTGTGTGTGTGTGTGTGTAATGATGGCTGACAAGGCGCATGGCACGGAGTTGGCTATAAGCCATGTACGATGAGTTTGAGTGGAATAATTTTTATTCTATCCACATTCACTGGACTCTGAGAAATGGAGCATTTTTTTTTAAATAAATACAAAATGTCTGACAATTTTTGCTTGGTGGACACGTGACACATTGCATACATGCATAGTAAAATATTAATTTTCTTTTTCTTTGAGCTTTTGGACCAGGCTTAAAAAAAAAACCTCTAAGCTTTAATGCTTAAAGATGACGAATGTAAACAAGCCTGTGAAATGACCGTAGCAATTTGTGAAATGCTACAATTCTTGATCTGTTATTACCATCCAATATTCATTCCATATTTTGTTGCCTTTTGTATTTTTGGGTTGTTTTCGAGTATGGTTTTCATTTCGTCCTTGGTTGGTTCAGCTATGTGATATGCCATTTTTGGTTTTCTCTCCTCACGGTACGAGTTGATAGCCAAGTAGTTGAGTAGCCGATTTTTATTTATATATATATATATATATATTTTATTTTTAAAGGGTTTTTGATTCAAAATGCCCCCCCCCCCCCCCCCCCCAGTGTTTCCTTATTAAGCATTAATTGCAAATGTGCTTGCACAAAAGAACTGGTCAAGGATGAAAAATATCATTTCTGCTTGGGGGGGGGGGGGCAAATTGGCCTTGTGTCCGTCTTTCGATTAGGAGATTGCGAGTTCTGCTCGTGGTTGGGTTATACCAAAGACTATCATAAAAATGGTATCTACTGCTGTCTGGCAAGGCATGCTGCAATACAGATGCAAGTGGGGAAGTCAAACTCTCGTGTTTACCAGAGGACTAGCTCCCCACTGTAACCCTAGCTGTATAGGCAAGAGGCTGAGGGCTATTGAAACGGAGATTGGCGCTGCACCTGTACACCTCAAAGAGCTGGTTAGTACTGGGACAGGAGATTGCCTGGGAAGACCAGATTCTGGCATAAGAGGGACTTTGACTTGAGGGGGACAATAAACATGATTTCCCCCCCAGAACATTTCCTGAAAGGGACATAAAGATATGTGTCCCCCCCATTCATTCATTATGTCAAACATTCTTGTGGGAGGCAGTGGATTAAACCACTGTGAGGTAGGGCTGAATGATTTTAAGAAAAAATTGAATTGCTTTTTTTTTTTTTTTCTGGCAGATAGTTCGATTTCAACCACGATTTTTTTTTCTTTAAATCGAGTTTCAGTGTAAATTAATTAATACAATGAATTCCATAAAGCTAATGCAAGAATGAAAACTGAGGTCAACAGATTTCAAATGTAGACCTGTTTATTAATATTGAGTGCCTGAGGAACAAGTTATAACAACTTAAAATAGAGAGCCATCTTTCTTAAGTAAACTTTTGCTTCTTTTACTTTTCCCATCTACAACATATCGGACATAAAAGAAGGTTGATCAATGGCTCAGCAGCATCAAAATATTGCACTTTTGTAAAAGAATGTACATAAGCATTATAAATTATAACTAGAGCCAACAATTCCCCTGTGGAAAATTGAGTGATGCAGTGCGCGTAGCAGTCGCTATTGCAGGAGCTGCATTGTACTGTGTAAATGTGTGACTTGCCCCGATGCTGAAAGCCTGTGTCTGAGAGGGAACAGCCCCTCCCTCCTGTGTGTGTGAGAGCGAGCAGCCCCTCCCCCACCCGCGCGCTGAGTGCAGAGAGGCACACAAAGTAGGGGTGTTCACACGGCAACTTTTACTCCGGTGTAGCACTGGGGCTGCCCTGGTAGAGCGTTCACACGGTACAAAGTTATACCAGTGTAGCCCCTGAAAGCTGCTTAAACCAGTGCAAATCTAACCCTGCTCGGGAGGTGGTTTAAGAAATTTACTCTGGAGTAAATGCTAGTTTGCAGGGCAGCACCGATTATAAAATGGGACGTCTGAACGCTACAGGGGTAGACTCGCTATGTGTGAGGAGAGTTGATTACATGCGGGCATTGCATAACTTGCATCCTGGTATTTTGCGCTTCCAAAATGGCGAATATCTACAACAGAACTGCGTGTCTTCCAGTGTTGCCAGATTGGGTGGTTTTAAGTGCATTTTGGCGGATTTGAACATATTTTGGGCTGGAAAACGTCAGCAGTATCTGGCAACACTGGTGTCTTCATCCACGTTGTTTTCCCGGCGCTTGGTGTTGCCATGACAACCGGGAAAAGGAAGTACATTTTCACGCATGCGCATATTTCATTTCCGCATTATTACTATCGTTTTCGTTTTTAAAACACGGCAGTTTTTGCACGGTCGCAAAAACTGCCGTGTGATCGCAAGTGGGGCTGCACCGATGCTAACACGCTTCTCTCTAGTAAGCAGGTTTGTGACGTGTGAACGCTCCACAAAATTTACACTGGTGTAAGAGAGATATATATATATATATATATATATATATATATATATATATATATATATATATATATATATATATATATATATATATATAGATGCAAATATGTGCCGTGTGAACACCCCTAGTGCAGTTTTTCCTCAGAGTGCTCCCTCCAAACAACGGGGATTTACACGAAAATGGAAGGAGATATTCACAAAATTCTTTAACATTGAGTGCCACAAGGCTCTCCTGAACACATTGATGTAATTTTTTTTTTTTTGTTTGTAGTGTAAAAAATGAGGACAATTTATTGACGAAACAAAACATGGGTCAGTTTAGGAGCACTGAGAAAAACCACGGCTTTGACGATCCCAAAATCGTGTTGTCTGAGATCGCGATTTTTCGGTCGAAAACGATAGATCGTTGAGCCCTACTGTGAGGTGTATATTGGTGAGGGTTGGAAATAAACATTGTAGAAAATTGTGTGCAACTTGTGCATCTCCTTTCTTTTATTCATTATATTGTTTTGCATAATTATTTTCCCCAAAGATAAATTGGGGGGGGTTCATTGTCCAGGGAGTTTCTACCTATTGAACAGGTCATCATTTTAATGAGTTCATGTTGCTTTGCTGTGCTGTTCCCGATCACTTTGTAGAACTGAAGCTCGGCAAAAAGCTCAGTGAGGGCAAGACCAAGCAGATCTTTGAGCTTGTGGACATGCCAGGTCAGGTTCTGGTCCAGTCGAAAGACCAGATCACAGCAGGCAATGCAGTGAGGAAAGACCAGATGGAGGGCAAGGCAGCAATCTCCAACAAGACCACCAGCTGCATCTTCAAGCTACTGCAAGAGGCTGGTAAGCTTGGTCACAGGGTGAACAGCTGCTTCATTGTCACCTTCATATAGTCTATGATGTACTATTAACCTTTAAACAGCACCACAGTTTGTCCAGTCTGCAACATTTAATCATGTTTTCTTCCTGGTTTTATCAGGGAAAGCTCAAAGATTTCCCTGATAAAACCAGGTAATACTGGTTGTAGTAGTACAATGTAAAGCCTGAACACCAGGATTAGTACGGTTCTAATCCTGGTACTACTTTGAGTCAATATTCAAAGTTGTCTCTTCTGAGTTGTTTTCACTGATGTCACTATGACCAATGCAGTTACCCACAATAGAGCATGGGATTTTTGTAACAGTGCAGCCATTTTGGTTCCCTTGCTAAATGCCAAATGGCTTGATCCTGTCATGCAGATCTTTAGTTCGTTAAAACACATGAAATACTCACTCATGTCCTCCATTCAACTCCCTTCACCAGTTTGTATACAGGTACCTTTAACTGTGTGGAGATCTTTCTTGGAACATCTTTAAACCTTGTCAATATTGTTAAATTATTTAAAGTGAGACAGCCTTTCGATTTTATAAAATCGGTGAAATTTAGTTCCCTCTGAAATGTGGTCATTATTTTGTGAGATATTACAGAAACGCATCAGGCCATTCTGTGGCTGGGAAGCTATTTAATTTGAGAGGATTCCTTAGCAAATGTGCATGAAATCACTCGCTTCATGCAGTCAAGCAGACAGAGGAAGTCTGTGTGCACATCTGCAGGTTTACCTTCTTTTGGGTTTTACAGCAGCTGGCATCCAGTGTTCCATTACTGCCTTTTACAGGTTTACCTTTGACTGTGCACTGACGGTTACATCATTCTGTCGCTAAACGAACAGCTGATCACACAGAGGTGCTCGCTGACTGCTGATATTTATTAATTTGGTCCTGCGTTTCCTTTCCTTCAACAACGTCGTCTTGCTTTATTGTAGTTGGGCTTTCATGTTTCATTCGCACACTCGTGTCCTCCATTTATCTCTTGTTTCAAGTTTGTATCCGACAATGCCTTGGTTGAACAGGGAAAGCCCACCACGTGATGCATGATGTAGTATCTTGAATTGGGTCATGGTGAAGCAGGAAAAACTAGCAGAGAACTTGGTCACGTGACCCCAAGTATAAAATTTTCCAAGTCTGTGATTTTGAATTCAGTAGCTTTTGGTCCACTGAACAAAAATAATTGGGTGTCAGGGAAAATTTATTTTTATGACAGACACTTGAATCTGAAAAGCAGTCTACCTTTTAAGTGGTACATCTCAAAGCTTCTGTGGTGATGTGAGGTTGATTGAGTTAAATGGTGCATAATTTTTCATTTTACAATGATGAACTGTAAGCGACGTGAGGTAATCAAGGATCAGTAGTTCAGAATTCGCCATATGAAGTCATTGGTGACATTTTTACTTTGCCATAAACAAATTAAAAGGGGGGGGGGAGGTTTATCAAGCCCGCCGCTCTTCAGTTGTGCTATCCTTACAATTAATGGTGGTCTTCGATAACCAACTCCTTTCTTCAGATAATGAGTCTCATGAGTCATAACTTTTGAAGAATCATGACTTGTTTTGTCTACCTGGTGGGTCGGAACATCCGCTTGTGTACGCAGTGTAACAGTCTTTGCACAGAGATGTAGTATTTGTGTAGGGGAATCAAAATGCCAAGCAGAAAGTATATACTTTTGTGACATTCACATGAAAACAAAGAATAACACTGGCCTAATTCAGACACATCACCCTTTAATGCATCACTTCTAGTTAATTGGAGAAACGGTAGCCTGTCTCTGTAGCTCATGAGAACACCACCGTATTTGTTAAATCTTTATCTTGTGACTCGTGCTTTCTTCAATTAGATATGATTCACATGCCTGCATATCCATTCATGCTCACTTGGTCTGTCTATTGTCAGTCTTGGCCAGCTTTAATCTTTCATGGCTAATGAATGCAGCATGAGTTTATTTATTTATTTTTTTCCCCCAGACTGCTTGGTGGAGAAGGGGGGGACGACACTAATCACTTTTTACTAGTGTAGCTTTTTAGTACTGAAATGTTCCATCAAATCTGAGGAATGTGAGAGAATCTGGACTCTGTCCATCCACAAAGTAGCGGTTTATTGAAACCCTTGCATGTCATGCACATCAGTAACTTCATACCACATGCTTTGAATTTTGTATTTATACTTTTGAATATACAGTTCATCGCTGTATCCATGTCTTTTGTTCTGTCAGGAATTAAGACTGCATTTGTAAAGCAGCATTCGGAGACGGCATTCATAGCCAGCCACTGTGAGATGATCCCCATCGAGTGGGTGTGTAGACGCATCGCCACAGGCTCCTTCCTTAAAAGGAATCCAGGTGTCAAAGAAGGCTATCGCTTCTCACCGCTGAAGATGGAGATGTTTTTCAAGGTGTGTCTCGGCTGGTGGTTGGACAAAGCATAGCTGACAGTTCATGCCTCCCTGCTAACACTTCATTCTGAAGACTGTGGTCTGGTCAATACGTTGCTACATGCTTATTAGAGAACATTGAGTGCAGCTTGATGACAGGATTGTCCCATGCTGTTATCACTGGAGTATTGCATCAGGTTGCTGATGAAATAACACGGCTTGGCAATTTGTTAAAACGAAGCAGCTTGGCTTTCAGATAAATCATAGTTGGCACCTTTGGTGGTAACTATATAATTAGTTCTTTGCTCAAGATTTCATAATCTAGATCACTGTTCGTGATCTACTCCTCTGACAGACCTTTACTCCAAATTTGATTTAATGGAATGTGGTTCACATGCATGTTTCCTTGCAGGATGATGCCAATAATGACCCGCAGTGGTCTGAGGAGCAGCTATTAACAGCTGGCTTTGAGTTGGCAGGTGTGACAATTGGCCGCTGTGAGGTGGACATTATGAGTAAGAGCACAGTGGCCATCTTTGAGGTCCTGGAGAAGGCCTGGGCCACCCAGAATTGCACTCTGGTGGATATGAAGGTACTTGAAGATAATGGACTAGGGTATATTTTGGCACTCGTTTGATGCTGTGCAGTGTTATCCCAGCATGGATAAATTCTGTTGTGTTTAAGATCGAGTTTGGTGTGAATGTAACAACCAAGGAAGTTGTGCTGGCTGATGTGATCGACAATGACTCGTGGAGACTGTGGCCGGCTGGAGATCGAAGCCAACAGAAAGACAAACAGGCAAGTTTCGCAATGCAAGACTGGCTTTACCTGAAGCCTTATGAAAAAGCCCTATGAACATTCCTCCCCCCCAGTGTCACTTTGCTTTGTCATGTTTGACAACGCTTCAAGTTCCCAGACCAACCCCCCCCGCACATTTCTGATAATTGCCTCCTTTAGCCTATTATAAGGATGTCAAGGGGAAGAAAAAAAAGGCATGTGATCATGCATTTTAACAATTTTTGTCCTGTGTAGATGTAGTTTATGTACTTCAGAAATGCATTTGCTATATCCTCTAATGCAGCAGCAGTTGGATTTTTCTTTTCCCAACAAATTCTGATGGATCCTTACTAGGTGCAGTCAAGTTTAACCTTGTTTTTCTCAATTGCTTGTGCAGGTATATCGTGACTTGAAAGAGGTCACACCTGAGGCCATGCAGATGGTCAAGAGGAACTTTGAATGGGTGGCTGAAAGAGTACAGGTATGTGTACACACAGACGTGCACTTCATTCTATTACAGCACTGTTATTGCTGGCAGTACTCGATACTTGAACTGTATCTTGTTGTTTTGCTCTGAATGCATAGAACACCAAATATTGCCTCACGTGATAGAATAAGTCTTAATGATCAGACAGTTAGAATCCAGGGTTTTTTAGGACGTTAAACATTTACATTTAGCTTGCTGAAATTGCACAATTTGCCCAGTTGCTCATGTTAACTCCAGATCTGTGTACTTGCCCTTCTTAACCTTTAATAAAATCCATGTCTTTCACAACAGACTTCAGTCTCTGTGAGCATTGACCTTTTTGGGTTGACTAGTGGGGTGGGTGGTATTTATTTATTTAAAAGTAAAGTAATTCCCTCTGAGAACATCAGTGTTTTTCTGCATTTTCAAATCAGAATTCATTAGCATTGTTAGTCATTGGCCCATGTGTAAGCAATAGTATATGGTAACTACATTGGCTCCAGCAAGTGGCTTAATGCAATGTTTCCCAACCTTTCTTGAACCACAGCACATATTTTACATTAGAAAAATCCCACGGCACACCACCAAATGAATCACAAAGTGCATACAGTGGGGCAAAAAAGTATTTAGTCAGCCACCAATTGTGCAAGTTCTCCCACTTAAAAAGATGAGGCCTGTAATTTTCATCATAGGTACACTTCAACTATGAGAGACAGGATGGGGGTAAAGAATCCAGTAAATCACATTGTAGGATTTTTAATGAATTAATTGGTAAATTCCTCGGTAAAATAAGTATTTGGTCACCAAACAAGCATGATTTCTGGCTCTCACAGACCTGTAACAACTTCTTTAAGAGGCTCCTCTGTCCTCCACTCGTTACCTGTATTAATGGCACCTGTTTGAACTTATCAGTATAAAAGACACCTGTCCACAACCTCAAACAGTCACGCTCCAAACTCCACTATGGCCAAGACCAAAGAGCTGTCAAAGGACACCAGAAACAAAATTGTAGACCTGCACCAGGCTGGGAAGACTGAATCTGCAATAGGTAAGCAGCTTGGTGTGAAGAAATCAACTGTGGGAGCAATTATTAGAAAATGGAAGACATACAAGACCACTGATAATCTCCCTCGATCTGGGGCTCCACGCAAGATCTCACCCCATGGGGTCAAAATGATCACAAGAACGGTGAGCAAAAATCCCAGAACCACACGGGGGGACCTAGTGAATGACATGCAGAGAGCTGGGACCAAAGTAACAAAGGCTACCATCAGTAACACTATGCCGCCAGGGACTCAAATCCTGCAGTGCCAGACGTGTCCCCCTGCTTAAGCCAGTACATGTCCAGGCCCGTCTGAAGTTTGCTAGAGAGCATTTGGATGATCCAGAAGAGGATTGGGAGAATGTCATATGGTCAGATGAAACCAAAATAGAACTTTTTGGTAAAAACTCAACTTGTTGTGTTTGGAGGAGAAAGAATGCTGAGTTGCATCCAAAGAACACCATACCTACTGTGAAGCATGGGGGTGGAAACATCATGCTTTGGGGCTGTTTTTCTGCAAAGGGACCAGGACGACTGATCCATGTAAAGGAAAGAATGAATGGGGCCATGTATCGTGAGATTTTGAGTGAAAACTTCCTTCCATCAGCAAGGGCATTGAAGATGAAATGTGGCTGGGTCTTTCAGCATGACTATGATCCCAACCACACCGCCTGGGCAACAAAGGAGTGGCTTCGTAAGAAGCATTTCAAGGTCCTGGAGTGGCCTAGCCAGTCTCCAGATCTCAACCCCATAGAAAATCTTTGGAGGGAGTTGAAAGTCCGTGTTGCCCAGCGACAGCCCCAAAACATCACTGCTCTAGAGGAGATCTGCATGGAGAAATGGGCCAAAATACCAGCAACAGTGTGTGAAAACCTTGTGAAGACTTGCAGAAAATGTTTGACCTCTGTCATTGCCAGCAAAGGGTATATGACAAAAGTATTGAGATGAAATTTGTTATTGACCAAATACTTATTTTCCACCATAATTTGCAAATTCTTTAAAAATCTGACAGTGATTTTCTGGATTTTTTTTTTTTCCCCCTCATTTTGTCTTTCATAGTTGAGGTATACCTATGATGAAAATTACAGGCATCTCATCTTTAAGTGGGAGAACTTGCACAATTGGTGACTGACTAAATACTTTTTTGCCCCACTGTATATAATCATTTAGTCTCAGTTTACTCGCAGTTTACATGTCGTCAATACGTCTGACGATTATATTATTTGAGAGGGGGACTTAGGCTGTTTCTTTAAGAGCACCAGGGCCGAGCATCTCATTTATGATGAATTTTTCAGGCAGGTAGTATTAATGTTTCTGCCATGGTGTGTGGCTGTTTTGATCTGGTGAGGAGTTCAGCAACTTTGAGAGCTCTCTCATTCATCTTTTGTGGTTTTCCTCAATAAAGCTGCTGGTTTCTCAGTCTGTTCACGTATTTGAACAAAATAGTCTGTGTTTTTGTTTGGAGATGGTGTTTAAGTTTGCTTGGAACCATGGTGCTGTTGGACAGCTTTTCCCCACACAGCAAGCATAAGAGTCTGCTCGGTTGGTTCCCCAGTAAAAGTAAATCCAAAGGAAAAATAACTTTCATTGTATTGTCTTGAGCTCACCTTTTTTGCTTTCTATTGACCACTACTCATACTTGGGCCTTCATCTGGGTAAGAATTTTCTCCAGGACCCAGTTCAGATTGTGTACTTTTTTTTTTTTTTTCTTTTCAAATATTTATCCATCGCTGTCACACTCAAAGCATTTACTAATTGTACTGTTTGAATGGCAACAGGTAGATGCACAGGTTAATCTGCTGCCATCTAGTGTAAAAGTATTTTAATTGTTCTGCCAGTCCCTATACATCGTTGGCATAGATGAACGAAGACAAGTTATTTGCAGTAAATTAATTTTTGGACCAATTAAGTGAAATTGGACAATTTCCCACGGTACACCTGATCTCTCATGGCACACTAATGTGCCGTGGCACAGTGGTTGGGAATCACTGGCCCAATGGCAGTCCTGCACCAAGAGCACTTTCATATTCGACTCTGTACCCAGGAATGATGCTGGGCTCACTTATAGGAGGGGCTCAGCCACAGGTTTGTTTTCACATAGAAGAGTTCTGAACCATAGATCAATTGCACAATTCTGTTTGGCACTTTTCAAAATGGTACATACTAGGCTCGTTCATTTGTTTTGGATTTTGAATCATTGTGTTGGTACCAGATTAAAATGTGGTGTGGAATTTTATGCATGCATGCATGGCCATTTTATAAGATTTTTAGCCATGCAGGTTGGTACGAGACCAGAATTCTGCTTGTAACTTGCAACTTTGTGCCTTTAGCTGCTCCTGGAGCCACAGGCAAGTGGAAGAGTTGTTGTACTGATGGGCTCCACATCTGACATGGCTCACTGTGAAAGGATTCGTAAAGCTTGCGACTCCTACAGGATCCCCTGCTATCTCAGAGTCACCTCTGCACATAAAGGCCCTGACGAGACGCTCCGCATCAAATCTGAATATGAGGGTAAGACAAGGGGAAATGTGTGCAGAACAGTGGTTTGTAGTAGTTTACATAAGGCTTGTAATAGTTTGTGTAAGTTGGCAGTTTGAGTTTTTATAGAACGTGCACAAGTGAAGTTGTATTGTCATCACGGTCTCTAAGAATTCCCAGTCTTATGTTTTACTGTGGGTTTTTTTTTTTTCTATTTCCTCAGGTGATGGTGTCCCTACCATTTTTGTAGCTGTTGCAGGGAGGAGTAATGGTTTGGGTCCAGTGATGTCAGGAAATACGGTTTACCCTGTCATCAACTGTCCTCCTGTTACATCTGACTGGGGTGCTCAGGACATCTGGTCATCTTTACGCATGCCCAGTGGTAAGGCTTCCTCTGTTGCATTTGGTCAAGGTACTTCAAGGACCCTGGACTGAAGAATAAAGCACAAGTACATTACCTTAGTGCTAAGATGCTTAAATACTGCAATCTGTCCAACTATATTAAAGTGCTGTTATTACAACACTATCAATAAACATAAAGGTTAATGTACACAACTAATGTTGCATAAATGTCCAATGGTGTGGTTTTATTTTGCAATCTAGAAGTATCGCTACAAAGAGCCTGCAAACTGGTTTGTTTTGCTGTGACCGTTTCACTGCTGGTGCTTGCTGTAGATTTGCAATCATGATGCAGTGTTGTGGTATAATCGGAGTATGAAAGCATGGTGTAGGGAATATGACCTCATGGCTTTGTTTTCAGAGTCAGCAGATCGGGATGTTCAACTATTGTTTCGTTACTAATCCCACTGCAGGAGCTGAGGAAGTACTGTATTAACCAGTCCTGTTTGATTTGGACAGATTAAAGTCAAGAAGATTTAATTTATTTAGAAAGTAAATTGGGAAGAAATAGGAGAAAACCTGCAACTTTGCTTTATAGTGACCAAATTAAATTTATTCCCAGCAGTCATTGAATTATGGCTGATCTGTTCATCCTTTGGGGACAAGTGTGTTCGGTGATTGTTAGTTTGTTGGCTCTTCTTGCTTTGATGCCATTTTAAAGCTGTTATGTTGCATGTTTTGGTATGGATTGACTCGCCTGCTTCTGCCATTTCTGGCAGATGCAGTATATTAAGGTTTGGTTTCTTCAAAAAGCTGGGGGTTGTGTGCGCTTGTATGTGTCCCTTGGCTTAAAGTGCCTCTCCCAGTTGCAAAATTAGTTCTCTACCCATTCTTTAATGGTCTCCCTCTTTTTCCTCTCTTCAGGTTTAGGCTGTTCGACAGTTCTGTCTCCAGACTCTGCTGCCCAGCATGCGGCTCAGATCCTGGGCCTGACTGATCACCTGGTGTGGGCCAAACTGCGTGCCTCCATGCTCAACACCTGGATCTCCCTGAAACAGGCTGACAAGAAGCTTCAGCAATGTAGCATCTGAACACGCAGCACTTCTGAGCCATTCCCCCCGATTAACCATCATAACACGCACTACTGTATACAACATTTTAGTTTCAGATGGGTTATGATCTAGTGTAGAATCTGAATATCACTTGTAGATGAAACTAATAAATATAGATTTACAGAAAACATTTATGTGGACTACTTCTTTACGCAACTAAAGGCATAACTACATAAAGGGAAACTTTTTTTTTTTCTTAATCAAGAATGGGATTTGTCCTTGATGCAAATTGCAGAGACGCAAGTTTGAATGACATGAACATGCTGGGTTCAAGTTTGATTATGGAGAAATTATTTTAATAGAAATTAATGTTTCAGCTCTAAAATAGTGGGAGGCAGGGGTAACAATGCAAAGATTATAGCAAAAGCGCCCCCTGGAAGAAATTATCTACATTTTCAGTATTGTATCAATTTCAATTCTGACCACAGGATCCTGGTGGCTGGATACAATCATCCCAACAGCCACTAATTGTGTGAGAATGAGCTAGCCAAATAATACCTCCTCAGTGGTGGTCCCTTTTTAAATCAGCTGTTATTAACCAACTGCAAAAAGTGAATGTAGGCAAAAGCATTATTTAATGCTCTGTTCCATGGACTGTAGGTTTGTTTGAAATGGGCCGAATTCTGCCAATACATTAATGCATTGAAATTGGGGGAGAAAATAACTAATTGGTTAACTAATCTTAATCTGTAGCTAATAATCTCATTAAATAGAGTCTCATGCCTAAGGTCACTGGGGCTAATTTATTAAATTGGCACTGAACTTGTGTTTTTGTTTTTTTTTTTTAAAGGAAATCTGTTAAATGCTTAAATTTGTCATCTACTGTCCTGTCACTATATTTTGCTTTTTTTTAAACATAACTGCAATAAAGCTGATAGATAATTAAAGGTTAAGTTGACAAGTAGAAGATAGATATTGTTGCTGTATTTAAAAAAAAAAGTTGGAGACAACCCATTTGCCATTTCAATCATACCCATAGTGATCCTGATGGTTTGTCCTCTTTGCCCCACCCATCTACACCAAGAATCAGTTTGTTGAGAAGAAACACTTCATCTCTCCTGTTACTGAAATGGCTGAGGACTGTAATATTTCAGTGGACGATCTTCAATTCAGCTGTTTGATTTGCTGAAGGATCTGATAACTACTCCATATGGACACAGCTTTTGTATGGTGTGTATTAATGACGTTTGTGATTAGCCTCTTCAGAAGGGGGTGTACAGCTGCCCTCAGTGCAGAGAGACCTTCATACTAAAACCTGTCCTACATAGGACTAATGTCATGGCTGAAATGGTAGAGAAGCTCAACTGGAAAGACCCACAGTGTCTTGCAAAAGTATTCATCCCCCTTTGTTTGTCCAGTTTTGTCACATTATAAGCTGAAATTAAAATACATTTTTGGGGGGCTGGCACCATTTGATTTACACAACATTAACCACTTTACAGGTGAAAATGGTTGCTTTATTGTGACACAAAAATTAAGATGAAAAAACAGAAATATGGAGGGTACATAGGTGTCTCCCCCCCCCCCCAAAAAAAAAAGTCAGTACTTTGCCACCTTTTGCTGCAATTCTCTTGGGGTATGTCTCTATTAGCTTAGCACATCTAGCCACTGGGATTTTTGCCCATTCCTCAAGGCAAAACTGCTCCAGCTCCTTCGAGTTAGATGGGTTGTGTTGGTGTACAGTAATCTTCAATTTATGCCACAGATTCTCAATTGGATTGAGGTCTGGGCTTTGACTAGGCCATTCCAAGGCATTTAAATGTTTCCCTTTAAACCACTCCAGTGTAGCTTTAGCAATATGTTTAGGGTCATTGTCCTGCTGGAATGTGAACCTTCATCCCAGTCTCAAACCTCTGGCTGAATCCAAAAGGTTTTCCTCCAGAATATTTAGTGCCATCCATCTTTCCTTCAATCCTGACCAGCTTTCTTGTCCCTGCAGATGAAAAACATCCCCACAACATGATGCTGCCACCACCATGCTTCACTGTAGGAATGATGTTTTCAGGGTGTTGGGTTTGCGCCACATGTGGCATTTCCCATGATGGCCAAAAAAAAAATTTTAGTCTCACTTGACCAGAGAATCTTCCATGTGTTTGGGGAGTCTGCCACATGCTCTTGGGCAAACTCCAAATGTGTTTTCTTAAGCAATGACTTTTTTCTGGCCACCCTTTCATAAAGCCCCGCTCTGTGGAGTGGAGCTTTTATGACTTGCCTATGGACAGATACTCCCATGTCTGCTGGGGATCTTTGCAGCTCCTTCAGTGTTCTCTTTGGTGTCTTTGTTGTATCTCTGATTAAAGCCCTCCTTGCCTGGTCTGTGAGTTTTGGTGGGCGGCCTTCTCATCAGGTTTGTAGTGGTGCCATATTCTTTCCATTTTGCTATAATGGATTTAATGGTGCTCCATGGGATATTCAAAGTTTGGGATATTTTTATAACCCAACCCTGATCCACACTTCCCCCACAACTTTGTCTCTGACCTGTTTGGAGTGCTCCTTGGTTCTCATGTTGCTGTAGTGTTGCAGAGTCAGGGTAGAACAGGTTGATTTATACAGACATCATGTGACATTTTGCACACAGATGGATCTTACTCAACTAATTATGTGACTTATGAAGTGAATTGGTTGGACCAACTCTTATTTAGGGGTTTCATATGAATGAATGAATACCTATGCACACTCCAGATTTCTGTTTTTTCATCTTAATTATTATTTGTGTCACAATAAAACAATTTTCACCTTTAAACTGGTAGGCATGTTGTGTAAATCAAATGGTGCTAACCCTCCAAAAATCCATTTTAATTCCGGCTTGTAATGCGACAAAACAGGACAAACACAAAGGAGGATAAATACTTTTGCAAGACACTGTATAAAGAAAATTTGAGGCCTGGAAGCTTTTTGCTGTTTTCTACAGAACTTCACTTTAGTTTAAAAGGCACAAAAAGAATGAGCTGACAATGTTCATATGCGATGTTAAAATCTTTGAGGAAATGATATGTGCAGTGGACACAGTGATTTTGGTTTCACTTTGCATCAGAGACGAGAAGTCTACTCCCAGCCATTTCACAGAAAATTAAACTGGTAAGAATCCTGCTTTGCTTTCTCTCTTTCAGTCTCTGAGTGTGGCAAAATGGCAGAAGCCAGGATTTCAATTGATCCGGGACATTTAAATTGTTCAACTCTGTCTGAATCTCCTCAGACTTATTGTCATTCAACCATGTGACATGATGAGAACGAGACGCAGTTACCCAGGTCTCGGTGTGTGCAGCGTGAATAAATAACTAAATAAGTAAAATAGTTATAAATAGCAAATAGAATAAAATAGAATAAACTAAAATAAAAGCTATCAAGATAACATTAAAATTCAAAGGACAGTAAAATAAAATAAAATACTGCACAATGTACTGCAGTGGCACAGCTTAAGGATATTCTGTGCAACAATGCAAAAGTACAGCGGCAAAACCATGAGCAGCAACAGTTCACAGAATTAAGGCATGTTGATAAGGTGCGTAGTGTTCAGTATATGGGAGGTGGAGCAGTTCAGCAGTCTGACTGCATCCGGGTAGAAGCTGTTTTTCAGTCTAGATGTTTTTGCCCGGATGCAGTGCAGCCTCCTTCCAGAGGGCAGGGGAGTGAAAAGTCCCATATACTGAAGAATCCAGTGACGACTCCATGTGGACACAGTTTCTGTATGGTGTGTATTAAAGGGTTCTGGGATGTAGAAGCTCAGAAGAAAGCCTACAGCTGTCCACAATGCAGAGAGACTTTTACTCCAAGGCCTGACCTTCGCAAAAGCAATGTGCGACTGAGATCATTGACCTACTGCAGGAGAATGAGCAGCAAACATCTTTTGCTCAAGTTTTCAACATTATTATCCCCTGCCACAAAGTGCACAGGAGATATAGGAATGGAGTTCGTCCGTCCGTCCGTCCTTCCATCTGTCCATCCTTCCGTCTGTCCGTTTCAATCTGGATAAGTTTTCGCAGAAACAACATAAGCTACATCAATGAAACTTTGCGTGCTCATATTACTATTCATGATCTGAGTTGAATTCAAAAATAATTTACGATTAATTATTATTTTCAGAGTTATGGCCAGTAACATGCACAAGACAATATTAAAGCAATGGGCTTATAAGGTTGTAAGTGTTAAGAGGTCTTCATAAAATGCTCGTGGCAGGGGATAGTGATGACCATGCCTTCTTGTTCCCCTTGAAGCTCAGGATGTGGAGTGTGATTCTTGCATTGGTGTCAGAGTAAAAGCTGTGAAGTCCTGCCTGGCTTCATACTGCGATACACATGTTCATGCTCATCATGAATCTCCTGCTTTCAAGAACCACATGCTTATCACAGCCCTGAGTAACCGCCAGGAGAAAACATGTGCTCAACATAACAAGCTTCTTGAAATTTTCTGCCAGAAGGATCAGAGAGTGATTTGCTACCAGTGTCTCATCTCATCTCATTATCTCTATCTCCACTTTATCCTGTTCTACAGGGTCGCAGGCAAGCTGGAGCCTATCCCAGCTGACTATGGGTGAAAGGCGGGGTACACCCTGGACAAGTCGCCAGGTCATCACAGGGCCGACACATAGACACAGACAACCATTCACACTCACATTCACACCTACGGTCAATTTAGAATCACCAGTTAACCTAACCTGCATGTCTTTGGACTGTGGGGGAAACCGGAGCACCCGGAGGAAACCCACGTGGACACAGGGAGAACATGCAAACTCCGCACAGAAAGGCCCTTGTCGGCCACGGGGCTCGAACCCAGGACCTTCTTGCTGTGAGGCGACAGCGCTAACCACTACACCACTGTGCCGCCCTTTGCTACCAGTGTTTGATGGAAAAACACAGACATCATGATACAGCTCCAGTTCAAGATGTGTGGATGGAAAAAAGTGGTATGTGATTAAAATGTTATTTCTGTTTAATACAGATATAAAACGCCCATCTGTGTGTGACTCCAAAGTGCCTCATAATTACACACAAAAAAAGAAAACTAGAATAGTACAGACTGATTAAAGTTTGCCCTTGTACCCTTAGTTAAAGGTGACCGAATAAGTTTTTCATTCACAGAAGTCCTTTGGAGATCTACAACAAAAATATCCGAATAGACTTGAGAGAAGAGAGAGACATTGCTGGAGCGAAATGATGTGATGGAGGCTTACAAGGTAAAATTTGTCCCATTTACCATGCAGAAGTCATATCACATGAGCCCCAAACTCTCAAAAACTCATCCTGATTGGAAACAAATCAGAAGAGAGATGGTCTTATGGATTGATTTCCTCAAATTACTTTAATGACTGATTATTAGGTCTTGTTCTAATAATATTCTCTCATTTAAAATCTCCCAAAGATTTTGGTCATCCAAAGTAATAGCACAAAAATAAAAGTACAAATTAATAAACAAACCAATTAACCCAATTAATTAACTAACCCAATTGATTGATTGGTTGATTGATTAAAATTTTCTTGTTTAATTTAAACTGCTTGATTAAAGAACAGACAAATTATATTTAGAATAAATTAGCTGGGGCGGCACGGTGGTGTAGTGGTTAGCGCTGTCGCCTCACAGCAAGAAGGTCCTGGGTTCGAGCCCTGGGGCCGGCGAGGGCCTTTCTGTGTGGAGTTTGCATGTTCTCCCCGTGTCCGCGTGGGTTTCCTCCGGGTGCTCCGGTTTCCCCCACAGTCCAAAGACATGCAGGTTAGGTTAACTGGTGACTCTAAATTGACCGTAGGTGTGAATGTGAGTATGAATGGTTGTCTGTGTCTATGTGTCAGCCCTGTGATGACCTGGCGACTTGTCCAGGGTGTACCCCGCCTTTCGCCCGTAGTCAGCTGGGATAGGCTCCAGCTTGCCTGCGACCCTGTAGAAGGATAAAGCGGCTAGAGATAATGAGATGAGATGAGATAAATTAGCTGGCTAGCTCTCTCAGAATGATTTGTACAATTCACCTGTGAAATTGGCTTCTCTTTTTCCTTTTCTTCTTCATCTGGCAAGCTTTTATATTTTAAGTCAAAAGTTATACTCATGAAAAATGTGTCATTTGCCATGACCACTGATGATGTCACTAACTCGATGTAGTAACAGTTTCAGTGATAAGAATGAAGTAATACAAAATAGTGAAGTGTCACAGTGCAGTTATAAGCCCTTTTGAAATGGCACTCATTCTATCAAATTAGTGGCTCAGAACAGAGTCAATGTTCTGTAAGTCATAAGTAAGTCATTAAATCCCAAATCAAGTCCCAAGTCAAGTTATAATTCTTTAACTTTAAGGTTTGTGTCCAGGTCATAATTTAGGGAGCAATTCTACATTGGTTTATTTACTGATGGGCACACATACCACTGGATGTTTACTTACTGATGCGCACACATCCCCTACTGGTGTGGTGTGAATAACAGTATTATTCCCAATACATCACAACTCCTCCCCTCTTATTCAATTACTGGCTATTCATTAACAACAGTAGCCTGATGGGGGTAATGTAGAACTAGACTAAACACTTAGACCAGACATACTTTTTAAAAAAAATATATAAATACAAACATGTCTCCGAGAAACAAAAAGACTAAACTAAGGCTAGGGGGTAGACTGCCCCATCGCCTTGAGTGTGTCAAGGGATTACTCTGCCCTTTTCTTGAGACCACACTCTCTAACTGACCATTTATACAAATCATTCACCAGTTTAAAGAGTCAGTCTATCTGGTGGTTTGCGGTTCCCACTGGGGTACCTGCTTAGTGTCTGTTGGGATGTTGATGGGGTGTCAGTGGGGGTGTTGTCTGACTGACCTAATAGTGGAGTGACCCACTCACTGACAGGGCTGGATGTCTCCGGCTTTCCACCTGTGCCTGGCAGAGCTGGCGGACTATCCAAGCTGGGTGTTGGTTGTATGTCAGCTGCAGGCTGGACGATGTTCGGGTGGCATGCCACCATCTAGTCTGCATGCCGATTCCACAGGTGTTTCGATCCAACACTGACCTGGTAGGATACTGGAACAGCCTGAGATGTAACGGTTCCTGCCATCCACTTTTCCTCCCCCTTCCGGTAATCCTGGACAAGGACTGGATCACCGATGCTGAATGTTCTGGCCTTAGAGTGCACTGCCCTGTAACTGCACTGGGCGTCTTGTGCCTGATCCACCACTGCTGCCACACTTGGTTTTAGCAGGTCAAGACGAGTGCAAAGCTTATGGTGAAGGAACAACATCGCTGGTCTCTCCTGAGTAGTTGTATGGAGGGTGTTCCTATATTGAAGCAGGAACGCATCAAGTTGCTTTTGAACAGCTGAAGTTCCCTTTGATGACTTCAGAGAATGTTTAAAGGTCTGTACAAAGTGTTCAGCCAGACCGTTAGTCATAGGGTGAAAGGGAGCTGAGCACACATGCTTAATGCCATTAGACGTCAAAAATCTGGCAAATTCCTCAGATGTGAACTGTGGCCTATTATCACTAATGAGCACTTCCAGTACTCCATAATGGCTGAACAGACCTCTAAGTACCTGAATAGTCTTTTCTGACGTGGTTGAGTCCATTAGAATGGCTTCTGGCCACTTGGAGTGGGCACTGACCACTACAAAGAACATGTGTCCCTCAAACGGGCCAGCAAAATCAATGTGAATTTGATGCCATGGGGCTGTGGGCTAGGGCCATGGGTGCAGAGGAGTAAGACCAGGTGTTTTCAGGGTGCATTGACACGGCACACAAGTTTTGCATTTCTCTTCAATCTGAGCATCAAGACCTGGCCACCACACATAGCTCCATGCCATGGCTTTCATCTTGACCACCCTGAGGTGCCCTGTGTGCAGTTTCTCTAGCACCTGTTGACTTAACTTTGGTGGAACTATCACCCTGTTTCCCCACATTAAACAGCCTTGCAGTAGTGTCATTTCATTCTTCCGTACTAGATACGGCAAAAGGCTACTATCAGAGCCCTTGATGGTGGGAAAATGGCTGGTTGACACCATCTCCATGACCTGTGAAAGTGTGATATCCAATCTGGTTTCTCTTCTCACGCCAGCACAGTGTATTGGTAGACATTCCAGGTGGTTAATAAGGAACGTGTCAATTGTCCCATTTTTCCTTATGCCGAACAGGAAGCGGCAGACGGGACAAACCATCAGCACTGCCATGGTCAGTGGCACACTGGTACTTGATGATAGTGTAATTGTGTGCTGCTAGTAAGAGTGCCCATCGCTGTAGTCTCACTGCAGCCACTGAAGGAATTGCCTTACTAGGGCACAGTATGGTTGTTAGTGGGTGGTGATCAGTGAACAAAATTAAATGATGACCATAGAGATAGGAGTGAAAACGCCTAACTCTAAAAATGATTCCCAGCGCTTCTCACTCAATTTGAGCATAGTTTTGCTCTACTTTGCTCAGTGTTCTTGAAGCGAAGGCTATGGGTTTTTCTTCACCACTTGGCAATTGATGGGAAATGACAGCTCCAACGCCATAGGGCGAAGCATCGCAAGCAAGTATAGTGGGAAGTTTAGGATCATAGTGGGTCAAAACACTTTTTTGCTTGAGATCTGTTCTTTTGCTTTGCAGAATGCATCATCACATTCATCTGACCATTCCCACTTCGCATCTTTGTGAAGCAACGCATTCAATGAATGGAGTAAGGTTGATAGGTTTGGAACAAAACATGCATAGTAGTTAATGAGTCCCAGAAAAGCACGCAATTGACTTGTGTTGGTGGGCTCAGGAGCATCCACTATGGCACAAATTTTATCAGGTGACTTGTGAAGTCCTTTTGAATCAATTATATGCCCCAGATACTCCAGAGAGCTCCTGAAAAACTCACACTTCTCCTTTTGGACTCTTAATCCAAATTGTTCCAGCCAACTAAGTACGGCCTCCAAATTTTCCAGATGATGGACGTCATCTTGACCTGTGACAAGGATATCATCCAGAAAGCAGTGAACATTGGGAAGTCCTTGTAGCACCTGGTCCATGATCTTCTGAAAAATTGAGGGTATGGACGTTATTCCAAAAGGCAAACAATTGTAGCAAAACATGCCTTTGTGTGTGGTGATGGTGAGATATTTCCATGAATTTTCACTGACAGGCACCTGAAGATAAGCCTGTGAGAGTTCCAACTTACTGAAACGATGTCCTCCGTACAGAGATGCAAACAAATCCTCAATACGAGGTATTGGATAATGTTCAATGCATAAAGCTGGATTAACTGTGACTTTAAAATCCCCACAAATTCTCACGCCATCATTCTTCTTTATAACAGGAACTATGGGGGTTGCCCAATCACTGAATTGAACTGGGGAGATCACTCCTTGTTGGAGCAATCTATCGATTTCAGCTTCCACCTTTGGTTTCAATGCATATGGGACTACGCGTGCTTGACAGAACTTTGGCTGTTGGCCTGGTTTTATGTCAGGGAATCTTCAAACCCCTTCAATCCCCTTCAATGTTCCTAGAGTTTCACTGAAAACCTTGCCATGATGTTTCAGCACATTTTCAAGAGTCGCACTAGCCTTGTGCATGGTTCTCACTATCTTTATTTCACGTCAGTCAAGCTTTATGTTCCTTAACCATTCACAGCCAAACAGTGAATGTATCCACACTGAACAGCCTTCTTTTCCTCGCTGTCAGTGGGCCAGACGTGCGTTCCTTCCCTGCTGAGAAATTCGCAGAAATGTGGATTAAAGAAGGGCGAAACGCGGCGGATAGCGCACCGACGGGAAAGCAGAAAAGGCCACATGAACTGCGCCATCAGATCGCATTTAGCATTCATGTATTTTAGTGATTTTCGAGTCACTGTCCATTTAATCCGGAGGGAGAGAAACATCACAGCAACGCGACAAGCAATGCGAACTTTGTTGTGTGTTAGTGTTCGTGTATTTAGTCAGAGAGATAGGAAGATGAATTTACTATCTCTGGTTCGTTTTCATTTAGTGTTTGTGGCAGCGGCAGCGTGGTCAAGCATCGGTCTGTGACAGAAGGACGGCAGGACAGAACTGATTTCACACAACTCGCTTTTATTCAGCTTTTCAGCTTCTACTCACTCACTCACTCACTCACTCACTCACTCACTCACTCACTCACTCACTCACTCACTCACACTCTCTCTCTCTCTCTCACACACACACACACACACACACACACACACACACACACACACACACACACACACCAATCGTCTAGTTGGGGAGAGAGCTCCCTCTGCTCTCGCTCTCTCTCCTTAAATAGGGTGCGGTCACTGGGAAGACACACAAACACATGAATTAACGACAGGTGTAGTGATTCTGCCACTTACCTTCCCTGAGTCCGCCCTCCTGTCACAGACCCGCTGCCACAGTGTTATTCATTTGATATCATCGGATGTTATTGAGCTGTTAGCCTATTGTTACCTTAGTTCTATTTCATTTCTCCTGACCGCCAGAGGCGGTGCTGTAAGCACCTGGATGTCCATCACATGTGCATGCAGTTCGAGTGTCTGTATACCAACAAGGTCGCTTGCGACAGGGGGTGATGTATGTCACTGCACCGGTACTTAAGGTGCGTTCACCCCGGAAGCGTTCTCTTGCATCTTCTCGTGCAGAGCAGATTATTCGAGTAGTACTATTTTCTAAGAGCAATCGCTGGAGTCTTGCAAACCCTTAACGGGTTGGAGCTGCTTTTTTTTCCGCCCTCTTAAGACTGCGATTTGCCATTTGCTTAAGGTAAGAAACCGTTTATGAGTAAGTTCGCTGACTTTGGCAGCTAGCAACTTCCAATTATAAATTTCAGTTTTACTGCGATCATAGGGGTGTTTTCTCGCCTTGTAGCGTTCTAATAAGTATCGTTTTGTTGCAAGTATGACACTTATTTGGTGCTTGTGTGTGCTTCTGATTCGCACTGTAGCTTGTTTACTTCAGCTAATTGCTGAGTGAAGTTCGCTCTGACTTCGGCAGATAGCAACTTCTAACTAAGTTTCAGTTTCACCGCGATCATAGGGGTGTTCTCTCGGCTTGTAGCGATTTAATAAGTATTGTTTTGTTGCAAGTATGATACTTCATTAGTGCTTGTGTGCGCTTCTGATTCGCACCGTAGCGTGTTTACTTCAGCTGATTGCTGATTACCTAAACGCGGCTGGGTGAGTGTGTCCGCTCCCGACTCCGCCGCGGATATTTCATTTGGTTGCTTGGCTCTGTATTGGTACTTCGACACTGCTTGTTTACCGTCACCTAATCCATATTTAGGTAAGTAAAATAAACAGCGGTCATGTTTATGTGCTGATTGTCTCAAACCTTTAAGGTAAGTAAAGTATTTTCAACTAAACCGGTTATGAGTGAGTCCACTTGGACTTCGGCAGCCAGCAACCTCTAATTATAAGTTTCAGTTTCACCGCGAGCACATGGGTATTTTCTCGCCTTGTAGCTTGTTTATTTCAGCGTTGATTGCTGATTACCTGAACCCGGTTGGGTGAGTATGTTCGCCTGACTCCGCCGCGGATATTTCATTTTGTTTGCTTGACGCACTGCTAGGCTTGCTCAGCTGGAAAGCAGTTGGGCTCTCGACTGCCCCCAGCACCGAGCGACTACGCTCCGCCTCCTAAGTCTAGGAAGCGTCCTAAGCAGCCGTCATGGGAGGCTCCCTGTAGGCCCAAGTACCAGAAGGTGGACCCCTTGGCGCAACAAGTGGGCACCTTGGCTCTTTTTGTATTGTATTGATTTATTTCTCAATAAAAACATAACATGTAAACATAATATAAATATTATAGAGGATAACACAAAAGTAAAAATACTTTTCCATTGTGGTCCTTCAGAGTTTGCTGAGATTAAGGCTTTGCTCTATAACCTACAACCACCTGAAGCACAGCCTGCGGATGCTCTCGCCTCTGCTGCTTCATTTACTCCTCCTGAGCTACAGCCTCCGGTGCTGTCCCCAGCCGCGGAGCTTCAAGAGGAGGACGTGCTTTCCACTATGGTCAAGCCCGCGATAAAAATGGCGCCTGAGGTTGGACACGGCACCATCTGAAGTACGGATGCAGAGTGCCTTTTTAGGGCCCGAGCCCTATGGGCGAAGGCCCTATTGTTCTTGTAAGAGTTCACTATTATTAGGGCCCGAGCCCTATGGGCGAAGGCCCTATTGTTCTTGTAAGAGTTCACTATTATTATTCTTCCGTCTTCTTCTTCTTCTTCTTCTTCTTCTTCTTCTTCCGTCTTCTTCTTCTTCTTTATTTTTCTCCGCTGTTGGGCCATTTTCGGGGCGCTTGCCATGGGCGAAAACGCACGAAATTTGGCGCCAGTTCCGAGAATTGCCACCGCTACTCAGAACCAGAAGCCCAAACTTGGCCGGGGCTCAGGGCCTCCATAGCGCCCCCTAAGTCGTTGTGATTTTGGCCTCCCGCTTTAAGGTGCCTGGTTGCCTTATAGTTTGTAGTAGTGGCATGCAATTTGGTAGGCATATGTATCTCAGTAAGCCGGACAAAAATGTAATGCCAATGCATTAGCCACGCCCAACAGGAAGTGAGGTAATTTCACTTTTGTGCGAAATGCATGGCCACGAAGACGGCGCAACTCCTCCTAGACCGTTCATAGGAATGTCACCAAAATTGATACACATCATCTACAGACATGGCTGACAAAAGTTACTAAATACATTTCACGTAGGATTAACCGTTCAGAAGTTATACGTCAATCAATTTTCGATGCAAAATTTTACATGCTTAAAAATTCATAACAAATCTTCTGATTGCTCAAAACTGCTCATACTTCACACGCAAATCACTCATTGGGCTTCTGACATGTTACCCAATTTCTGTGATATTTCGCCATTGGGGGCGCTATTTTTGGGCAAAAATTCCAATCTTTCCTCAATTTTGGTCAAACTTCACGGCCACCCTCTTACTACCTCCCATGTCATGTACACCACGTTTTGGAAATTTTCGTCCATGGGGGGCGCTGTTTTTGGCCGACGCAATTGCTCCAAAACGGGTTTTTGGTAAATAATTCCATAATGCTTTTCCTTCACACCACTACCTTGTGATAGTACGTTGCTGTTGTAGACACTTATTTTTCCAACTCATAATCGCTCATGTACAGCATAGCGCCACCTACTGACATGGGAAAAACCAAAAAATTTATTCTTCAAAAATCTATATCTCATCTTCTATTTACTCAATTGTCATCAAACTTCATATGCAAACTCTTCATAGCTCACCTGACGTCTACGCCAAATTTTGTGCACTTTCGCCCATGGGGGTGCTGGTTATGGCAGAAATGATATTGCAGCTTCTGATTTGTCAAACTTGCCAAGCAAACTCTTTACAAGACCCTTATTGGGGCACTTGCCATGGTCGACAACGCACGAAATTTGGCTCCTTTTTCTTAGACTGCCACCGCTACTGAGAACCAGAAGCCCAGATCCAGGCGGGCCTCAGGGCCTCTATAGCGCCCCCTAACTCGTTGTGATTTTGGCCTCCCGCATTAAGGTGCCTGGTTGCCATGTAGTTTGTACTAGTGGCATGCCATTTGGTAGGCATATGTATCTCACTAAGCCGGACAAAAATGTAATGCCAACGCATTAGCCACGCCCAACAGGAAGTGAGGTAATTTCACTTTTGTGCGAAATGCATGGCCACGAAGACGGCTCAACTCCTCCTAGACCGTTCAAAGGAATGTCACCAAAATTGATACACATCATCTACAGACATGGCTGACAAAAGGTACTAAATAGGTTTCACGTTGCATAAACTGTTCAGAAGTTATACGTCAATCAATTTTCAATGCAACATTTTACATGCTTAAAAATTCATAACAAATCTTCTACTTGCTCAAAACTGCTCATACTTCACACGCAGATCACTCATTGGGCTTCTGACATGTTACCCACTTTCTGTGATATTTCGCCACTGGGGGCGCTATTTTTGGGCAAAAATTCCAGTCTTTCCTCAAATTTGGTCAAACTTCACGGCCACCCTCTTCCTACCTCCCATGTCATGTATACCACATTTTGGGAATTTTCATCCATGGGGGGCGCTGTTTTTGGCCGACGCAATTGCTCCAAAACGGGTTTTTGGTAAATAATTCCATAATGCTTTTCCTTCACACCACTACCTTGTGATAGTGCGTTGCTGTTGTAGACACTTATTTTGCCAACTCATAATCGCTCATGTACAGCATAGCGCCACCTACTGACATGGGAAAAACCAAAAAATTTATTCTTCAAAAATCTATATCTCATCTTCTATTTACTCAATTGTCATCAAACTTCATACGCAAACTCTTCATAGCTCACCTGATATATCCGCCAAATTTTGTGCACTTTCGCCACTGGGGGCGCTATTTTTGGGCAAAAAATCCAATCTTTCCTCAAATTTGGTCAAACTCCACAGCCACCCTCTTACTACCTCCCCTGTCATGTATACCACATTTTGGGAATTTTCGTCCATGGGGGGCGCTGTTTTTGGCCGACGCAATTGCTCCAAAACGGGTTTTTGGTAAATAATTCCATAATGCTTTTCCTTCACACCACTACCTTGTGATAGTGCGTTGCTGTTGTAGACACTTATTTTGCCAACTCATTATCGCTCATGTACAGCATAGCGCCACCTACTGACATGGGAAAAACCAAAAAATTTATTCTTCAAAAATCTATATCTCATCTTCTATTTACTCAATTGTCATCAAACTTCATACGCAAACTCTTCATAGCTCACCTGACATATACGCCCAATTTTGTGCACTTTCGCCACTGGGGGCGCTATTTTTGGGCAAAAAATCCAATCTTTCCTCAAATTTGGTCAAACTCCACAGCCACCCTCTTACTACCTCCCCTGTCATGTATACCACATTTTGGGAATTTTCGTCCATGGGGGGCGCTGTTTTTGGCCGACGCAATTGCTCCAAAACGGGTTTTTGGTAAATAATTCCATAATGCTTTTCCTTCACACCACTACCTTGTGATAGTGCGTTGCTGTTGTAGACACTTATTTTGCCAACTCATTATCGCTCATGTACAGCATAGCGCCACCTACTGACATGGGAAAAACCAAAAAATTTATTCTTCAAAAATCTATATCTCATCTTCTATTTACTCAATTGTCATCAAACTTCATACGCAAACTCTTCATAGCTCACCTGACACATACGCCAAATTTTGTGCACTTTCGCCCCTGGGGGTGCTGGTTATGGCAAAAATGATATTGCAACTTCTGATTTGTCAAACTTGGCAAGCAAACTCTTTACAAGACCCTTATTGGGGCGCTTGCCATGGTCGACAACGCACGAAATTTGGCTCCTTTTTCTTAGACTGCCACCGCTACTGAGAACCAGAAGACCAGATCCAGGCAGGCCTCAGGGCCTCTATAGCGCCCCCGGAGCACCGTACAGTGCGAGACCCTATTGTTGCCATGTGTCCAATTCTGTGCTTTGTCGCCATTGTGGGAGTAATGTCTCTTGCCGAAGAAGCTGTGGAAGGTATTTCGCGGGGACGCATGCCACCGCCCCCCTTGGCCGCTGGCGCGAGGGCCCGTCGAGGCCGCTTGCGGCTTTAATTATTCTTCTTCTTCCGTCTTCTTCTTCTTCTTCTTCTTCTTCCGCCTTCCGTCTTCTTCTTCTTCTTTATTTTTCTCCGCTGTTGGGCCATTTTCGGGGCGCTTGCCATGGGCGAAAACGCACGAAATTTGGCACCAGTTCCGAGAATTGCCACCGCTACTCAGAACCAAAAGCCCAAACTTGGCCGGGGCTCAGGGCCTCTATAGCGCCCCCTAAGTCGTTGTGATTTTGGCCTCCCGCATTAAGGTGCCTGGGTGCCATGTAGTTTGTAGTAGTGGCATGCCATTTGGTACGCTTATGTATCTCACTAAGCCGGACAAAAATGTAATGCCAATGCATTAGCCACGCCCAGCAGGAAGTGAGGTAATTTCACTTTTGTGCGAAATGCATGGCCACGAAGACGGCGCAACTCCTCCTAGACCGTTCATAGGAATGTCATCAAAATTGATACACATCATCTACAGACATGGCTGACAAAAG